>NC_142180.1:13020000-13355000 GCF_026936395.1 Plectropomus leopardus
TGGGAATTACTACCTGCTGCCCTTCACTAGTGGCTGCAAACTAAAGAAAAGGAGCAAAAAGAGCCTTTCAAATAAACCTGTAGAGCTCGTCTATAGGACTGACACTGGAGAACTAGACCTCACCAGGGAGCTCAGGTGTGTGTGTGTGTGTGTGTGTGTGTGTGTGTGTGTGTGTGTGTGTGTGTGTGTGTGTGTGTGTGTGTGTGTGTGTGTGTGTGAGAGACAACTTGCACAACTTGCCTGCTTCTTTGTCATCATTTTGAGTATGATAACACTGCACAGAGAATATTTAATTATCGAATGTCACTGACTGGTGGAAAGATGAACATGTGAGGCTGTCTGGGGACTTTTCCCTGTGTCGCTCCCTTTGTGCCACAGGGAGGTGCTGTCTGGCATCTTTGAGGTGATAGACCTGGATGGGAACGGTTTGCTTAGTCTGGAGGAGTACAACTTCTTTGAGCTGAGGACCAGCGGGGAGAAATGTGACAAGGATGCCTGGGCTGTCTGCAAAGGTAATCGCTTTTATTATGGCACTGCTACATGGGATGGCCAGTTTGCATTTATGTAAAATGAATGCAACAATGTATTGAAGGACAGGGGGGTCCACTTGGGCTCTGATTATTTTTATTGTGACTTGTAGAAAACTTTGATATGAGAAAGAACCAGCTGACACAGCAGGGCTTCATGGAGCTGAACCTGATGGAGGCCACAGAGAAAGATGGAGACCCTGCAGACCTTTGGGTCACCCTGGAAGCTATGGGCTACAATAAAGGGCTGGAGTTAGTAGAGGTGAGTTTACACATTTGCACCAGCACTAGTAATAATACACACATACAAAGGAAAAAGGCACCCAGGTTTCAGTATCTTGCTTAAGTCATTCTAACTAATCAACTCTTTTACCTCCCACTTGGTCAGGCTTGTCCATTCCAGATAGATGTACACTGTGAAGGCACTCAGCCATCCATCCAGCCACTCAGTTTGGACTCAGGGCCCAAGCTTCTGAACCAGGCAATCCAGAAGTCCATTACAGCCAGGACAGGGGCCAAAGCACTGAGGGGACAAGACAACGTCTTCATCTACACCTGCCGAGGAGAACACAGGATCTCTTCCCTCATAGCCAACAAGGTAGACAACAAACTTTGTTCAGGAGTGGTCATTTGATTGTGCAAGTGGAGTTTAATTCTCAAATTAAGATATTCAAAATGTGACACGAGGACATACAGGTTCATAGATTTTTAGCTGCCTTCATAGTTTTAGCAGTTTTGCAAAGAGGCGAGTTCCTAGTTCAATGTGAGTGTCAAATTGCAATTCTCCCTAATGGCCACTTGGGGGGATTTTAGTCCAACTTTGAATGAATAACTAAGTAAAGATCTCAGTGAATTAGCTACTGTCTGAATTTATGAGGTGCTTTTCATGAATAAAGTGAAGAAAGTGGTTTGTATACACTCTCTCTACAATATATGGTTGCAAGACCATTCACCCTGCTTGTACTTGTTATGCAGTACAACACGCTGATTCTCACAGCAACAGGGGCTACTCAGAAAGAATGACCTGGTGATACAAAGGAACTACTGAAAAGTGAAATGGTAACATTTGGACAGATTTTAGCTGTTCTTCATAAAAATTAAGATATTTTTTGTTTCATATTTACTCTATTCAACTGTGGGGTATAGTACAATGTTACACATCTAGTACCAACATAATCTGAAGCTATGTCTAAACCTAGCAACAGTTTGTGATATGGATATATGGTTATCTGTTCATGAATAGTTTTACATTGATAAAGCACATAAATCCCCTTTTTATTAATAGAAAGAAAAACAGGCTCTTGTTTTAGACATTGGGGTCCTAATAATGCATCTAATGTCTGTTTGTGGCCGGCTGTTGCTCAAGAGGTAGAGATGATCGTCCATTATTCACAAGGTTTGGTGGTTCCATCCCCTGTCCCCATGTCGAGGTGTCCTTGAGCAAGACACTGAACCCCAATTTGCTCCCAATGGGCATGTTCACCACCCTCGGTGGGTGTGTATATGAATGAGTGAATGAGAGGGTAGAAAGAGCTATATTAACACAGTCCATTTCTCATTTTGCTGTTGCAGCCAATTTTTGTGTATTCCATGACTTTACATTAGGAAGGCCGTTCATAAAAGTCACCAATAGCCTTTGTTTTTCAGACCAACCAGAAAGTGACTGTCCATGTCAACAATGAGCAGAGCAGGAACTGCTGCAGCAGTAGAGGCATGAGTGTGTTTGCCGTCGAGGTGCCGGCCAGGACTAAGATGGTACGAAGTCTACCTGAGAATCCTGTCTTTCTTATAATGACAAGAATAACATAATAAACCATGACTTTTAAAATATTCCATTATGGATTTCACACATACAGTTAAAATTTCATTCTGATGAACAACATCTCTTTAGATGCTACAATGTAATGAAATTACTATATAGTGTTTTGAATACTAGTACAAAGATGTGTGTACTGTCTTCCAGGTGTGCCAACATGTCCTACCCATCAATGAGAGACAGGACTGGACCTACAACTGTGTGGAGACCATACTACCCTGCACGTAAAGCTGCACTCCCATCTCTCATGCTAGTGACTCAGAGACGTGATGAGCAAAGGTGATTTACAAATTAACAAGGTCCAAAAGTAATCCTTTTCACTTCTAGAGGGCCAATTTTAAGCTAACCTGTGAGTTTCATAATACCCAATATGTCAGTCAGGGGCTGAGATCCTCTGGTTGCTTGTGGCCAGAAGCTTGAGAAGGCTGGTTCAGAAACTCAGTGACTGGATGAGTCAGAGGTGTTTACTAGTGATGGCAGCAAGAGGTGATCACTGGAGTCATAGACTCCAGCTAGAAATAGTTGTTACATTTTTTGTTGTGTCTTTTTACATATGATAGAATTTCCTTTAACAATAATTCATATTTTACATATACACAATGCTTAGATAAAGGGTTAAATTGCCAAGATGACACTACATATTTCATAATTCATCCTTTAAATGAAAGCTGTGGTCTTGGTGAAGTGACAGTAGATTTAATTCAATTTTCAAAAAAGAAAAAAACTCCAACGAAGTCTGTTATTGTGTTTGTTACTTATGTAATATCAACATAGATTTTGTCATAGTAATTTAAAATGTTTTGTAATGGAGTGTTATTTGCCATATTTTAATAGTCTTTGTATTTCAAGTCAGATTTAATCATAAAGGCCAAAACAAAATGCGGACAAAAAAAACCTCTTGTGTTTTTATATTTTACTTTGAAAAGTACTATATCATGTTCCCTGTGTAATTACATATTATTATTACCACAGATTTTGTTATCTCTTTGATTTGCATTTTTGAGAGCCACCCTTCATTCCACCCACATTAACATCTTGTTTCAACAGGAAATACATGAAACAAAAGCAGATGCAGTTTCATTGTGACATCAGGTCCCTGTGATCAGGCAAGTTTTAGGGGTTTGGATTGTTTTCCGTGGAAAGTCACTACTGTAGATTTGGATGCATAATATCTTGAGAAACCTGGATTTCTTTCAGCTCTCCTCCATCACAGCAACAATGGTGGATTTGAACATGTAGTTGGAATAATTTTTCTGCAAAAACAGCTGAAGATGTATGTCTTTTAGACATTTAGGCGACATATATCAGTTGTTTCCATGGTATTTCATGGGTGTGACCCATGCCCAGCCCAAAACTGGTCTGAACATGCAATTACTGCACATTGAAATAAAACTTTGTAAATGTTGTTGAAATAATGATAATGTGTAACCTTGATGTCCAAAGAAACTTTCATTTTTTAAACCAGTCTAGTTTTAACCAAGACATCTTTTGACCTGATAGTCATCAAATCAATGCTTTCTAAATATTATTATGCACTTAAATAAAGGATTTTGCCCTGGTGTAAATACAGACAGTCTATTAAAGCCTAAATTTTAATGTGCAGCTATTGGTCAACACTCCATACTCTTAATACAGTATGAGGCTGTGGGGATTTGGGATTGGCAATGAAATGCATTCCTTTGCATTGCGCTCAGTTCTAAACTTTATTTGCCCTTGGCCTTTCCAGTTGACAGCCATCTTGACCTTCTATTTATATCTCTCAGGCCATTATTTGCCCTTTGACTTTCTCTGCTGAAACAGTAGAGCCAGCTAAGTAAATGTCACATGGCATGTGAGATGTATTTAATGTCCCGAGCCTCAGTCTGCTCTTCCTTTCCCAACACAGAGGTTTAGTAACTCTTGGCTGCTGAGGGCAGTTGAGGTTCAGGGTTTATGAACCAGTTTCTAACTTTGTGTCTTTTTCATGCTGTAATTTTACTTTAGAACTTTTAATTCAGTATAATTTCAGTGACATAATGTCCAGACATTTAAGCAAAATTTAAGCAAAACATGGGAATATGGTATCAATCACCTGTCAATATCGTGTATGTTATACCAATACTATAAATTGATAGATGTTTGCATTTCTTCTGCTCTTAAGGCTGTTGAGAGATATAAATGTGTGCACATATACACTGTATATAGAGCAACATATTAAGGTGGAACAACAGGCTCCACACACAAACACATATACACACAACACACTTTCATGATGGAAGGTCTGACGTTAAACTTTGTTCTGTTTATGATGATCAAACATATGGTGACGCAACAGGCAAACAGCAGTGGCCTGAAGTGAACTATTTCACAATATCCTCACTAATTCATTCTTTCACTCAAATATAGCGTGGCATTACAACACCTTTCTCCTTGAGTGTTTTTAAGAGTGGCTTTGCAAATAGTGTTGACTTCTTAGAGAATAAGCGCTTATATTTACTTTCAATGCTGACTTTTTAGCTTGTGTTAAGTTTTGTACAATAAGCCTTGCAGTCATTGACCCTTCTGTGAATGGGACTTGACCTTAAGGGTACAAAAGTCGGCACAAGCAGGAATAAATGTGACACACAGATCCTGGATTAGGAAGATGTGGATTTTCTGTATGGAGGTCAAGACTGCAGTGACACACCATAAAAGATTGTAAGGGCATCAATGCCTTGCTCAGGGGCACTTAAAATATAGCTCACCCCACAAAAAATGTGGATCTTATATAGTATACACCTCCCTAGGCTCTCCATGGTTTCAGAAAATGTTTTATATTGCTTTTGAAGGCACCCAAACAAAAGACAAAAAAGGCTGAAAATTTGTGTGCTGCATTATCTGAGTCTTGAATCCAGTCATGGCCTCATAACTATTTTCGCTATTACTAAATAAAGCATTTCCAGTTAAAAACTTTGTTATGCAAGAATACGCACAACAAATTCCACTGTGAGGACAGACTGGCTTCATTCAAATAAATAGAGGGCCTCTCTACCATCTCATGTCAGCAAAACTGCCATAAATATTGGCCTATTAAAAAAAAATATCTGAGGGTGGTGGGGGGTCGAAAGCAGACATGACTTCAGTACCAATAAAATTCTGGCTACGGCCCTGTGTACTATTACTTTACCATGCTGCAAAATGTTTTATTCATTTGTTTGTTTGTTTGCGATACCCAAATACGGATGAAAAATCACAATAAACCATAATTATCTGTGAGACCTTCATGTTATCCAGTATGGGGAGATCCTCCATGGGCTCCTCTTGCCCTTTAAACTGAGGAGGCGGGTCTATGAGGGGGGAGTTGTCTGGTGTGTACGTGTGGCTGCTCTGCCGCTGCAGTCGCCTCCTCATCGGGACAGACTGCGGATCACACAGGGCGACCAGAGGTGCTCATTGGCGGGTCAAAATGGTGAAAATAACGACAGTGAAGACCAAGCCGTACACGGACCAAAAGCCCGGGACGAGCGGCCTGAGGAAGAGGGTGACGGTGTTTCAACAGAACCAGCACTATGCGGAAAACTTCATTCAGAGCATTATCTCTGTCATCGAGCCTGCCGAGCGCCAGGCTGCCACTGTGGTGGTGGGAGGAGATGGGAGGTTTTTCATGAAAGACGCGATTCAGTTGATCGTTCAGATTGCTGCTGCCAACGGGGTCAGTAAGAGAAGGCAACATTGTCCACCTTTGCTGCCCCCCATACCTGTGTGTGTAACGTTAGCTAACGCTAGCCAAAGTTAGCTAAGATGCAGACCCCTGGTTAGCATGTCAGCTAACAAGTTTACGTCAAGCTCATTGACAGGTTTGACAACTGTAGTCTTCAGTAACGTTACTATTCTTACTAAGTTACTCGGATTTACTTGATTAGTTATCGACACTTTTGTACTGTTATGGGTTAGCGTAGTGTTGGCTTTTTAATGAGCACACCAGGAGACGTCGAGTGACTTGTAACGTTAGCTAATTGTAACGTAACGTCCGTTATTACTCAAAAAAGTCAGTAATAACCAACATGTTATGTATTATTGTCAGAGTACGGTATTGCATGCGGTCATAGGTGTATGCTAACGTTAGCCGCATTCAAGAATTTGCCAAGGGGTCAAACACATTTTGTCAACTTTTAATGATTTAGGCGGCGCGCCATTATAAAATGATTTCCCGCATTCTAGAAACAATGTTGGAGCAGCGTTGGCATCCCTCCCTCCATTTGTCATGTTTCAATTTTAGATATTTGTTTAAATGTCACAAAGACTGAGTTCATGAAACACTATTTGATAGTTCTCCTAAGGTCCAGGACAGTGGACCTTTAAGGCTATGCAAAAAAGAAAGGTGTCATTTTCACTCGTCTGGTTTTTCCTGCACTGTCTCCGATGCCAGCTTGACCGCAGTGATCTTTGGGAGAAAGTGCATGAAGGAGGCCACGATTACCTTTGACATTTACTGCTGCATACTGACACTAAACGACAACTCATTTGCTTCAGCTTGAGGATGACAGTATTGATTTACTGGATTTAGTCCCTCACAGTTATGTAAATGAGCAAAAACATGTTTGATTGTTGTTGCAAAATGAAGAATAGCCCAACGTTGTGTTGTTTCATAATAAGCTAAGATGCTACTGGCTGCCTTCACTCTGATGCTACTGACACGATTTTAGCCAAGAGGGGGGCGTGACATGCAACGTGCAGCCAGTCACGTTGCTCTGCATATGTGTGTAGCATAGATGGGGCGATAGCACATACAGTATGTTTGCGTTTAATTGGACATTTTACACATTTTACTACCCTGTGGCCCAATATTAACCCTGTATCCCATGTGTGGTATATATAATTGAAAGGATAAAGGAGCCTCATGGTATTTGCACAGGACATAATGTTTGCTGTCTAGACTGATTCTTATATCCTATGAGATAGTCTATTTTGCAACTACTGCAAAGCAACACTTGACATTGATGCCAGTAGGTTGAAGTTGCACAAAGATGTTTTATTGTGCGCAGTTTCTCCACAAGTGGTTAATGTTAGGTAATGAAGCTGTGGAGAAACTGTCATTGCCAAAGCTGCACAGACAGGGGCACTTCTGTTCATATGTTTGCACAAAGCTAACCATTGCATGTTTAAATATAGGAATTCTTAGGCTGAGAGAGTGGCACAATTTTAAAAACACTCAGAAGATATACTTATTCCCTATTATGTAACCCTTCTTTTCATTTCTATGTGCCTATATTTAGAAGAAAATGAAGCAATTCCATCTTTAAATTAGATTCTGACTTGTTGACACTTGTTGACACATTTAGGAATTATTGGGGAGTAAAAGTGAAAGTTGACAAATATATGTGTGTATATATATATAAATACAGATACTCCCAAATATATATATATAAAATAACAAAGCATTATTATTATTATTATTACAAACACGAGATTGCATCAGTATCTCAGTCATAGCTTCCACTCTGATTTACAGACTGTCACGGTGACTGTAGCTGTGGTAAAGATATGATATACTTTGTACTATCATCAATGGTAAGCCATGGCCAGGGACGAGGAATAGAGCCCTTGCATACTCGAACACTTGAATCAAGGACTGCGATTAGAGAAAGGCTCAGTTCACTAACCCTAAATCTTTTCGTTCGGTTGCCAACATTTAGCCCAGCATTTCTCTGCGTTTCATTTTACTCTCTTCATCTTTATGTGTATGCATGTGTTTATTAATCTGTGTGTCCCTGTGTATGTATCTTCCCTCCTGCAGATTGGCCATCTGGTGATCGGTCAGAATGGCATCATGTCCACCCCTGCTGTCTCCTGTGTGATCCGCAAGATAAAGGCCGTTGGTGGCATTATCCTCACAGCCAGCCACAACCCTGGAGGCCCCAATGGAGACTTTGGCATTAAGTACAACATCTCCAGTGGAGGTAAATGGACACTGCATTGTGCAGCCAATGAGCTTATAGACCCAAAAGACCTCTCTCTACTATGTTTCATCTCAAGCAATGAGGATACATGAACATTAAGGCATTTTTGGAACTTTTTTTGGGCACATCATCATTTGTATTTGATACAGTATATTTGTTACTTAATTTCTAACAAACCTTTGACTTTGTCCCCAGGACCTGCTCCAGAAGGCATCACAAATAAAATATTTGAGATCAGCAAAAATCTGCAGGAGTATCACATCTGTCCAGAGCTGAAAGTGGATCTGTCCAAGATCGGCAAACAGACCTTTGAAGTTGATACTTTCAAGCCCTTCACAGGTACAGTGGCATAGAGAACAGAGTCCTGATCTCACCTGAAAGACAATTTATTGATGAGAGTTTCTTTGCTGTCAGGGTTTAAAATAAATACTTGCAACGTGCTGTTAAGTGTTAGTTTGTCTTAACAGCTTCCTCACTGCTCTTAAACATGATGTAGTAATCTGGAATAATGCATGAATGCCGCTGGTGACTCTGAATCTGTCAAACACCCATAGAACAAGTTTTACCAGGATGCGATGAAAGTTAGATAGCCACCCCAAAGTCTTTATCTTGACATCTACTGCGATCCTAATTGTAGTCTGTTTCCTCTTTATTTCTGTCAGTGGAGATTGTGGACTCCGTGGAGGCCTATGCTGAGATGCTGAGGGGCATCTTTGACTTTGCTGCACTGAAAGAGCTTCTCTCTGGAGCCAATCACATCAATGTCCGCCTGGATGCTATGCATGGAGGTAGGAAACAGCGCAGCACAACTTCAGACTTTTTTTGATTGGCAGAAAAACAATAGATTGCAAAGACAGGTTTGGACTTAAACTTCAGATGGTGGACACTGGGGTCCCCATATTAAAAAAAAAGTTGAAGGAAATATTTCTTACAAACAGCAAAAAACTATAAACATCTTATAAAGGAGTTGCATTGTTTATTCTTTAATTGGTCTCTTTTAAGACTGTCTTTCTCCTTTCAGTGGTTGGTCCTTATGTGAAGAAAATAGTCTGTGAAGAGCTGGGTTCTCCTGCCAATTCAGCAGTCAACTGCGTCCCTCAGGAGGACTTTGGAGGCCACCACCCTGACCCCAACTTGACCTACGCTGCTGACCTGGTCAACACCATGAAAGGAGGAGAATATGATTTTGGCGCCGCCTTCGATGGTGATGGCGTAAGTCAACTTTTTTTTTGCAGTAAGATTATTTTGCAGCAGTTTAATCAGACAGTATATTGGAGAGGGGTGAGAACAGGGTTGTGAAGTTCTTGAACTGAATTTGAATCCATGATGTCAGCTCACATAAAGTGAATTTAATAAACTCTGGTCTATTAAGTTTTAATTAAAAGTTTCTCTTTTTTTAACAGGCCAAAGTAATGGGCCTGAGTCCGAGAGTGAAACTAAATCAAACTGATTTTGAGTTTGGCACAGCATTTAATGAGGACAGAGAATGTTTTGATTTAGCTTTTTTTTTCCCTCGAGCTTTCCCACAGACGCTTTTCATCTGTTCAGTGAGAGGAACAGCCCAACTTTTAACATAACAGGGTTGCTAATAGAGGAAAATATGCTGAAATCATTAAGCCATACTAAGTAATTTTTTATTCCTCTGCTACCTTCAAAACTCATAATGAGACAGAAAATGTTTGTGATTTTTGAGATACCATTTTTGGAGAATATTGCATTTGCCTCCACGTGGATTCAGGCATAAAACATCATCTATGGGGATTTAATATCTCCTGCAAAAAAAAATGCAGGGGGCAGTCTCTAAACTTTTCTGTTGCCAATTAATAACCATTTACTTCAGCTCAGGAAACTAATAAATGTCACAGTTTCTATCTCCCATTTTTGACCCCTGTTTGTGTCACTATCGCAGGACCGTAACATGGTGCTGGGTAAACACGGCTTTTTCGTGAACCCCTCAGACTCGGTGGCTGTCATTGCTGCCAACATCACCAGCATCCCTTACTTCCAAAAGACTGGGGTCAAAGGACTGGCCCGCAGTATGCCCACCAGTGGAGCCCTTGACAAGTAAAAACTACACAACATAACAGCCAATCTAAAGTTTTCCTTCTATGGTAAACCGAGAAACTGCTGTTCTAGATCAGTTACAGATCAGCTTTTTCTAATGCGGTTTATTGTGTGTGCCAATCTGTTTCAGTGTGGCTAAAGCTCTGCAGATGCAGCTGTACGAGACTCCAACTGGCTGGAAGTTCTTCGGAAATCTGATGGATGCTGGAAAGCTTTCCCTGTGTGGGGAGGAGAGCTTCGGCACAGGTGAGTGACTGTTGTCATATTTATGTAGCCAGAACTCCAGTGAACGAAAGCAGCGCACCTCATTCACTCAATCATTCATACCCTCTTTTCTCCCTCTGCTCACCGACCAGGCTCAGATCATATCCGTGAGAAGGACGGCCTGTGGGCGGTGCTTGCATGGCTGTCAATCTTGGCCACCAGGAAACAGAGCGTGGAAGAGATCATGAAGGATCACTGGCAGAAGTTTGGCAGGAACTTCTTCACCAGGTCAGGAATGATCCCTGTGGAACAGTTCATGAAACATGAGCTTGAGTTCTGAAAGAGGAGTGTTTCAAGCTGCCTGTGGAACAAATGTTTTAAAAATATCTATATTGCTGGCCCCAAGGTTGGTTCAAACAGTTGTAAATGGAATGATGCAGGAATGTCCTCTGATCAAATTGTCCTCTGGCGCCTTCTAGTGGCAAATAACAGAACTTCAGCCTAACAAAAACCCAGTCAGTCAGTTCATACAGCTGTTTTAATGCTCTTTTTTTTTGTTTTTTTTAAATGTTTCAGATTTTTCTTTGATTATTCTGACAAAATCAATATTTTGTCTAATTTTGAAAACAGGGAAAATCTCAAAGTAATAAAGTGGAAACTGCTCATAGCGATCACAGTTACAGTCATCAACAAGTGTGTATGGGGAAAGCACCTGTGGTTTTAGCCACCCTTGTCCGGTGGATTGATACTGCTCAAGCACATAATGTCCCTGTAATGAAACAGTTATACTGTAATTTGAAATAGTCAGTGTTCAGTAAATAGCAAAGCTGTCTGTTTCATTACTTTATATTCACACAACTAACACACAAATGTCAATTAGATGATAATATGCATGAGAAATAAAGAAAACATTAAGAGTGATCACCTTGACCTGGACAGATGTGATCACTAGCGCTTTCCACTGTAACTTGCAGAGACCTTAAAAAGCCATAACTCCTGTCACCTCAAACCAAAGTTAAACTGATTATCTTCCCATCAAAAATCACCGATTGTGAGTTGTTTGAAAGTTAGAAGCCAGATTATATTTTTAAAATCAACCTTGTCCAATTTCACATCCAGGTACGACTATGAGGAGGTCGACTCAGACGCTGCCAACAAGATGATCAAGGATCTGGAGACGGCGATGTTTGACCCATCCTTTGTAGGCAAGAAGTTCTCATCGGGCGATAAGACTTATGAGGTGGCTGTCTCTGACAACTTCGCCTACACAGACCCTGTGGACGGAAGTGTGTCCAAAAACCAGGTGAGAGGCTGCAAGGCAGAGCACATTCAAAGTGTACTCTGTGTTCTTTCAGTTTTTTCATCAAACAGCAGATGTAGTCCATTACTGAGATGGAGATCTGTAAGTGGTTTCTACAGTGTTGTGCTCAAGCTCATGTTTGAGGGATGCTTGTTCGGTCAGCTTTTTTAGCTAATGGAGCACGTCACACTGTGAATCTGCACAGTTTAAAATGAAAGAGCAAAACTGTATCAAATGAATTCAAAATTGAATGAATATGTGACAAAGTCTTATTGAAGAGATTGTGGCCTATCAGCATGTAACGGTGTTATTGCACCTCGTAATTCTACTTCCACGTGTTTTCCAGTTACTGTGTGTTTTCATTAATCATAATCTTTTCCCCGTCTTTCTCTGTTCCTCTCTCAGGGCCTCCGGATCATCTTCTCTGATGGTTCTAGGATCATTTTCCGTCTCAGCGGTACAGGCAGCGCGGGAGCAACCATCAGGCTCTACATAGACAGCTATGAGAAGGATCCCCAGAAGATTTACCAGGACCCACAGGTCAGGACAATAAGGAGTTATTCCAGCTCGATCCAGCGAGAGAGACTAGACAATGAGGTCATCAGATGGGAAAATAAACACTTGTGTAACCAGCACCAATGAAAAATCACAGAAAAAGAATAAGGATATTAATTTAGTGTGACACCTCACCAAGGTTAAAGCGGTCAAAGTTTAGCTCACATGGGTCCCAGAACCCTTCATGCTGGCTGGAATGATCTGGAACCTGCGGCTCGGCCAGCTTGCATTGGGTGGAGCCCTCCTAAAACGAGTTCCAGAGCTTGTATTCAACGTGGGAGATGATGGAGATGTTTGGCCCAGTCTTGAGTTATGGCAGATTATCAGGGCCAGAATGAAGAGAGGGAAACATAGCACGAGGGAGAAATAAAGCGCGTGAGTTCCAACTAGACACTTCATAAAGTCGTTTTGACTGGTGAGGACAGGGAGGTGATGTAGAACAAGAAAGCGAGACAAAACCGAAAAAAAAGGTGAATGAACGTTCTACTGCAGGTCTTTATCGTCTTCAGTGCTCACACACACCATGAACGAACAGATAAGAAGAAGCATATTCAGAATCTTAACTTGACAGATAAATGGCCAGTGGGTTAATGGTTCAGTTGGCTGACTGTGGGTTGGCTTGATTTACACATTACGAGTGTTGACTTTAGATATACGCAGGTAGTGACGGAAAGAGAAAGCACTTTGCGCAACATTTCACATCACTTACAATGGCACTTGTTTAGTATGTTCAGAATATTCTTCTTCGGTCTGGTTTGCTTTGGTGTGTTAAATATGGCCATTATATTTTGTAAAGTCCTCTAGTGTAAACCTCCATAAAGTTGACCGTACCAGTGTCTCCAAAGCTAGCTTTTGCCATGTTTCTGTTGTCTATGTAATAGTACACAAACACAATATATATATGTATGTGTGTGTGTGTGTGTGTGTGTGTGTGTGTGTGTGTGTGTGTATGTGTGTGTGTATATATATATATATAAACTTCTTGTATGGATGAAACAAACAAGATACATGTTAATTAGTGAACTTAACGTGTTGATGAGTGGATTTTGTCGTCTTTAAACTGGGGATGGGCATTTTACGTAACTTCCATATGAGAGTACTTGTATTAAATTATTACAATGTACTCGAGTTCTTGCAAAAAACATTAAAATAGAATTGTTAATTGGCCAACAATGGATAGAAATACAATTTGAAATTTATTAATTAAAAGACCAAGCTTCAATTAGCCAATTAAACAATACATTTAAAGTTAACTGTAGAAAAATCAGCAAACTCATAAATTAGATAGATTAGATTTGGTGCTGGAGGACCTCCAGGGTCCGGAACTGCATTCCTCACATTCAGGTCAACGTCTACCCGGTTAGCACAAGCTAACACACCAGCAGTGTTTAACATCTGACACCGAGCGGTTTAACAGTCCAAACAAACTCGCACTGACTCCCAAATGGCTTGACTTTGACGTTAAACCCGTTAATAACCGTTAGGTAACAGTGTGATGCTAAGAGTTGGCCCTGACAGTTGTGTGTGTGTGTGTGTGTGTGTGTGTGTGTGTGTGTGTGTGTGTGTGTGTGTGTGTGTGTGTGTGTGTGTGTGTGTGTGCGGGCAGACCCTCACCAACTGTTTCCTGGTGTGAAGCTCACATGCCTGTAGCAGTAGTCTGCTTAGTGTCCAATGATAAACAGGAGAGAGCAACAGTGGGGTAGGGAGGCACTTAGCAAAGTAATATGCTGAACGCAGCTCAACAATTACATACGATTATTTCCATATATATATATATACAATATATGTTAAATAAATGATGAGTCCACACGAGTATTTGAGGACCTGAGTACTCATGCGAATCCCTACTTTAATCAGAGCCAGAATAGCTATTTCCTCTGGTCTCTATTCTTTGTGCTAAGCCAAGCTGACTGGCTGCTGCCTCTAGCTTCACATTTAGCGTGCACTGCACACGTGTGACATTGATCTGCTCATCTAAGTCTCAGCAAGAAAGTGAATAAGTACATTCCACAAAATGTTGAACTATTCCTTGATGTGTAGTAAAAAAGGACCCTCAGTGAAACAGTGTAACAGGTTATACAAGGCTGTAAGAAAATGCACGAATTGCAGGATTTGTGAGGACAGCATGACCTGTGCGGGAAATCATATGTTCTTTATGTTTGTGTTGTCTCTTTTTGCAGGTGATGCTGGCTCCCCTGGTAGACATCGCCCTGAAAGTCTCTCAGCTCCAAGAGAAGACTGGTCGTACTGGCCCCACTGTGATCACATGATTCCTTCGCCGCACTGCCTCCACTCACCCTCAGCAACAGGATACCTCCGCTCTCTCTGGGGTGAAGCTGCCCTTGAATGCTGTCTTGGCTTCAGTTCCTGAACCTCTTAGAAACAGAGCTGGATGAAAAAGGGAAACTCAACATGCTGGTTATATACAAGAAAATTCATGAGGTATGATATATGTTACACTGAAATATACCCACTGCCATTGTTTAGTGTTTCACTGGAGTATTAATATGCTGTTTTCTTGAAAAAAAGGGAAGAAATTCGTCTGAGAGGTCAGATAATTTATCTTGACATATTTCAAGTGACCTGCCAGATATATAGACATTGTCACACATTAATATTTTGTTAATGTGATTTAAAGAAAACAACATTTAAAGATTCAGTAATGGACTGAAATACTTGAATAGAGTGTGCCTCATGTAATTTCTGAAACCATGTTTAAAAATGTTATTGTCCAGATCTGTTTCTAAACGATGTCGTTAGATGGAGAAACCATAAATCAGCAATCTAGAGCAACCTCACCCCACATTTTCCTTTCTGACCTGGTGCCTTCCCCTCCCTCTGTTCTCCAGAACCACCAAAATAGCCTCTCAGCCCTAACCATGACCCACAGCTAAAGCCTTGAGAACTAACACGTACACCATTAATAAAATAACATTACACAAAAGAAGTATTGTGGTAATGTTTTAAATCCGTCTCATGATTTTTGTTTGCTGAATATTTGATGCATTCAATTCATACAAGGATATAAGGAAGCTTAATACATTCATTTAAGGACAAAAAATGCTCCTGTTTTTCTAAATTATTTCAGAATTATGAGTAAAGGTTTTCATCTGGAAAAAAATTCTGCTCTATTTTTCTGAATTAACGAGGTAAGTATATTTTTAACTTATGTCAGAAAAATTAGCAGTTTTTTTCATGAAAGCTTTTCTTATTATTCTGATACAATCTTTTAATGTAGAAAAACTGAGTGGATTTTTTAATGAATGTTTTTCATAATTCTAGGGTAATAATCTTGCTAATTCAGAAAAAAAAAATAAATTTACGAGATTTTCATCATGTTAATTAAGAAAAACAGATTTTTTAAATAACTTTTTTGTTTAGAGTAATTCTTATATAATCTCGTTAATTCAGAACAATGAGAATTTCCGAGATTATTATCTCATTATTTCAGAAAAACAGCAGAGTTTTTTTAATATGAAACCTTTTTCTGGTAATACTGAGATAATCTGTCAATTCATAAAAACAACAGCAGGGCAGTTTTTTTCTCAAATCGATGCATTAATTGATGTCTGTCATCGAGGTATTTATATATACTGTACCTTTCCTTCTAGAAACCAGCTGGTGCTTGACAAAGTGTTCAGCCCAGCTGTAATTACCTTAGCAGACCTGGGTTTAGAAAAGTGATCATCCACAAGAGAGACTGAAACAAGAGTGTGTAAGGTTGTATTAATAATGGCTTATTTTCAGACTGAGAAATTATTCTAGATAAACGCAAAACGCAAAGATCCTGTCCTGCAGCGGGTGAGCCAAGTCGTAGGACTAGCCTCCCGGAGAATAAAGTGCTTTGAAAAAAGTCAAAGCCTCTCCACAGACATTCCTGAGGCAAGCAGAGAAGCATTAACTGATGTATTTTCTTCCTCCCTCACAAGTCCTCTGGTGTAATGAGATAGTCACTATAATCCTGATTAACGATTACAGTTCTAAAGTGTCAGGAGGTCGGAGGATCCCACAGGCTATATCTAAAGGCAAACAGACAAGAGCTGAAACACATTTTTATTTCTTTTCTGCAAGCGCTTCGAAATGTCGTTTTTCACAGGGGGAATGAATGAATGATGTTAGAGACTCTACAGGTTCTGGATTGGTGTCAACTTTTTCCTCAAACAACTCCCATATTTGGACGCAAATTGGCTACAATTAAGTTAATAGGAGTGAGGGTGGAAAATCAGGTGCACCCACGAACAGCGCAGTGAGCGCTCCGTGTTTCTCACTCTGAACACGAAAGAGAAAATTGGCCTCAATCACAGATGGCACATTATTCGCCAATTTCTGCCACGTGTCATTCACTCTGACAGACACAATCAGCTCGACCTGTTTGCGTAAATCACCCCAAAACACATGGTAAGCAGTAAAAGTTCCTGAGCTGGAACTAATTGACCATTCAAGTTGTATTTTCTCACAACTATTTGAAAAGTTTGATGTATGACGAAGTAACTGCCTTTCCCTTAGTTTTACTGACACAAGCTTCAAGACACATATTTCAAATAGCATTGTTGGCCATTAAGACCTAAATCAGAATTAATGTTTCCAATCTTTTATCTGTGTTTACATTAAGATTGGGGATAAGGCTTTTAAGACTTATTGCAAGCCTTCAAAGACACAGTCTGTGGCATTTGGGATGTATAAGTGCCCTAAACAGTTCCTCTCTATTCCCTCTGGAGTCGCACTAACAGGGTGGAAACTTTTTCATGCTGCATTGTTCAGACCCTGTCAGGCTGACACAGTGCAATACATAATGTGTTCCTCTTGTTCTGCACGTAATAGCTTACAGGCTGTATTTGGATTGGCTGTCATTACATCAGGTAATCACAATAAAGCTTACATTAAGCCGGCCTGGCCCGTAGCTATTAGATGTCCAAATGGCTTTCTCTGGAGCTGGCATGGAGCCTCATGTTTTTAGAGCGGCCTGTTCATTGCTCTCCTGCAAGAAGAGGGCAACGCGGCGTACAAAGACATCATTCTCAGAGTCCTCAAACAAGAACTCTGTGCAATCAGGTTCCTCTGGTTCTTGTTTTTGTAAGTCTTTTTCTTTGCTTATGCACAACTTTCTGTGTCAGGTGATACAGTATTGGAGTTAGGAAAGCTTCCATGGCACCTCACTACATTGAATTTTTTCATTGCAGTTTGTCTCTTCCAAAACTAATAAGTCAATTCTCATTTAATGTCATCACTTGAGAACTTTAATGGCCGTCAGAATGAGGCCAATAACGATCGGACACTAAGTTAGAAGGATTACAACATCGTTCTACGGGAAGTTATGATGGTTGTCATGGTTGAAAATAGCTTTCTCATGAGCTGCTGGGGCCCCTGGTACACCCGCTGTGTACATTTGCACAGTAAATTTGGGCTTGCTGTGTGAGTAAAATACATTTGTATTTAGGATTATGTACCAAGTAAGCACAGAATGAGCAGAAATATTGAAGGTCATAAAATTAGTTTCTCACACAGGGCCTCCCATCAAGTTGGGACCATCTGTAGGTCCTTATCATTTTGATATTATGCTTCATAAATATTAAAACGCATTGCACAGCTGTGTGCCATTTTGTGGTTTCCTTATATACGATACAATGATCCATCACTGAGGGGCAGTTGCCTGCTTTGTTCATTTGCTGCCGCGGACTTCACCCCCACCTCAATCCAAGCGATCCAAGACATCATGGACCAGTTTGTCCACTCAACACACGGACTGATGTTTGCCATTCCAACCAACCTCCAGTGAGACTAAAAACATCAGGTGAACATCTCATGAAGACATCGTAAATAAGGCTTTTATGTAACTGTGTTGTAATGCTTTTTAATGTTACTAGGTTTAATAAATCTACCTTGTATTTGAAACAGCAAAATACACTAACAGAGTGGGTGAAAAGTGATCTCATTACAATACATAAACCTCAACATTACATTAAGCGTTGATAACAAACGTGTCCCTGCCTAGTGGTTAGCATATCTACATAGTCCCAATTAAAAGCACATTCCATTTGTAGTGCTAAAGCACAATGATGTTGCTTTCCTGCCTGTACATAAATGAATCATGTTTACTTCAAATGAGACAGTTTGTCCTCAAAAGTAAAGGTAGACTTTTTTGTGATTTTTCTCCAAAGTGTCCATTTATTGTACAGGTGAAAATCAGTATATGCAACTCAACTTGAAATGACACAATCTATTATTTGGACTTTTTATGTGCTGTTTTTAAATTTGAATGATGTTTAGCTAATTGAGAACTTAAACTAGTCTCTCTTTTTAAAACAAGATATCACTTCTAACTCATCCGCTGGACGTGAACAAGCTCTGACAGGGTGTGTGAGACTCACAAAGTCTGAGGCAAACCTTAAAAAAAACTTGGCATTAATGGATGTAGAGGCTCCGCATGAGTCATCACCATTTTACACTCTCAGTTTTCAGGGTCTGGGGCAGAAGTGTACAGGATGATGAGTGAGGCCATAAAAACTGCTCAGCAACGGGATGAGACGACTGTGAACATTTCTGACCACACAGTTGAACCGAGCGGCGTGGAGTTGAGGCTGGCTGGTGTCCACAAGGCGCTTCGTAGCTTCTCATTCATTCTTCCCCTGGCTCCCAGTCAATATAAAGACAATTATGCCAGGAAACACCACACTTCTATGGCCCATTGTCCTTTGTGTGTTTGATGGAGAGACCATTTTGATTTGAGATGAAAGAGAAACTGGATGTTGAGGCTTTATATTATCACCGTTTTCTAATCCGTTGTATACTGTCGGCAGGCAACAGGGCAATGTGTTTTTGTCCTGTTAGCGTGATGTAATCTTAAACAACAAAAATCTGTTCTCGCCTTATTTATCCCCATTCCATATGTGCTGCACTAAAAATATAAACAAAAGAAGAAAAATGCAGTACGGTATCAAACACAGCGATGTATTGTGTGTTACATGTGTTCAACTGCAAGCAATTATTGTTCTGCTGCTTGAAACTTCACATATTTGGAGGCCCTGTAGAGAAGAATGGGAGAAGAATGAAAGAATGACAGGCCTCTTTCAAACAGTTGGGATGTCCCTTTATGGTGTATGTAAAATAGAAAAAATAAATAAATAATAACAAACCATTCACTGTTTTGTTACCATAGGATAAGTATTACCAGTACTGGTATGTTTTCCATGTATTTATTCTTGATGTCTCATATGTTTTTTAAAACATATAATGGGATAATATTAACAATTTAACATTCACAACAATGTATATTCATCTTTTTTTATTTCATAAAAAATATTAATTTATCTTTATCTTTGCATAACTACCTTAACCATAAAAGTAACATTTAACTGTTTGGTTGAGCATGGCTTTCGACAGTAAAACAAAAAATCTTACTTCTGAAATTATTTCACTGTTTGTAATGGATCAGATTAAATATATGATTTCACATCAATGAATGGTCAGATTTTTTAAAAATGTATTAGTAAATAGTCCATTTTAATTTCATTAGTTTAGCTTCACTACCTGTACCATTAAAGGACAAAAGAGACCCTACATAAATCTATTCAGTAAGACCTCTGAAACTTTAACATTTCAAGAAATATTCCTAGAACTGAAAAGGCAAATTATTTAAACACACAGCGACATCTAGAGGATTTTTCTAGCATAACGTACCTAAACCAAATGGTAGAGATAGTTCAGTCAGGTTGAATTCATTTTTCTTTTTTTTTTTTAGATTATTTTTTTGGCATTTTTGCCTTTATTAGATAGAACAGAAGATTGATACCGTGAAAGGGGGGGTGAGAGGGGATGACATACAGCCAAGAGCTGTGAGTTGGAGTCGAATCCGCAGCCACTGCAGCAAGGTCATTGCCTTATAGTAGTTGCCTTTTGATGTAGTGAGTCAAAATGTGCTCTACCAAGCAGATGAGCAGACCATTAAGGGGAAGCACTTACCTATTTTCTTGAAAAGGTTTTGAAAAGTTGAATTGCTTTTGCAGTGCTCTATGTTTGCTCTGCAAAACTGCAAGTGTAACACATGAGTTTTGCCTGCTTGCAGCGAAGATTACCTTTCTTTCTTCAGTATTGGCCAGGAAGAGTTTCCTCCATTTTCCATTTGTTGTTTATTAGCACTGACTGCAATATGTTTCAAAAGACATCCCAACAGTGCAACAGGCATTTGAACGGTAAGCCCTTAAAAATGCAATATGCAGTACAGTTAAACTGGGATTTGAACGGAGATGGGTAGGTACAAAGGATGCATTGAGGCCAACATTATCTGTCAGCCATTTAATGATGTCTAAACTGGGATGGAAACTGTCTTGAGTTATTCACTGATTAAAGAATGCGCAAAATGCTAGCACATTTTCAGACGACGGCAAGGAAAATCAGATTGAAGCGCATATTATCAGTCATTTGAGGATGTGAAGGAAACAGAGACAGAGCAAAAGCTGTGGAGAAACCTAAAAACGCTGAGTAGATGTGGCAGAAAGGCCATCATCACCCTCATCTTTTCATTCTCTTTTATTGACTCAGACATCATTGCCAGCTTTGTAACAAAGGGCCTCCCTGTCCATGTGCTGTGGCCGCTGGAGAAAGCCTCGGGGATCTGCTCTTCAAAGAGACCTTCAGAACCCTAATCCACTCCACCATGAAAGTTAGATGACTTTCACCATGCATGGTTGCAATTTTAATAATCATATCCTACTTTAGGCAAAATGAAGTCGATAGACATCAAGGAGGAAAAATAGGCCAACGTCAGAAATAATCTTGCTACTTGATCGGCCCAGTGGTGAGGTCTTCCCCCCTCCGAAAACTCCTTCCACTCCTCTGAGGGTCCTTATTACAGAGACAACCACCTAAACACAGCTTAGCTTAAACTCATTTGGCTGCTTAAACAGCAAATTTAAAGGGGCGCCTCAGCTGACATGTGATGTGCATCACCTCACACGTTTCCCCAAACTGCAATCAGTCATGCCCAATTTCATTTGCTTTGACAGTTATTTAGAGTTACTTTGTTTGAATTTTCTCTCCGCGTGATATCGCTGGAGCACAAAAGCCCTTTGTTGTCTTAATTGAAATGTTATGTGAAATCATACACATGCCATGTCTGCACATGCAATCTTACACACGTTTGGCATGCCTCCTTTTTTCTGCAGTCCAAAAAAAGCTAAACTAGCAAGAGCCCCTCAAACCACTGACAGTCATTCAAGTTACAGACTGCAGTTTTAAGAAATTAGAACTATGAGTGTACATGTTTCAATATTAGGTCTATTACTCAAAATTCAATGAAATCAAGAAAAAACTAGGCTCGACACTAACTTTTAAAAGTAGTCACCAGTCTGGCAACCAGACATCAGGTTTTGATTGCCGCAACTGTAAATATGGTTGTCAGTTTTTGTCAGCTTATGTTTTGAGTAACTTATGTCAGCTTGATAATGAAAATGTGAACATTAAAGAAAGTTTGGAAGCGTTATCATTAAAAATTCTTTGTAGTCTGTGTTTCATCTGACACTTTGCATGCATTTTACAAGCTTTGCAGATACATTTTTTGTCCAGTTCAAAGATAACGGGACACTTTGGCTCTCAAGACTTCACAGGTTTCCTTTTTGTTTTTCCTTTAGGTTCCTCTGGTTCTTTGTCTGTTGAACCACTTTGCACATTCTTTTGCAATGCTCATTTGTGCTGTGAACTTTTCACCCCTCAGTCAAACAACCTACTTTGCTTTGCCATTGTCTCCAAATTAGATGTCTGTGAACACACGGGTGAATACGTAAACGTACATGCAGCATTGTCTTAATATCACTAATGCAACAAAGATTTTAAAAATATTTGTTCTGGGGTGTAAATTTTGATGTTTACTGTCCCCATTTTTGTATGTTAAAAAGTGTTTGTCACTAATGGGCAACGGCTACTTTTGAGCCCTGTAAAATCTGTTCTTTATAGGTCTGGTCTTCTGGATTCAGGAGGATCTGTTGGCTGAAATTATATATTTCATTAGTTTACCTGCAAATAAGAATGGTGTCTTTGTTACCTTAGAATGAGCTGATACGTACATATGGAGCAGGTCCTCTTCCACGGAGTCTGCCATCAGTTTCTACAGTAGCCCAGAACTCAAAAATCATACACTGGCTCTAGATGGGGCCATTTCCTTTGGCATACAGGAGGAGTTTCAATTCTGCGACCTAACCACTAGATGCCACTAAATCCTACACACTGTACCTTTAAAATGCCACTTTTTCAAAATCACAACCTCTGGTATGAAAGAATTGTTACGTCCAACCCATTAAAGTGAGATTGAACCCTCAATCATCATTAGCAATTGAACTGCAGTCTCTATTTATGTGTTGAATTGCTTGAATAGGCCGCAGCCATGGTTTTGATCAGAGCTTTTGGCAGCTATCGTAAAACTGCTGCTTTGTATCCTTCAACTCTCACAATCACCATATTCTTAATTTCCTCAGTTGACAGTGGACCAGGGACACTGCAAAGATGTGCTGACATACAGTATACAGTAAAACAAGAATTCTTGAACCAATACGGAAGTCTATTGAGCAAAATTTGGAAACACCGTTATGCTATCTGGTGGTTGCAGGAAGCGTGTGCAGTGCTATCTCGAAGCGGTGGTTAGCAGCATCTCTCCAGGGATGACTGTTAGTGTGCAGGGAGAGGACGGGAAGGAAGGTTTTGATTAGTTCTAAGGACGCAGCTATGAACCAAGTCCTGGACCCCGGGGCCTGACAAGCGAAATCAGAGGTGAAGTCCTGACACTTGTGAGCAGCCCGCTACACCCTCTCTCAGATCTTCAATCGAAAGTAATCCCATCTAGAGCATTATTCATACATGCTATTCCTGTTCTCTGTAACAGTTAAATCAAAACATACTTCAGAGAGGATGATATTTCCCTCTAATGAGCTGGGGTAGGTCACAATATGGGAGAACCGGAGATGCTAAATTGCTACCATTCTTTTCCTGCTGTGGTATTAGTCTGTCAAAGTGGCCTGTGTGTGCAGACACATGCAGAGACAAAGTGTGTGTCAAAACCCAGAAGTGAGCAGAGTAAAATGAAACAAGGTGTGGAGTTATGGAGGGGAAGGTGAGGTGGGTTAATAAGACTTTAAGGCTCTGGAATTAATAATTGTGTAACGGTTTGTGTGCATAGTGTGTCATTTTAGTCAGCATGTTTGCAGGCGTGATCGTTCTCTTCTCATTACACTCCATCTTTACTGTCTTTGTAAATGTAATGCATGGATAGAAATTAAATGTTCTCTGTGTTACATATTTTGATATGGTTTCAATATGGTGGTTAATTCATCTAGTTATTATAAAAAGGTAGATCTACTTGTTAAGTCACTATCAAAATGTCAGATCATCTAATCAGATGCATCATTACCAGATAATCCAGAAAGATTAATTCAGCTCCATCAACAGCTGATGATTAATGTACATCACTTTGGTCTGTGTTTAGTCAAATGAGAATATGGTTAAAAACAGGCCTGCTTTCATATGCTTGGGTGGTGCTGGTCAGTCACGGTACAGCGGTACAACGCAATGGCATCATACTGGTTTCAATACAACTCAACAAACCAGATACCAAATTACAAAATGCACAGTCTAATAAATTATGTAATAGATCCTGTACACTTTTACTGAAAAGTCAAGTCTGTATACATTTTCAGAAATATCACTAGTGTAATAAAGTATACAGCCATGCTGATTTCACAAGTCACATTCCCTGATTTTTTCATTGGAGAATATTTTCCTCCCTGTAAATACTAGACCTCGTAAAATCATGCGCACCAGAGACAGCCCAAATAAAGTGGCTGCTCAGAGCCCCTCTGCCTGAGGGAACTGACAAGCTTTCTGTTAGGTTACTTAATTCAACTTTGATCATACTTTAGATATTTGAAGATGCACCCCTGCTGAAAAAAAGCAACTTTGCCAGCTTAAATGGTAAAACTGGTTGACCAGCTTGTTTGACCAGCTCAAGGTATGTTTTTGCTTGATTTTATTGGTTTAGCTGGTCATATCATCTTGTGGTGTTCATTCTAGTTGGTTTATCCATTGAAGGTCTTGTAAAATTGAAACCATATCATTGTCCTTTAATTGGAGCAATAACAGTGTCATGTTACATTACTGAGGACTGGCTGGCAAAAAATAAACCTACTGTAGGCTAATTTCATTGAAATACCAAAACTATGCTGTTACCAACAAAAAACAAATTTTACAAATTAGCCACAGCGACTCAAGTCCAACTTTCAAGTCAACTTTGTCATGATGTGTTATTGACTTGTCAATGTTCAGTACGAGGGACTTGATTTGGGATGTACCTCTCTTGACTTGAGACTTGAGTGCAAAGACTTGACACTTAAGGCTGGTCATCTTAATGTTCATTCAATAGCTGCTCTGAAGCTTTTGTATGCCGTGACCATCTGAAAAAAAACAAACAAACCCAGATTTAGACTTCCAAATGGACTTGTTTCAGACAGTTTGGCATGTCTTAGTAGGAAAAGCACAGGTGAAATTGATAACATTAATGATGGCTCAGTTCTATTAAGTGTGCCAGTAAGCTCTTACAGTGAGCCAGCATGTACAATACCAGGACCACCAAAAAATGCTATTGACTTTTGGGTCCTGTACACTTTCAAATCAGCTAAATGTTTTTTATTTAAACAACAACAACAACAACAACAACAACAACAACAATAACAATAATAATAATAATAATAATAATAATAATAATAATAATAATAATGATAATAATAATAATAATAATAATAATAACTTTATTCATATAGCCCCTTACAAAACAAAAATAACAACAACAACAACAACAACAACAACAACAGCCCACACCAATAAGAGTAAATACAATTCAAAGAATATTAGCAGTAAACACGAAAATAATTGTACTAATAAATAATTGATTTAAACGCAATCAAGACAGAATAAACAATAAATCCGAAGACAAACTGAGATAGATTAATTAAAATAGAGATCACATAAAAGCAGGTCTGTAAGTGGGTTTTAAGATGAGTTATTGAATGAAATGTTTAAACGTCTCTCTGACAGTTCCTGCAGTGACCACAGGGTGGCGACACGTGGCTAATCAGAGCCATGTGGCTGCTGTGGGCACGAGCCTCTCCGGTGAAGTTTGTAGGAAAGATTGCTGCTCAGTTTGAAGAGAGCGACAGAGAGGGGGAAAGTGTGCTGGGCTCCAGCGAGGAGGAAAGAGACACACACCAGGAGACACGGACACAACTTTCTGCCCCACTCTCACTTTTTTTTGAGCGTTTTGATGCATTTTGAAAAAAACGTCTGAAAACAAGAGTTATCAAGATACCTTTTTGATTTTTTTGGAGGGGCTCGACATTACATTTTTGAGAGAAGTGGATGTGAAAAGCGGGCGAAGGTTGTAACACAGAGCCGGAGGAATGTATCCAAGTCGGGCAGCGGCGAGCCGGCGTCTCTGGAGATGTCCAGCCTGCGCTCTCTGGGTCGCCCTGCTCCTCCACAGCGTCCAGGACCTGAGCGCGTCCGGTGAGTCTCAACACTTCTTCCCTCGCTCCGTGCTCAGTCCCTGCTGTCCCCCTGCTCCTCTGCTGGCTTCCCTCACTCTGCGGTTCATCCCAACACGCGTGATTTCGACAATATAACATGTCAAGCATGATGAAAATTCTTGTAGCGCGCTCCTGTTGTAGCTTTGTAGTGACTTTATCACACAGTTTAAGTCATGCATGTGTATGTTAATTTATTTGTAAGATCATTCATTTGTTTTTGTTTTTTGCAACTGAAATCATCTCACAAATGCCCTCAACGTGTTGCTCCATCCATGTAATGCAGAGGTGTTTGCCATCATTCAGTCTCCCCTCTCATGTAAATGATCTTTGGTTTTTAGATTATCTTCCTATTGTCATTGTGAAGCCTCTGCACGAGGAAAGACTTGACTCCGTTGGGACACAATGGAAAGGCTCTTAACTCGTCAGCTGGAGAGCTATTGTGCTCCCAAATACCCCCTTCAGTGATTCTGGGTCAATTCAAAGATAAGAGATGGGTAACGTTTTAATTGAAAGGCAAACATTTATGAAGCATTTAGGTTTGACTGATGGTAACAGAGTAATGGCTGTGGCAGGGTGTACCATGATGCATGGACAACTTTTGGAAACAAAGGCCAGACTATGGAAATAACTTAATTTCTTATTACAGTTGTGTCGTTTTATTTGTCTGCCCACTGTGGTTATAAATAATTAGGCCTACTGTATTTTGATTTTTACTCATTTTTGCTCATTCAACAATCAAAATAACCATATTTTCACCGTCTTTTCCTCCACATAGCTGAGTGTGTGGTATTAAAGAAAGCATGGCCTGATGGTATATGTAACTGGCCTTTGGTTGACTAATATAAGTATGATTGAATTCAGTTTGAATTAAATTTGAATTGTTTATGAAGCCACTCGTGAAATGCGTCTTAGCTTTTTTCCAGTGCTAGGTGTATAGTATGTATAAAACTATCCTCCCCTTCCTGATGGGTAGTGATGAATTATCTCCGGATGGTTTTTTGGGGTTTGTTTGGATTATCTGTGTCCTCCTTAAATCCTTTTGGCTGTTATTTATGATGGAGGTGTACAGAAAATGCTGCGTTGAGCGTAAAGCTTTCTGCGAATGCCATTTTGCCATCCTTTTCCTCTTTATCTTTCTACCTCTCTCTCTTGCTCTGAGGCAGGGAGGAATGTTAATCCACATTACTTAACTGGATGAGTCCGCTGTATCTTCTTCAAATGGAGTTTCATGATCGAATATGGAGCGGAGGAGAGCCAAGCCCCTACTTCATATCTGAAAACAGAGAAATAAAAGTGACTCCCAGAGTATAGAGGCAGCATTTACCCTGAAAATTACACTTCATATGCTAATACGTATGTACTCCCTCCCACTGAAAAGCTTGAGCTTCTGTCTCTCAGAGATGATCTGCAGCTTCTCCGTATAATGATTTTGATGCTGACTTTCTCACTACATTCAAATAATTGTGTTTTTATTGTAGCCTTAATGGTCATGGACAAGAAAATGACAGTTAAAGGAATTCTTCACCCTGAAATTATGATTTGTATATCCGTTATTCACCCAGTGTTAGGCTGAGACCATTAAAAAAATGTTTTTCTCTCATGCCTCAATGGTGGACAAAGAATCAAAAAATGCAAAGAATTCTTTATGAATTGAAGTCATAGGGGGCCGCGTTTAAGGACAGCAAAACTATATCAATTAATCTGTTTACAAACTCTCACACAACTCATGCAGTTCAATCCAAGTCTCATTTATCCAGGGGGACCCTCAGTACATCCCAAAAGCATTTTTGCTAAAATATTACTAAATAAACAGTCTCAGGCATGAACCAGCAGCGCGTCTGTGCACTTCATGCAGAAGTGTTTTAAATAATATCAAAATGCATGTGTTTGGGAAGCGCCGGGCATACGACTGAATAAAGAAGACTTTGATCATACTGCAGACGTTGTGTGAGAGATGGATGGATAGATATGCTGGTGTTAAATGTGGATCCCTATGACCTCAATTCATCAGGAATGTTCTCAGTTTATGGATTCTTCATTCTTCAGAGATCATTTAGGGGTGAAGGATTCCTTCAAGATGCTTTGTTCTGACGTTGCATCCACAAACTTAATCTTGTATTCGCCACCAATGAAGAAGCTCCAGGATATGTTGGGAGATGATAACAGTGGCAGTCTTGTCTCTCCTTTGGCTTGCTGTAATGGGAATGGGCAGAGAGGAACAACAGTGTAGTTCAGCTGGAGTCAATGTGAAGAGTGCAGTACCATGTGATCAGTGGACATAATGAGACTGTATTGTTGAAGCATCTGAGCAAACATGAGGAGTAAGAAACTAAAAGGCGTGGCTGTCTGTCTTTATTTACTGCCCTACAGTTTACTTGTCAGTCTGTGAGCGTCCAGTCAAGAGGTCAGAGGTCACGTCTCTGTGTCTGCGGTTCAAATGTGCAGGCTGTTCTCACTCACTGTTCATAATTATACCTACGAAAAGTATTTCACTGTAATTGATATGAAACCCATGGAATTGTGAGCCAGGAGACTGTAATAACATGATCTACGCACTGCAGGCTGTCCTCCTTAACAAGAGCATAAGAGGAAGTCAGGTCACGTAGTTTAAAGAGTGACAGGATGGTGGATGGGTCAAACAAACACAGGACTTTGACCCAGGAGACCAGGGTTTGTGTCCCCTGTGAAACTAATAACAGTGTTATTTTGCGTTACGTCATCGTGTCATCAAATTATGCCCAATGATGATTATTTTCCTTTTCTCAACCTAACTGGTGGGGGCGCTGATTTACAAGGCATCATGGTGCTAATTCATAAGCTATTGTACGAACTGTGTGCATAACTTTTTGTAATATATGATGCATGATTAATAGGTTGAAATGTCAGGATTCCCAAGAACAATCAAAACTCCCCCTGACCATAGTAAGGGAACTGGTTTACATTACAGACTTGACAAAGGATGTGTAAACCAACAATATACATTCATGTATGGTGTATGTATTTTCAGGGACTCTGCTCTCAGTGGCTTAATGTACAGATCATGAGATTTTATAGGCAATGCTCCACTTGCAAATCATAACCATCCGCCTCTGGAGGTCTTTTCCATGCATTTGCACACAATTGGAAAAAAACTGAAAAACCCACACGAAGGTCGACATGCCTGAGCATTTTTTTTCCAGCAGGAATCTGTCTTTGCCAACTGGCTTTATTCTTAATCAGTTAACCTGAAATTGAACCCAGATTTTGCAATATGGAAGTCATATTTCTGCTGAAAGCGACAAATCAGATTTCCACAGCCCAAGTAAATGCACCATGTATTTAAACAGATAGGCACAGCATCTTTTTTTCAAAGTAGTCACTGTCGTTCCATCTCTCGACCCCTGCTTTTCAGCTCCAAAGTACTAATCTGTGACATGTTCATAAAAAGAAATTGACGGCAATGTTTCCTAGCTATATAAACTGTGTAAATGTTTCTGAACATAGGACATTCACCTCTAAACATAAAAGGTCCTGTGCAGGGCAGCGCCTATGTGAAATGTGTTTAGAGTTGCATTTAGCCTTTTAATAACACTCAGGGAGGCTATAAATCATGTTGGGTGGAACTGCCTCAGTGCAGTTTTCAACAGGACACACTGTTGACACTAAAGGCACTTCACCCCTGGAAAAAATCCTCAGTGCTGCAGACTGAGTGTGTAGGAGCTTGTCCTGCTCTCCCTGCTACTGAGATGTCTATCTGTACTGTTATATTTCTTCTGGCATTTCTTTGACTCATATTAAGGGAGCATTTTTTAAGGAGTTGAAAGAGATGTCAAAGTTTATGGTAGCACTTTCTTTATGCATCCTTGTAAAACAAATGCAAATCAGACCCTCCCTTAATGATTTTTGCTTTGCTTAGTGCTTCTCATCATCACAATATTGATTTAATTTTTCTTTTATGTGTGACTATATTCAGTTTGGCAGTATTTTATCCAGATGCTCTGGGGAATGTTGGTCTCCATCATGGTCTGAGTGGTACATCTTCCAGATAGATGACTCCGCCGTGTTTAATACTCAACTCCCACTCTGCACCGTGCACTAACTCAGGCATCAAGTGGTGTGCATCCCTAAAAGCCTTTGGCAGACACAGAAGACTATGGCAGGAACTGTATGTGTGAAACAGATGTATGGTCTTTTCTCGGAGGAGGGGGGTGGATTTTTTTTTTTTTTAGACAGTTCAACTCCATTTTGAGCGTGTGAAATGGGGAGAAAGCCTTGGACATTAATTTAATCAGGACATAGCCATAAATCATACGCTCCAACTCTGTTTTATGTCACTGATTTAAAACATCAGTGTGTAAACCACGTCGTGCACTGGCAATTACCTACTTCCCACTCGTTATTAAGCACATGTGTTTGCCAAGGCTCGGCGTTCCTCAGTGTTGCCATAGGGCAAACACTTTGGAGAATATTGTGTGCTAATTGTTTAACTGATGTAAAGCCAGTGGACAATTTGCTTTAAAGGTCCCATATTGTAAAAAGTCAGATTTCCATGTCCCTTTTTATTATAAAACTAGCATAGGTGTACTGTGAAAGTACTGTGAAAGTGTCAAAACCTCAATCCACAGAGACATGCGCAGAGTGTGTTTTCAGAAACCTTTGTCTTAAAACAAGCCATAACGACTTCTGTGAAGTTGTGATATCACAATTACACTATATAGAGGCCAAAAGTGCTGCTAAATTGCTGTAACAGTCATTCTCAGCTGCAATGAAGGTACAAAGACGCAGAGAGCGTGAATGTTAAAGACCCAGAAACACTGACCAATTGGAGTAGACTGGACTGTTTTGGGAGGGGGGACTTAAAGAGACAGGCGCTAAAACAGAGCATTTCAAAGGGTGAATGCAGGTACAGTATATTCAAACAGATAATATGAGAAAAAAGAGTGTTTTTAAACATTGAAGCTTATAAACATTATCTAGTAGAAACACAAAATACAAGTATAAACCTAAAAGTGATATCTATATGGGACCTTTAAATTATTTAATTAGCATAAAGATATCAAATAACTAATGTTCAGTGCTTTTTTCCCAACTTGTGTAGTTTTTGTCATCGCTCTTTTGTTGTAGTTGTTGTTTCTTTAGCAGGACTACCTCATTGATTACTACAGAATTCACAAGATATGAAGTTTCCCTGTGTGAAGTTAGTAAATGGTACCGTTGTTTTCCATTGAGTTGCTGGCTGGAATGTTCTGATAATATGTCGTCAATGCTTGGTTGACAGAGGAATTTTGAAAGGAGAGCCTGATTTTTCTTTTTTTTTGTGGATCTGCTTGCTGCCAAGTCAGCCAAAAGCCTTTCTGTGAATGGTACGAAGTGTAAATTTCCTGCATTTGGGTAATATTGGCAGAAAAATGCTCTTATTTCCACAAAACAGACTCTGTGGAGCATGCTTACTTTTAAGCGGTCAGAGTCCCTCTGAGAGGCAGCGTTTAATCAAAGGCTAAACACAGTTCGCTCAGATCCTCGTTGGAGACGTTTGATAAAGTTTCTGCCACTACAAACTGTAGCCAAGCATGAAAAACCCTTTTTCCTGCAATTTAGTGTCTGCACAGGAGGTCAGTCTGTTAGGGGGAGAAAAACCTCTGCAGGGTTCAGGGAAATGTAGCGGCGGATTAACAAAGGGAACAGAAAACATTGGTTCAGGTTTTAGTGCTGCAGCTGAGAGGCCAGTGTGTAGAAGACAGTGTGGCACTTCAATGATTTTAACAGTCTGCACAAAGCTGCAGCAAGGTACCATTAAGTATTAGTCAAAGTGCATGGTACATTAATAGGCTAAAATTATACTTGCCCCTGTTCTGTATGCCGGACTACAAATTAAATAGCTTTCTATACCTCCTATTCAATACTCTCTATGTTGATGTCTTTCGACTGCTGTCTGGAAGACAAATTACACCCGCCACATAAAAAATGTTCTCTGCTGTACTTTACACGCACAACACAATGAGTCCTTTGCTGCAGTTGTAAGGCAAGCTGTAAGTGCGAGAGCATGCTGATGACAAAGTGACACTTTAATGAGTCTAATGGAATAAGCCACACATACTGCATATCAATTTCCCATATGGACTTGGCACAGTTTAATGTCAAGGACTGCGGGGAATAGAGCTGGCTTAAAGAGCTCTAAATTTCATTGAGACCACTCTTCATTGCAGTTTTATCAAATTACTACTTTGCTAGTGTCCTCCTAGCTAGCTATGCGCCGGTATTAATATACAGAGATTATGCTACATTTCATTTAATAGGGGGTGGGATGAAACATGGCTTTTTAAACTCCTCTATATGTGTCAGAGTAAATCTTTTTAAGCCATGTTTGCATTGCATTAAGGACTTCAGAAACCCCCACTGCAAGCAGACGGGCAGATCTCCGTCCAGCCACAATTAGGTCTTTGTACAACGCCACGCTCCTACCAAGGTATTAAATACCCCAAACTTTATGTGCTTATGTCCACCAAAAATATTTACTTTCCCCCCCAAAATATGCATAGCTTATCAAATAATGGACGATCTTGTCACTCTATTAGCTTTATCCCCCAAAATGTCTTAAGGCAGCCTTTTTTTGCAGCAGCAGCAGGTCATCTTTTTCACAACAGAAAGTACGCAGCTGAGTAGTCTGCCGAAGTCTAGTGACACTCACACCTAAAATCATTAACTTTAGCGTTTGCTAAAAAAAGCTGCAGCACAGAAGCTGCTGGGCAAGTGAGCCGTCTGCGATGTGCCGGACGACATCAGAGAAACACTGATTTTTAACATGACACCTCTTTAATCAGTGTATTTGCTGGTTTTAATCACATAGTCCATTTGTGTTGGAGGGAAAAATCGGCTTTTGGTAAAAAACCTTCCGAACAATAAACACTGAAGACATTCTGACAAGGAAGTTTGCTACCTGCAATTCTCACTGCTAGATTCCACCAAACCTCCCTAAATCTTACATGCTATTCCCTACTTTTTTTTTTTTTTAAATTGCAACATATATTTCAAATAACTTAAGAATCACAATATCAGATTTTCTTCAGCACCATTCAGACCTAGCCTGTGCCTATTCTACAGTACGATTTAAGCGAGTTTGAATGAAAAGAGGACATATAGTGCCCCTGCCTCCAAAAAATAACTTCAATGTCAATGAAAGGTCAGAAACTCTAATCAAGTCCATGCTGTTTTTGGATACAAATGATATGCGTTTAGAAAACTTGTTTATGAAATTGTCCTGCAAAGTATGTTTTCAGTTGCTCTCATAGACCTACTTTCTGCCCGCTAGAGGATCAGAGGATAGTCAACCCCTCGGTCACCCCTCTACCATCAGCATGCCATCAAAACTCCTTGGCACTCTTCTTATCTGACTGGCATGAGACAAATGCTGGCACTATCCCCCTGTTTTTTTCTCTCTTTCTGACTTTCTTGGCTATATTTTGCCTTTCTCTTTCTGTCTCTCTCTCTCTCTCTCTCTCTCTCTCTCTCTCTCTCACACACACACACACACACACACACACACACAGTCCCTTTCCCTCTCTGTCTGTATCATTCATTTTGGCTGTCGAGTGGCTCCTCCACTTGGCCCTTGTTGCCTGGCTGACTGACATGCTGCTCTTGGCTACGCTTTGTGTGTTTACTCAACAATAACTGAGAGCGGGGTGGCTCCACACCAGCTCCCGCTCTCTTTGGAGACACAATCATAACGACTCACACAGGCCTTCGGTAATGGTTCGTCAGTATTTAGCATCTTTGATTGGAGCGGGAGGCGTCTTTTGTGATGTCAGCGGGTGCAGAAACACTTAAGTTCATTCATTACAGTTATGTGCTGATTATCAACAGGATGTTTAGTCATAATTTGGCTTCCTCAGTATCAGTCTCGATATGTCTTTGTGTCTCCACGGCTGCTCTTTCGCCCACGTGGTGCTGTGGTTACGCTGCGAAACCATTGGACCATCAGCTCCGCTGAGACTTTTGTATAAACTTATCACTCTGCAGTTATTAATACAACATCATCACATGTATTTTCTCACAGTTGTGTGATTCCAAAATGATTCTTGGCAGCTACATCATTAATTTTTTTTCTTTGTCTGTCTTTTTTTCATGCCTCTAACCTACACATAGAAATAATGTAAATAGCACATTTCTGCTGTAGTGCTGTGTAATGTGGAAAATGCTTTTGAATACAAACTTCAGTCTGCTTGTGGAATTATTAAACCAGATATGTTTGGACTGCAGGAAATTGAATTTTACGGGGCATCTAATGATTTGTGTTCAGTTTGAGTCAACTGAACCCTTTCTGAATGTGTGTGTATATATAGTGTTGGATTTGCTTTGCAGGGCTCAGGACTGATTTGTGGTTCGCCCTCTCATTTAGTCGTTCAGGAAGTGTTTTTGTTTGTGTAACATACAGCGAGAAGTTTGTTTGGCTGTTTTTGGCTTTTATTGGTTTTTAATTACAATCAGTAGCAACAGAAACTATAATCCTGTTGTAGTCTGAAGTTGTGGAATTCTGTCTTTTGAAGATTAGTTCCTGCAAATGGGTTTTTAGTTCAAAGCTGCCAGTTTAACAAGTCTACATTGGCCACCAAATAGATTTGGGGATCTGCTAAAGTAATAACAAGATTGTGAATGTATAAGCCTTTTTTCCTTTCATTGTTTTCAGCAGGGGTTCAAAGTTGAGATGTTTTTTGAGCTCCTTTTAAACCTACACGCTGAATCTGTTTGATTAAAGGTCCAGTGTGTAGGATTTAGGGGGATATATTGGCAGAAATGAAATGTCATAGCATATGTCATAGTATCTTTTCTTTATTATATAATCACCTGAAATCAAGAATCGTGTATTTGTTAACTTAGAATGAACCATTTATATCTACATAAGGAGCGGTTCCTCATCGACGGAGTCCTCCATGTTTCACTGTATTTGTTTCAGTAGCCCAGAATAGACAAATCAGTCACTGACTCTAAATAGGGCCGATCACCCTTTCTGCCTTTTTGCATCTGCCACCGTAGTTAGCAGCCCCTCCATGACAAGAACATCAGAAAAACACAGATTTTTCCCTGTTAACCTGCTTAAGTCTGTGTTTTTAGGTTTAAATCATTGAGTCTGTTTGCTTTGTAGAGGAAGAGACCTCTGTGGATAATTTGTCTCCCAGTAAAATCTCCCAAACGTATGGATTTTAGAGAAAAAAGGGGAGCCCAGATCAGCAGATGCTACAATGACAACTTAAGGAATCCTAACTGCGAGAAGTTTCATCTGGTTGCAATCTCCAATCCTCACAGCTAGCTGCCACTAAATCGCCTTAAATTTTACACTCTGGACACTTGTAGGCCATATCTCACGTAGATTATCGCCCACGGAAAAATATTTTTTCTATGGACTGTGTGTAGATCATGTTGTGTTATCAAAGAGGTGCGATTCTTCTGTGATCCAGCTCTCAATGTCCGTCCTCAGCCACCCATCTGTGTGCAGGTTTCCAGACAATAGTAAAGTGCAAGCAGGGAAGTCTGCAGTGTTGCAACAGATCTTAAATTTATTGTTCCCTTCACGGGACAAAGATGAAGCTCTCCCACTTTTTGTCCTTTTCCCATGAGAGAAGTCGGTCTGCTGTGGGCACTGACTGCATGTTTGTGCAATGTGTTTTTTCTGCTTCACTGAAAATGTTTTGCAGGCTGGAGTTGTGTGTGTTTCAGCTTTGAGGTGTTGTTTTACTATTATATGGGATTTATGGTAAGTCGTAAACAACGATCCTTCTGCCTTCATCTTTCTCTTCATCTTCTGTCTGCTTCTTTTTCCTGCTGCATCACTTAAAGTTTTTCTTTCCATTTAATTTCTCCATATGTTTAAACTTTTGCTAAGCCAAAAATTAAAAAAAAAAGGCCAGCAGCAACACTGTCAGCTGAGGTGCATGCTGTTTAGGCTTGCGTTAGGTGGTGCTCCAGTGAAAAGTAATAACCATAATTGTAGTTAATGAGGGTATGACTTCATTAACAGTAGCTTGAAATTGAAGTGTTTCCTGTGCTGCTACACTGCAGAAATCCACCCAACAACATTATGCTTGCTAAGGCATCAGTGTTATGATGACACAAACAGAAATCCTGATCTACAACAACAAAAGTGAGAGTAAGCTGTCTTTTTAAAAACACGAATTTTGGGGCAGTGTTGACATGGTCTCAAACTGTGTTTTAACATTCATCTGCATGATTGTGGACATGACCTTAACATGTTTGTTTAACCAAAGGCTTTGCCACATTGTTCTCTAAACAAGCTCCCTATTAACCAGCAGCTAGTGTTTACCCAACCACTTCATTCACACACAAAAGACTCAAGAGGGACTGCCTTCAACTCGTGGCTCGGTCTTGTTGTTCAGGGGATCTCAAACTTTCACATTATGCAGACGAGTCCTCCTTTTGAGACTATGCTGACAGAACTGGTATGATTGCTGAAAACAAGTCTATTTAAATGTCAAGCACGGCTGTAAATTACGATAATGTTTAGGGACAAAAACTGTGACAGGAATAAAAAAAAAAAAACAGTGACTTTGCACAAATAGAAAAGCACAAAACACCATAATAAATTTAAATGGAAATTCCCTTTCTATCCATTCTAATCCTGTGTTGACCACACTGACCGAGGAATCCAAAGTTAAAGGTCTCCCTGGCTGTAATTCCGAAGTACCGTGAGTTAAATGCCCATCTAGCAAACCACTGCTGGCGAACCATCTGCATAATCCAGCACTGACCGAGAAATCATTGCCCCTGTGTGGCGTTAGACACGGTCAGAGATTGTCTCATTAATCAGACTTTGTGATAGGCCACAATGAAAAAGCTTCAATGATGCAGTTAGTGTCTTGGTAAAAATTTGCTTCTTGCATTTGGATTTCTCAAAATGCTAGTGTAAGGAAAAAAAACAAAACAAAACTCCGCCCCTTTTTGTTTCAGGTACTAAAGTTGTGAGTCTCAACACCCAACATTTTGGCAAAACCTCAAAGCTTTCTCACAGTCAGGGTAAAAGCCGTTACCATACCCACATAGCCTCTTAAATCCATTTATTCTTGATGGCCTCACCATACGGCAGCTTCTTTCGAAGGCAAAGTTATTGACTTCTGTGCAGTCAAACTATCCAGAATTGTGGGTCTTTTTTAAATGGAAACAAGCAAGTGAAAAGTATAGCAGGACGGAAGGATGCAGCCAGACATTTTGCGCTACTGACTGTCCAGATGTGTTAACCAGAGGCTTGTAGAATCACTGAGGGAGTCCTGCGTTTGGAGTCTGAGCGGCAGTTGGTTTTTGTGGGGAAATGTGCAGGAATGGTAATAGATGGGTATGGAATAGTCATAGGGCAGGAATCTGTCCTTGAGTAACTGTGACAAAATTTATGCCATCTTCATCATCACCGTCTCCCTCTCATTCGCTCTGAGACTTAAGCTCATATAGCGGAACTCTGTATTTAACCCGGGCGGGCGGAAAGGAATCTCTTCAAATGGGACGCTCCCACCCAGGAATTCATACATTTATCCTGTGGGATGCTGAATGCCGCTCTTTCCCTCTCCGAGGCGAATAATAATAAAAAAAAAAAGTACGAGGAGTGTTGAGGGGAAAATTGAGTTTACCCGTTAAAGCAGCCCCCCTGTTTTTCATATTCCCACTTTAAACAGTTATTTAATTTCCCGGTAGATGTTTATCAAAGCTGACACTGCCTTGGATCCCAGTCAAGTTTAAGTTTACTTACTAGTGCGGTTGTGTCCTGCATGCCAACAGTCCTCTCACACCTCACTCTTGTATTCCTGTCTCTCTATATATCTGTCTCTGTCTCTTCCCAGTTCACTCTCTCCCCCTGCTCCCCTCCCCTCCGTCTCTCAGACAGAAAGCATTGATTTCAGCAGGGCAGGAAATGAAACTGCATTGCCCTGCGACTCCCAGCAGGAGAGGGGGACCCTCTGAGGGAAAGAGGAAGAGGTTCGTCGAGTAAAAGAAGTCCAATACTAGTGTTTTTTTTAGAGAGAGATGAAAAGATTGATAGACTGGGATGGGCCAGGAGAAACCAGGAGTGCCAACAACGATATTGAGATGAGAAAATATTTTTATAGAGAGGTTTGACTGACAGCAGGCTTGAGTTAACTCGTAGCAAGTCTTATCAATCAGAAGGCTGACATATTTAACCTAGGGCTGTTAGCGTTAATGCGTTAATCGTGTCGTGATTGAGGTCTGAATGAGTAATTGCATTAATCACCGGCTGAAATTCCCATCTTTAAGAGGCTGTACTGGGCTGAGTTTTAAAGCTACAGGGATGATGCTGGTACCATATGAAACTAGAAGACCCGAGGAATCTAGTGGTACCATGTGCACAGGAAGGGGGCTAAAACATGCTCCACAGTAGGCTAAATTATGGCGATGGAAAAACGGCATGGTCATTTCACCGGCGTCTCTTGACTTGTGTGATATCTGCATGAAAATGTGTTATATGGGCACTCATGAGTCTCCCCTCTACAGGCACGCCTTGATGCTAGTCTGTGCAGTTCTTTGTTGTCATGTCATTACTAATCAAGAAAATCTTTAAGAATCGCCTTATTTTGTCTAAAATGCAACACTGTTTTGAAATCTAAAATAATGGAATTGAAAACATGAGATTAAAAAAATGCACTACATTGTGATTAACTGTTAAAATTCTGTGATTAATCGCAATTAAAAAAAAACGATCGTTTGACGGCCTTAATTTAAACACACCTCTAGTCGAGGACTGGTGGCCCCTCTATCTTTGACGACTCCTGACCTTCATCCCTCTATCAGAAGTCAATGATCTTCTCCTCAGAGGGGCCTGTATAAGAGGCTTAGGCCCGCGTGATCCCTCTGCCTGTTTGCTTAACCTCTGCGTGGCTGCCTCGGCCGTGCTAAGCTTCACCCACAAGAGCTCATTACCTCTCAGGCCTCCGTCTCTCTCACTATTTCATCCAGCCGTCGCAGTGACTGGAACATGGCTTTAAGAGCGTCTGACACTGTTAAACCCTTCATGCTGAAATACGACTGCGAAAAAAATGCTTACAATACAAGTCATGTCATGTCAACACATAGCTTGCAAAATAGCAACTTTTTCATGATTACATTTGGAAATGTTGAGCAATGCATGCAAGCCATATTATATCCTAACAGAAAAAAGCAGATTCCCGGCATTTCACTGTCCCGCAGTCATCTTTATTGGAACATAAAACCTGTCATGTCATTATAGCCGTGATTGGAGCAAAGGAGAGATGGCACAGCTTCAGCATCTGTCCACATTTAGCCACAACTCCACTGCACTTAAATAGAATATTTATTGAGCTTTTCATTGAGATGAACAACTGTTTAGACTGTTGCATGCATTGTGTAATGATGTTTTGCAACAAGGCGGGGGCCCCGTCCCTGTAGATGTATGCAGCCTGAAGGGTCCTGCTGCAGTGAAATTGAAAAAGAAAGAAACAAATCCCTGCTATGGGCATTGTGGGCTTATTATTCCTGACATGCTCTGTTGAAGCGCTGATTCGAAATGGGCCAGCGCTGATAATTCGGAGCGAGACAGATCGCTGTGAGTCATGACTGTTTGAGTGGAAGTTCAAACAATAGTGGAGTCGGTCCGAAAGTTTCCCCTGCTGGTACTGTTCAACAGTTTGGACTACTGTCAGCTCGTGGCAGGGACTTGTGGTAGAGTTTGGCAGGGCGGGCGCTTTCCTTCTTTTACGCTTACTCCTGCTTTTTCTCCCACTGTCTTTATCTGCTGTCCATCTCCTTTTTCTTCTCATCCTCGGATGGAAACTTTTCCAAAGCTGGAGGTTTGTTATGAAAAGTGTTTGTATTTCAGTTATTCCAGTTCTATCCTGGAGCATGTTCTGTCCTGGCTCCCTGTTATTGTGTCTTCTTTAATCGTCTGTGTGTCCATGACCAGACAGCAGTGACCCATCATCCCCCACTGCCCTCGCATTGCACCCTAGTGTTTGTTAGTCCATTTACTCTTTAATTTAAAACTGATTCAACTCCAGCCAGCTGGCTTGCTAAACCTCGACTCATGATGGCAATGAGAAGCAGCGGTGGACATTGTCCTCTGTCTTGACATGTGTTGGTGTGTATATGTGTGGACAAAGATGTGCGTCTTCCAAAAAATTAACAAATTCTAAGTAAAGATGTGCTTTTTGTAATAGTAATTATAGCTACCAAAAGCAATTCATAACATTTAATGTACTTTCTGTCATGCAAAGAGTTCTGTTGAAGGTTATGTTCTCTGTCATCAAACCAAAGGTGACCAAAGGAGCAACAGTGTAACATCCCACTGTCTGTTTATTTTTGTGTGTCCTAGGATAGTTTTGTTTGTTGTGCTTAACATTTTTAATAAGACAAGAAACTGCGGAAACTCTGTGCAGCTTTTCAGCCAGTAAGTGGAATACACTGAAATGGGAAATGGGATGATATTGGTAGATTTTGTGGTTCATAATGTTTGTTTTAGCACTGCAGGGAAATAAAGCTGATTTGGGAGAACAAACAAACATCCTGTCGAAAACCAGCCTCATAACACCTTTCAAAGTTAGTAAGTTTCATGAAAATGACTTTGCTGAAATGGTACCTACATATACAAAGTATTATATGCGACAGATAGCTTGAGAAAATGATTATGGCCCTCCTCCTCCCCTTATTGCCTCTAATGGAATTTGCTAGAATCTACTGCAGCTCACTGAAAACAACCAGTCAGAGTCAACTAGTCTCTAATGCAGCTGTCAAACTGCTTGTGAACTGCGGTCAAACTGTCAAACTAGCAGCTTTGATCACATATCAAGGTTAAGTGACTACATTGCCTATTTCTTGCCTCAAACATTTTTAAAAAATAGTGTACTGTTTAGCTGTAAAATGAGAAACTATTTGACCCAGCCACCATGTTGGGAATAGTTGAGCAACGCACCAAGCGATGCCCACCAGCCAGTCCAGCTTTCTCATTTTACAGCCAAACAGTACACAAAAATATGCTTCTGAAAACATTTGAAGAATCGTTTGTAACAGAATCCTGTTTCATTTATATTTGGACAGCGCTGCCTGGTTTGACAGTTTGACCGCAGTACACAAGCAATGATTGGCATGATTGACAGCTGCGTTAAAGTCTCCTCAGCTTCAGTGAGGCCATTACAAAAATGACCAAATAAAGCTTTAAGGATTTGAATGAATGAATGAATGAATAATTTTATTTCGGTTACATGCATCATGCAAAACAGATTATTTCACACAAATGTTTTCAGTATGTATTTAAAAAAAAGGAATAGGCTAAAGTCCAAGGCTTCGATCATTTGTCTTGTTGTTTATGTTTAAAAGCAGATTTGATGAAAATGTAAGTAATGTGCACTTAAACACAGCACGGGAGAAAAATGTCACTCTGTCATCAGGTCATACTTGTATATACAGCTACAATGTTAGCTGTGTGATTATATAAGGGAAATACAATTTTCCTGCCCACTGCCCTTCATGTTTAATTGACACAAATAACCCATTGCTAATGAGTGTACTGCATGCCTGTTAAATGTGTTTAGGAAGTCAAACAAGCAATCTGCTGCTTGTTGAATGAGTTACATCACTCGGTGGTTTACACAAGGTTCCTTCTGAAGTGTGTAGTGAAGCCTCCCTACTTTTAATGTGAAAAGCATGCATTTTTTAATCTAAGTTGCATGGGCATCCCTGGCTTGGTAGCAATAAAACTTAAATAAAAACAGTAGTTAAGATGGTCTCACACAATAGGAGAGAAGTATTTTAGTGCCGGTTACCTCGCAGATAGCTGCCTTCATGCTTGCCCTCAGACTGTGCTTGTAATGCAGCCAGTGATTGGTGGTATGCATTTGCAAATGTGCACGCCCCACATCCCGGTGTTGGTGGTCTTGGAAAGCCACCAAGATCACCCGGCTGCTCTGTAATGTGAAAGCAATTAGCAGCCAGCGGTTTTACACAATGCCGATATGTGTGGAATAACAAAAGAGAATGTAGGTCAATGGCGAGCCATAGGTACATGGTGTGGCCATTGCATTTCTGTAGCAAATGTGTACTTACTTCTAAATATTAAGACGTTGGAAAAGTGATTCTCTATGTTTCTAGGTATTTGAGATATACATTCAAAGCTAATTTAGCTCTATTTTAACCTCTTAACACAAACATGACTGTGTCTCAATGGTCCATAACAATTTGCAGTAGAATCCAAAAAGAAATGAAATGGATCACCTGTCCAAATACTAAATATAAAGGAAATAAACGAATGTTTTCAACTGAAGCTTCCAAGTAAAGTGATTTTCAGGTTCTCGGTAGGGTTCATAGTCAGATTCCTGGCGTAAGTGGGTTTGTAGTGAGTTTAAACCCAGATTTATTCAGCTCCCTGCAGACCTCTTTGATGTCTTCACCCTCCGTTTACTTCATCTGACATTCATTTTAATGAGACGGACATTCCCCCTGATAGAAATCTGCCTCTGACTTATGCTGGAATACAGTTAAATCAGTGCCACACATATTCACATTGGGTTAGATTGAGTTCTCTCTATGTGTGCGTGTGAGGTTTGTTTTGTGTGTGTGTGTGTGTGTGTGTTTACAGTGTGTGAGCAGGGTGCGTGCCCTCTGTCACATCTGGCAGCTTGTGGTTTTTTTCATGAACTGCTAAATGAGGGGAAAAATACTCCCAGCTGCCCTCAGGAAAGCTCACCTGGTGTAGAGTCGTCTAGGTTCCTTGTTTTCTCTCTCTCACACTTTCTTTAGCACCAAGCTTGCCTTCTTTGACATTGTTGTCCAAAAAACATGTAGATGTACACACACACACTCACAGAAACTCTTGTTTAGGGGTTTCATTTATTTGTGGTGGCCTTCCACGATTAAAACATCTGCCGCCACATGTTGATTTTACATTTTTAGAGCTGGACCTTCCATTACACTAGGAGCACTGTTAGGATATATACTGCTCAGTCATTCTTTGCACATACAAGATAACTTTTTCTTATCATCATGGACAATTATTGTAGACCTAAAAACTAGTCATAACAACCTGACAATACCATGTGAAACAGAAGCAAAGCATATGAAGATTTAAGATGTATTTATTTTATTTATTTATTTTTTCACAAACGTTGAAATGACATTTGCCCTTTGCAAAAAAACCCAAACAAAAACAAAGCAAAATCAAACAAAAAGGAATATCCAAGTCCTGAAATTGAAAACACCTACCCAAATGATGAATATTCGAAAAGCCAAATATTCTGGTCCAGCCCTACAATAAGTTGATCGTAGTGAATTTCTATAAATGGGCTAATTGTGGATATGGTTCATATGCTTCAGGGCAACCAACAATAAAAGATAATCTGCAAAAATATTAAAAATCATGAATATCATGAATCACAACAATTTTGGCCACAATACTTGACCTGAAATTTTCATATTGTCCCATACCTGCTCTTGTCTTAAAGCAACCCACTGCATTTTTCTCTGCCTCTTTTACAATCTCTTTCTGAATATACATCCCTTTTTCAGCCCAAATAAGGGTGTACAAGCAAAACATGCGCATGTGACCTGGCGTGAAACATGACCACACTCCGAAGTGAAATATTCTGTACTTCTGTCCTAGCATAACCTCAGAACTCAGATTAAGACAAGACATGAAGGACAGTTTGGCAGGGCTACATACATAGCGGGAGCGACCACAGCCTCTTCTCATGGTAAAGTCATTTTCACCTCGGCCGCTGTGGGAAGAGGAGGCCAGGAGCAACATCCATCCCTCCCACGCCTTACCTCAAACCTCCAGCCGGCATATTTGGGCTATCTGAAGGGAGCAGAGCTGGGAGGTATCTGCCCCGAGAGCTGAAAAGCAGCTTTTGTCTCAGGCGACCCTTCAAGACCTCTGCCTGCCTGCTCTATCAGCAAACCATAAACTATACGGCATGACTAGAAACACAGGAGAGGGAAAAAAAGAGGGAGAGAAGAAAAGGGAGGTAAAAGTCAACAAGATGAAAGACTTGAAATGTAAAGTAAACAAAGCAGAATTGTCGCCGGATATAGATCAAACACGAACAGTAATATAAATCTGTGGACTTTTTACATTGTAGATTAATGATGACCTTGACTTATAAAAAATGGTCGTCAGGGGTTTGGTTTACAGTTTAATGGAGAGGAAGAGGCAGAATAAGAGAGGTTTTTTAAACTCTAATCTCAGTCGGAACTTCCAAACGGTGTGTAAATCAAGCATGTCCGCACACTTTATACACTGAGGTACGATGTAGAAAAAGCCACGATACGTTATCACTTTTCTGTCTTCGGCCTGGACCGCACCATTTAGCACTGACAATCCAGACATGGGAGCCTCTTTCAGCAGCTATCTGCACCCTTCACTCTCTCTGCCCTCTTACTAAAAACAGCTCTCTTTCCCTGCTTACATGTCATATTATTGCATTCCTTCTCTCTTCGGCATTTTTTTGTCATTTCCTTTCTCATCCTCTTCCTATACGTTCTTGCCCGGGCAGGAAGAAAAGCTACTGTAGCCGGGGAGTCATTTTAGCCACCATGTCTATCAAAGCAAGGCTCACGACTGAGATTTAGAAGGCTTACCGCCTTACATTCTTAACCCGTCATTTCAGGATTTCCAGTTTTCGCACCAGTTTGGCACTGGATAAACATTAAAATAGAACTGCAGCTGACACACAGCAGCTACTGTTACGAGAACATGTGCAACAGTGCTTTGTTCATATAGTTAAGGTTTTGACACATTCAGTACATGCATAAAACCGTGACTGTAATCTTGTTATTAGACCAAAATAAGACCATATACTTAACTGTTTACAAAGTTTCTATCTGTTCCCATGATTCTGGTAATATTCTTTTTACTTAAGAACACAAATGTGTGTTTTCTGACAGTACCCCTTATCCTGAGGCCGAGTTCATCCTCTGAAATGTTTCTGTTCAACTTTCAAAGATGAATTACAGAATGGGCCTACTAGACACATGCCATGTATCGATCAGGAGGAGACTCAAAATGACCACAAAGAGACACAAAAAGACCACAAAAACCCACAGCGACTACAGAGAGGCAAAAAACAACCAAAAAGACATAAAATATACTTCAGAGTTACCTCAGTAAGACACAGACTTACCTAACAGACACATTTGACAACAAAAATACACAAATGACCTCTGAGATACAAAAATACCTCAGTAAGCCACATAATGATCTTAAAGAGACACAAATGATTAAAACAAACAAATTGACACAAAGCCAAAAATCACCATCCCCCTCAGAAAACAACAACAAAAAAAACAAACAAAAGAAAACCCAAAAACGCCACTAAGTCTGTGTGTCTCGCCCCAACCATCCAAAAGAATCATATTTAGGTTTATAACATAGACACTGCGTGTGCCCAAAGTTTGACCCTCATCTCTGCTTTGTCCTGATGTCATTGTACCCTTCACACAAAAGCCACAAATCTGCTGTGGTCCCCTTTTCCAAATGATGTGTTTTGCCTTTGCACCGCTTGTTAGGAGTTTAAATTGAATCCCCTACAAGTAGCATAGATCATAAGACATCATTGTGGTGCACTGTAGTGAGTAAGGAAAGCCCCTGTTTAACCACAGGGCCCGAGTTCAAGAGTGTGTGTTGGTGAACACCCACGCCCTTCAAGTGTCCCTAAATCAGACAGTGAACGCCTGCCGGCCCTTGGAGAGCTCTTCATTAACTGACCCCGCACTCTGACGTCCCTGTAGAGTGGAGAAAATGAAATGCAAATGTCCCTACTGGGATCTATAAAGTAAGCCATGCAAATCTGTACACTTCCTTAAAATCTGACTTGGCCTGGTCCCATCAGAGCCATCGGACCACCAAGAATTCACTGGACTCTTTAAACAGGAGATGTGTTAAAATAAGTCCCTTTGGACTGGAGTAGAAATCCTGAGACTATTCCTGTTAACTCCCCAGTTAAACGTTAAATATAGTTACAGCACAAACTACATGACGCCCCACATCATTCTTAACCTCTGTCCTTCTTTTAACACTAATTTCTTTTGCACATTGACATTAAGGCCATAATTTATTTTGATTAAATTCTCCAAATGTATTCCCATTTAAACATGGCTTTTGACCTAAGTTTCACCTATGTTGGTAAATACTCTGGGATTCAATTAACTTGTTACTTACACTTGCCTACACTAAGAAGGCCTGGCAGGAAGTTTGCAGCTATTTAAGGACACGGGGAGTCAAAAGGCCAAGAAACACAGCCACCTATTGTGCCATTAAAGAAAAAAACAAACACTAACCAAACACCAGTTATTGTCTCAAATATCCAAGTGTCAGGTGACTACATTAAACTGACTGATCTCTTTTCGCAGCTAAAAAACTGCTATGATTTGACTCCACTTGGCATCTATGTTTCAGGCATGTTTTACAGTTCCCCAGATCACAGTAATTCTTGCCTACATAGCTGCCATTTGTCTGTCTTTTTGTGAATTTTGGTGTTGTAAAGGGAAGAAGTGAGAGATTCACAGAACATTAAAAGTTGCTGGACCGCTAGCTCGGCAGTGATGCATTTTAAACAGACTGACTGCATCTTTGTGTCTCTCATTTGAATGCTGCATTAAGTAAAAGACCTTTGGGAGAGCTACTGTAAAACACACTGTTGACGGTCAGTGACCCCTCGTGCTCACCGCGTGCACATGTATGTGCGTGTATGTGCAGAGACTCATGTGAGGCACATCCATAGCTGAAAAAGGAACAGAAACAATGGGACAAGACTAGTGGACCAGCTCTATAGATATAAGCGCTAATGGCTGAGTGTCCAGCTCTATCTTTAGTCACCATCCATGAATGGAAAGAAAAGAGAGGAGGCCAGCGAAGGGTGAAAGGGGGGCAGCAGCCAGACAAGAAAGGAAATGAGGTGACAAGGGAGAGATGGTTATTGATAATGATTTAAATATTCATCTGATCCATTGACTGTCTCACTGAATACCAGAACATCGACAAAAGGTAGTTAGTTGAAGAGGTTAAGAGAACGAGTGAAAGGGAAAGAATGAGTGAGCGGAGGAGCAAACACGAGAGGGGAGAGTAACTGCGGAGGCCAGGGGCAAATCTTTTCTGAGGCATGGAAAACAGGGTGAAAGGAGGAGAGAGGTGGAGTTGATGCCTGTGGTGGTTCTGAATAGAGGGACCCCATGTCCTCTTTAATGTCAAATGAATAACTCCTGACCTAACACAGCTCTTTAATTGGTACAACTACCAGGTGAAATTAAGTGTTGTGTTGGGTGTATTGTGTGAAAGTGAGAAAATACACACAATCACAACAATTCACTCACAATGGTGAATTTGTGGATTGTGTGTGTAAATGCAGTTTGTGTTTCTATCCGACGTGCATATTCTCTCATGGCGTTCTGGGAGACAAGCATGCAGACCTATGAACCGAAATAATGAGCTAAAAAGCTATAAAGAACCTCAGAGTTTTTTGTAAATTACAAGAAGTGATTTGAATCGGTGCTAATATCACTAATAATTGCTGGAGCTTTAAAGAAAAGCTCTGCTCACTGGGTGGTTGGCTGTGAGGCCGCAGCTCTGCTCAGGCTGTGGGGCCCTCCCATGTTTGGGAAAAGAAGAGGTCTTGGACCTGTGAGCTTGTAGGATACTCCGTGCATGAATGACAGAGCAGGAGGGGGGTGGCAGGACAGGAGGAGAGGAGATGGCTGAAAGAGGCAGCTCAAGCAGAAAGAGAGGGAGAGGGGTTAAGTGGAGGCAGGTGTTCCATGACAAACCTTACAACCCCCCACCTCTCCTTTACCCCGGTTCCCTCCACAGACACTGGTCCACTGAGAGTACGGCTAACCAGCCCAAAAACAGACACTTGTTAGTCATTTCCCTCTTTCTCTGTTACCTTCTTTTGTTAGCCTTCATCCAACCACCTTATCCCTCTGATCTAATCTCTCCTACCAAATTGCACCCCTTTTCCTTTAATCCCAGGTTTCTTTCCACCGTCTCCTCTGTGTGCTTTCCCCATTGCTGCTGGACCACCTGGCTTTGTGGTTTGAAATCGTATAAAACTCCTGTTGCTTTAAGCAGATGGACAGCTTTCCCACTGCTACACTCTGCCTGACCCAGCTGGCAAATTAATTTAGATTGGATTGACGTAGAAATGGTGTTCTCTCATCGCGTTCCAGCGGTTGTTAAACTCCAGCTCAGGACTCGAGCAGAATAGTACACAAATCCACTTTTGATTGCTGGAAAAACAGGCAGCGCTTGATTGATGTCATTTTGTAATTTTGTAAAACAAAATTAAATCAGTCTGTGATTATACATTTTGCCCTTTAAATATAATGCAGTTAGCATCTTTTCCAGTGGCTTTTATTTTTGGCATGCCACTATCACATTTTCATAGGTTAATATGCTGAGTCTGCGCAATGATTAAGATGCCCTTTTCTGGTTTTTCTAAGGCGGGAGCACAACATCTCCGACTTTGATTAGATTTTGATGAAATTGTGTGGAATGGTATGTGCTGTTACTCCTTCTAAAAAAGTTCAACCAGTTGGCTCTAATGGGCGCTAAAAAATTAAGCTTATTTTCCACAGGTCAGACACAATAACTCATTATTCTGTTTTTTATAGATTAGAGATTTTAGAGATTAGAGATTTTTTATAGATTATTTTTTTTATTGTTTTATTAAAATGTAATTCATGCATAAAAGAGTATTATCATTTAAAAATGTTTTAATATCAATGTATTGTGACAAAATTCTTATTGATATATTGTACTTACCAAATCAATAAAAAAATGTCATCTCACTAAAATCTATCCCAGCATGAGATCTTAAATGTGGAGGTTTATGAAATTGAGTTTACGGACATCTGTGACATCACTGATTCATGTCTCACTTACCGTAAAAAACTGTATTATTGTTATTATAAAGTGTCTCTGGACAGATGAGTCAAAATGATTCTTCATAGCAGACAGCATAGCTTTTCTTTGACCCCTCGCCTTTAAGTCTGACTCACAAGAGCGTCTATTGTGTGAATGATGTGTGTTCACATTCAGGATAACAGGAATGCTTGCAGAGTTGTCATGACTGACAAGTGCGTGTCCTCTAGTCGGTCAAATCATTTAGTGTGGACGATATTTTAATCTTTTAAAAACTGTCTTCTCTAGTCCCTCGGTGACTAGTTTCTGTTGTTGTGTCCTTGAGCAACTTCAGAGACAGCCGTCAGCTTCAGTGAAACATCTGGAAGAAAGACATTTGGCTGCTTCTTTGGTCTGACTGTCTGAATCACCACTTATCATCACACACACTCACACATTCATGCACACACACTCTCACTTAGATCATCAAGCACCAATAGCAGCCCATACCCACGGCCCACTTCTCATATTCTTTCACTAACAGCTTCTTTTTGCTAAAATGAATGAGTCTGAGCGTCCTTCTGTCTGTGTCTCTGTTTCTGTCACCCTCTCTTATAGTCTCTCTCCTCACTATAAAACAACATACATACCTCTCAGTACGGTTTTCTTTATCCATGCGCTTTTTCGAAGGTTGCAGTTTCTTTTAGAGTGTTTTAAAGCAACTAACCCTCACGCTTACTTACTCTGAATACTTACACTGGTCACAGCCAGGGTTCTCAGAGGCTCCAGTCTCTTCCAGAGGAGAGCAGCACTGATAGACACACATGGATAAGAGGCAGACCCAGAATAGTAACAACCACAACAATTTGCTGCACTGGTCCTGATTAAAGACTTGAAAAGAAAGCAAAGCGTCCCCAGAGTCAGCAAACACCATCAACCAGCGGCATGTATTGTTGTGTTTAAAGCCAATTGCAACAAGCGGTGAAATGTCATTAGTAACAGCTGATCTGATATTGATTACTGTTCCTTATTACTAATCCTTACCAGAAAGACGTCTCATTTGTTTTTGTCTCTGCAGTGAATGTAAACAATGATTTTAATCGCATTTAAGATTTTCAGTTTTGTTTAAGAAAGGTTAAGCTTTTGAGATAAAGTGTATTTTTATTGATCTGTCTGTCTGTCTGTCTGTCTGTCTGTCTCTCTCTCTCTCTCTCTCTCTCTCTCTCTCTCTCACACACACACACGCACACAAGTTGAAAAGTCTGTCTACTTCAACTCAAATCAGACTGCGATAACAAGGTCGCCACTTGATGGCTGCCTGACCACCTTAACTGCTGTGCCTGTGTGATAAAGAGTCGGACCTTATTGATATGTTATCACCTGCCGGAAGAGAGGCAGCATGCCAGACAGCAGTGGTTACAGAGGAGCTGGAAAAACGCATTATGCAATGGTCAACAATAATTTAGTCACAGTGCTTCTTGACTGTACTTAGCGGGGCCTCCCGTGTCGTAGAGTTTGTTGCAGCACTGATGTGAGGGTGTTTCCCCCAGATGACTCTCTTCACTTTAAAAGCCATCCCTGAGAAACCTGTTGTGTTCCTATTTTCAGGTTGTTTTTCAGCTCTTGATTTAACCTGTCAAACCTTATTACGAGCCAGGCGGTATACTTATGTCCAGACCGCATTACAAAGAACTAAATTCACCCCAAATTCTCTCAGGCTCAAGACCCTCAGTTTTGACCAGATGCCAGAATGTCTTGGGACAGTTTAACCAAAACTGGCCATCAAATAGTATATTATAGAGTTTGTCATCTGAGATTCAGTGTGTTGTTGAGACTGAAATCATAGATGATGACTATGTGGTGTATTTTTAGGTGTGAGGCCATGCATGTAATCCCAGCAAAGACATAGATTGCATACTTTGCACACACGTAAATGCTCATTTTTTTCTTCTATATTTGTATGAATTTGACACCAAGGTCCTGTGGGTCAGTCAGTAAGCCATTACAATAATGTTACACAAGGCCGGGGAATAAGGAGAGTGAGTGTGAGAGAGAGAGCGAGACAGAGGGAAAGGTAAAAAAGGTAAAGATGGACTAAAAGAGCGAGACGTGAGAACGAGAGCTTGCACCTGAGGTGATTGTGATACGGAGTTGGAGGGGAGAGCAAAAAGGACCGGGAGGGCAGGAGGTTATTGGATTGCTCCGGTCAGCTCCAGAAATGACTTTTCCATGACTCCAGGTATGTGATCCCGGCTGAGCCCGGGGATATCCTCTGTTTATGCTCAGGCAAAGACCCGCAGATTAGGCGGCCTGGTATTCACCTGATTAAAATGACCTTCTTGTGTAAACTAAGCTGGCGGGTTGAGAGCGGCGCGCACACAGGACCTTTTGGGACGTGGACGGTGTATGAACAGTTCTGTCTGTGTAATTAACACACACACACACACACACAGAGCAATGTGTGTTCATGCTGCAGCAAGGCCAAATCACCATGGAGATTAAGGAGTAAAGCCTATGGAAGAATCAGTGGTACGATTAAAACTATTATCCACTCTCTTATTAAACACAAAGAGCTCGTGTACCTTCATCAAGAACAACATACTTGTCTTTGTCTGCAGTAAAGACGTGTGTGTGTGTGTGTGTGTGTTAAGACCAGGTGAAAGGATTTAGCAGTGGCAAGTCAAGGCCCAAGGCCAGTACACGCATTTGTTTGGTGCGCCCCATCACTCATCTGTCTTCCTTGTCATCTCCGCTTGTTCTCATGTTGCCTTTAGTCTTCACCATTCTCCAGCATCCACATTTTGCTACAGCATATCTGCCTCTTTAATCTGATCTCCCACTCCATGTCTTTTCTCCCTGTTGCCCTCTTTATGTCTGTTTTATGTGCTGAGGTCAAGTAGCGTGAATACACAGATTTCAGCCAGGATTAGAAAATGAAACTAAAACACACCATCTCTGTGCTTTTTTAGTGCAACATGTGCTTTTCAGGTGTGTGTGAGAGCATTTGCATGTGGAATCTAGCTGGTATATCATTGCTGACATCTGTCGTATTGTTGTAATGCAGCCTCTTCCTTGAGAGCAGCTGGTTCTTATACCTGTGTTCTCCTCATCCTCTTTGCTGATGTAAATCCTTGCTTGCCCAACCTCACCAGCTGTTAGTATCTCCTCGCATTATGATACGATCATTGCAGAGTGTATAATCATACGAGCCACACTGACCTAATGATCATTGATTTTTATTTATCTGCAGAAGAAACTCTTGTCAAAGACAATTGACTCATTAGGTTTTTCCCCCAATCTTTATTTGCAAGATCTCAACAGCTTGCAATTACAATATAAGTGAAGGAAATGTTACAGTAGCGCCATCATGCAAAAATCTTCTGGAAAATATCATCATATTATGCATGTTGAAAAACCAGATGTCCCTGATAAACAGTTTTCTTGTTCAGAAATCTGCCTCTGACTTACAGAGACTTTAAACATTACAGTTTGGCTAAATCAGTCGAGCCTTTTTCCAGGGAAAAAAATGACAATTAGACTTGCAGCCAAAAGGCGAAGAGGTCTAGATGCAGGATGGAAATATGCAGCAATGAAATCTTTTTTTTTTTTTTCGATATCTTCTGGCACTCATTGGAGTGGATGTTTTTCAAGGTGATTTCTGAGGTCACAGAGGGGGAATACTTTGTGGATCATGAAACTTATTACATTTGCTCAGTATGCCTTTGTTTGATGTTGCATAAAATATCTTATTAGATCTCTAAATATAGCTTTTCCTGAACTGAACTGATTTAATTGCATTCTGTTAGAGAGAGACATTTAGCTGACGACTAAAGAGGGAATAGAACATGCAGAAAATGCATCTTAATTCTGATAGCTGAAATGAATCGTAAAGCATTGCTGGAAATGCATAAATATCAAACAAATTGCCTGAAAAATCTGAAGGCTACAATGCATCGACTGCACTGCTGAATAGCCTGGAAGCTAAACTGTAAAACTTACAGAAATGGAAGCAGTACTGAATACCCAAAGAAGGCAGGCCTGAAATACATTGGGACACAAGCTGGGACATAAACTGTATTACTGTCAAAAGCAGAAAAATAAGTGAATTTCCTGAAAAGGCTGAATAAGAAATGATTTGTATAAATAAAAAAAAAATGAATTGAAGTGCAAAACACTTTGGAACAAAAAAGCAACACACTAAAGAGCTTAGAGCTGAAATGTATTGCCAGAAAAGAGGGGTGCTGAACAGCACTGCACTGAAAAAGCTGAATGACGAAATGCAATAATCACAAGAACGTGAAGCCTAAACTTTGATTCAGAGTTCAACACAAACACTAAAATTGGAGTAATAGGATTAGCACATGGCTGCGACAGTATGGGGGCCTTCCCTGGTGGGGAACACTGGTAGAGAGTACAGCTCCCCTCCATTTCTAACTGTGTATCAGTTATCTTACCCCGCACAAAACCTCCCAACAGGTAGTCGCCAGTGCAAAACTGACTCCAGATCAAAGTCACTGCAAGGGCACCCCCAACCTCGAGTGTGAATGGAGCCAGGCTGCAGCTCTGTAGGCATGACCCTCTCTGACTGTTGTGTGTGGATGTTTGCCAGTTAAGATCTACCATTCACCAACAACCCACTAGTTTTTAAAAGTTCTTCAAAAATCAATGTATCCTTTAATTATTGTATTTAATTCATAGATAAAATTGGCCACAAAAACACAGTCGGAAAAAAAAAACCTGTTGCCAGTTTATGGAACAGTTGGTTTTCTTGGTTGGACGCAGGGCTGCAGAGGACACTGGGAGGAGTGGGAATGTCAAGACAAAGACTACCAGTAGAGAAGGAATGCCGGTGTCCTGCTGAGCTAATCCTAGTTTGAAGAAAGGAGAAAATGTGGAAAGCGAGGGAGAGAGGGAGGAGACGATAAGATGGTAAAAGAAGGTCTCAGGGTTTGGGCAGAAATGGAAAGGGTTGCTTGAGAAAAAATCCTCTTCCCATTCACGAGTTTCTATCTAACTTTCACCTGCTTTCTCTCTATGGCTTTAGGGTGTTCTCTTTTTCGCTGGTGGTCCAACTGGTCTCTGTTCAGTTATCGAGGCATTTGGAGTTAATGAGACAGCTGTACTATTTGAGAGGTGAAGTCCTTTAGATCAGCTTTTCTCCGTCTGTATGGCCCAGTGCTCACTTGTCTTTTTAGTCCTGAGGGGAGTGAGTAATGCCATTTTCACCCTCAAGGGCCATTTATATTGAAACAAATGCCTACCTCAGACTGTTTTGTTTATGACTGGATGGAGGATTTCAGACCTTTTCAGTAGATTAAATCAATAAGGATTCCTTTTGCATATTTAGTAGTTTACTCTGAGAATCTTAAAAGATGTCCAAGTCTAAGAGGCATCTGTAACTTATATTTTTCTGCACATGGGCCCGTAAAGATTTTAAGAATTTGTGCAGTTATTCCGCTGTGTTTGTCAGCGTGCATTAGCAGTTATGTTTTCAATCCAAGCATGAGAAGAGACAGAGTGAGTCTGACCCTTTTGGATTTAAGACAGATCTTCAAAGCCTCCGTATGAAGGCTGGAGAGTGCTGCGGCATCAGATTGACCCCCAGATAGGAACCAGACCACTTTGAGCTATGTGAACATGAACTGACTTATTTGAAATACCTAGAAAGCACATTTATAAGTAACTGAACATGTTGGAAAATTAATTTTAGTAGTGGATATATTGTCTGTTCAATTTTGTGCTAAAATGAATATATTAATCGATAGCACCATGTGTAGCCCCTTTCCCACTGGACAAAAAAGCCCACTAACTCCTGCTTACATCTGGCTTTTGCATTCAGTTGGAAAGGTTACAATCGGCATTTACTCCTGCATCAAATGACTGCAGTAGTCACATATTTATTGGCTCCAGCTCTGATTGGCTCTGATTGGCAGTGATGGAAATACAACACCGAGGTGGATGTGCTAATTGTAGCTCCTTTGCCTTCACAATGCAGTGACACAAAATTCTGTCTGTATTAGTCCAAGCAGCACTCACACATTGCTCAAAAGTTAGTTGGCACCGAGTTTAAAAGAGAGACTGAATAAGTAAGAGAATTAAAAACGAAGTTACCGCTATGGCATTTTCACCGGCCTCCATGCTGCTTTCTACCATTTACTAACATGTTTTCTGGCCCGTCCATGATGTCAAAGGTGACACACCAGGAAAAAATGCCAAGGCTGTGTCGTGTATATGTCTCTGGTCTACTGGCAATTGAAAAGCACTTCATTTAATTTTTTAAATGTGTTTTAATACATTTTAAAAACCTGAAAACAAGCGCAAATTTGAGTGGAAAAAGGGATATTACAGATACAATAAAAGATGGCAATGTGATGATACATCTACCCGCTCTACTTCTATAATAAGCCAGCATGTTGCCTCACCGACTGAATCTCAACAATTTCCTGTCCAACTTCCTGCGCCAGGCCTCCTGGTTTCGTCCTGTCTGGTCCAAGCTTGAAGCAATTACAAGCGGCTCGGGGGAAATCACCTCCCTCCGCTATACGCTCTGGCTCATTTTTCACAACACCGCCAGCTCTTTTAAAGTGTTGACAGAGACATTAAACACGAAGGCCTCTGTCACCGACGAGAGGTTTTGGGATGGAGGCGAGTTTGAAATTAGCTGAAAGGACAAATCGTTTAAGAGGAGAAGATGGAGGAATTCAATTTAGAGGAAGTGATATTGAGCAAGTAGTTTTTTGTACTTCAAAATAAGTAAAGTCATCTTTTACAAACTTTTGAAGAGGAAATGGTCAAATAAATGGTAATTTTGAGACAAGTGTTGTTTTTGGCTAGTTTGTCAGTATTTAAACATGTTTTTATAATAATGGCATAAGCTGTTTTTCAGTTTAAGCTGTCAACATGCTTTTTGGCATCATCTTTACTGCGTGTGAAACATTCTGTGTATTCCTTTGGAAGAATAATCCGAAAAAAGACAACTACCCGCTGATTTATCTCTCACTTTTGAATGTAAGTGAAGTTTCAAAGGATCAACTGAGAGGAGAAAGAAGAGAAATGTGATTCATGGACAGTTGAATGTTTGTTGTGGTGACTGGTCCAGACGGATTTCCACAGCGGATGGAAACTGAACGCAGGATTTTTATGATCCTGCCACTTTTCACTCCTCACAACCCATCTCACACAAAACAGAGGTCAGCATTTCCTTGTCTCTGCTGTCTCTGCTTTTCCTCTGTCTCTTCTTTGCCTGTCTTTTTTAATTTCTGCCTTTCTTACCACTTTTTTTCTGCTTTTTGGCTCACAAAGTTTGTCTTATTCAAATCCAGAAGGCCAGATGATTTAAAGCCTTCTCCTTGCCTCAGGCCAAAAGATTGTTTAATGTCTTGCTCTCGATTACCCTTAGGCAGGAAAAGGAGAGTGAATTCATCATTGTTTCCATGATTTGAAAAGAGACTGCAGTTCGTCCTCTGCAATATGTTTGGTTTATTCTTTGAGTGTTAGGTGCCCGGGCTGCACCTCTGGATGTTATATTTTCAGAAATCAACTTGAAGAAGTATGGAGGAAATGTAATATCAGCAGAGAAAGTGAAGAAAAGAAAGAAGAGGAAGAGAAAGGGGGGCTGGTAGAGGTTGGGAAAGATTGGTGAGACACAGATTTCATTATAGGTCCCTGTGTGAACTGTCCCTCTCCAGGAGTGAGGGCATTGTTCTGTTCTCTGCAGCCAGCTCAGAGCCCCTGCCATGGGCAAGACTTGTCAGGGAGACAGCCTCCTGTAGAGGAGGCTGGACAAGGGTTATCAAAGGAAAAAGGTTCCTTTTGGTGTGCTGACAGGCAGACAGGTCAGATGCCTCAGTGTGTGTGTGTGTGTGTGTGTGTGTGTGTGTGTGTGTGAGAGAGAGAGAGAGGGGGGTCTCTGTAGTGTGGTGATGTGTGTGTTTGTGCTTAGGTACTGGAATCCTTTCCTTGCGTGTTTTTACGTGTTTGTTCACAGCAGTTGAGTCAGTGCGAATAGAGGACTTGTTGATGGATAGCAGGCTGATCAGTTTCCAGGAGTGAGACATCCTGTGTGTGTGTGTGCATGTGTGTGTGTGTGTGTAATGATGGAGCCGTGATGTGATAAGGTTGACAGTAGGAAATGTTAAAGCAGACCTTTGTTTATATCACCAGCAGCCTGAATAAGCCGACTGATCCACCAAACAGCTACAATAAGTTAAATTCCCACATCTGCTGACATGTTTATTGTAGGATTTTGCTCTGTACACAGTTGCCTAACTTGTTTCGCCTTTTATAGAGAAAACAGAGGAGCAACTGTAACGCATCAATGTCACTTTTTATGTGTAGTAACAAGACATAATTATACAGAATATGATTTTTATTTTTCCTGGACTAGCAAACCCAGTATGGAACTCCTCTTTGGGGTGTCCGGCCCTTTTTAATTACCTCAAGGATGATACAGCAGTGGCTTATTAACAGCTGATCCCTCAAAGTGCAGTATTTTCTTTGCAGGAGGAAGATTTCAACACCTCAGATTTAAGTGATAGATGTCCAGTAAGTCCCAAATTGACCCTTAGTTTTGAAGCTACATTGACCTCCATCCTGAATTGCTTCCAAAGAAAAGTTTCTGTAGTGCACAGTACTGAAAATTGTTCCTAAAGTTGCAATCAAATAACAGGTCAGATTTATAACCACCTTTTCTTTTTGACTAATTTGACTCTATTTTATTTGGGTTAAGTTCTTGTACAACTGCATTTGTAGTTACAACTGTATTTGGATAATGTTTTGCATTTACTAAAAGGGTTTTGAAGAAAAACATGCTTATATTGCTAAAAGTAAAAGTACCTTAGGGTATCGTATAATCATGAAGCAAGCCCTACTAAGCCTGACTAAAATGGCAATCTTCTCACTTCAGATAAAGTTGAACCTCCACCCCATCCCCTTGCCCAAAAAAAGCAATGGACTTTAACCCAGGAGACCGCTGTTTGTGCCCAGTGTAAAAGCAAAAGTCATATGTAAGTTAACTTACGTCAAGTACATATCTTGCATCACACAAATAAGGTCCAAAACTTAAGTATAACTGAACTCACGTAAGGTACGCAACTTTTGTCATGTATGTAACATCCCTACACTGCGCCACAAAATTATTTTAAGGGAAACCAAGATCTTTTCCCAAATATAACCAAGATCGTTTGGTACGTCAGTGTTTCCAAACTGCAACCATCTCACAACTCTAAGTAGTACTCACAGGATGTAACTCACTTCTGCTGGTTGTCTCCGCTGGTTGTATGTTGTTAGAGAGTCATTAAGCAACTTATTCTGTGGTTTAGGTATGAGGACATGTTGACAATTTCAGTTTGTTTTACGGCACAGTATAGCTGTCATGATTCATGTTATTAGTCTCATTATTAGGGTAAAGCTTACAGATTTCACAGTTCATTTGACACTGGGTCACACTTTGTCAAATCTGAGGTGAAACTGAGGTCCCCATGGAAACCTTATCAACTGAAGAACCATTGAGGTAGTGTACATTATCCTTATCATCGTCTCTCATCGCTCTTTCGAGGAGCTTGGCTTGTCATATAAAGGCTTCAGTCTTGAGGTCAGTTATTAAAACCAACAGGGAACATTCCTCGTTCACCGGCTTCTCTTTCTCTTTCTATCTCGTCCTCTGCCAACACACACACGCATTCACCTTCCCCCTTCATCTTTCTCAGCATTACCTTTCCTGTATTTTGTTTAGATTAAATTTCTACTTCACTTCTGTTCAGCCGTTCTTACTTTTTGCTTTTTTTTTTCTAGAAAAGCAAAGACACATGTTCATATTCCCATTTGCCAAAAATGGAACTCAGCAACATGAATGGCATCATCCAAGAACTTGCTCATATGTAAATCTCTCCTTCCCTTTTCCGCATCTTCCATGTGCCATTGCTGTTTGGATCCCACTGCTCTGCTGATCTTGGTCCAGTGGCCTGACCCGGCCAAGCTCAGCCACATTCCAGGAAGTGAACTGACTTTTAGTAATCTCATTTGTTTTTAATTACACGAGAGCCACATTCTTTTTAATTGATTTGTGGGTTATGTAAACACTGAGAACATTTTTTCCTGTCTGCGTGCAGCTCGTTTTAGGGTTTGCTCTTTGCCTGCTGCTGTGTGGTGTGGCATGTGCTTCCAAATACAAAATGAAGTAGTGTTTGCGTGTGTTCATGCATTTATGTAAAGTTTATTGGGTGTTTTTTGTTTTTTTTGGGGGGGGGGGGAGCAAAAATGGCACAGATTACGTAGCTGGACAGTCTGAATTACCGGCAGATAATTTTCTCCGTATTGCCTCACTGCTTTATTTTACTCTTTTTGAATGTTTCACAATGGAGTTGTGAAGCAGTTGGAGAAATGTTACGGTCAGCTTGAGTGTATTTCAAAATAGAAATAATTATCACATAGACTGAACCATTCCAGTGTCATTTTGTGAAAATTTAATGTTTTTTTGACATAAGATATGATCATAGCTCATAAAACTTTCCATGTTTTCAACGTTTTTCACATTTTTCCCTTTTGGATATACAGTACTGTGCTTGTCATTCATCAGAAAGGCTGGCATTAAAGAGCATGTGACATTAAAGGGATTATATATGATAATCATGGGTCAAACCCACAAGAAGACTGGCACTCTATGTGTGCCTTAATCCACAAAACCTTTATTTGCTCTGGTGCTGTTTATTAAACCCTCTGTGCTTCCAGCAGTGGCAGCCTTCAGGAGTGGATGCAGGGGCACCTTGATGGATTTGGTATGTTATTGGGGGAGACATGGGTGTTACCCCCCCCAACCTCTAAGTGTGTGTGTGTGTGTGTGTGTGTGTGTGTGTGTGTGTGTGCTTCTGTGAGTATTAAAGGCCGTGAGTTCTCTCTGCCATATTTCACGGTCATTGCTGCTGTTGGGTGTCTGTAAAGAAAGATCCAGCAGCTTTGACGAAGTTTGATGCTTCTGTAGTTTTTCTTTTGTCCCCCCACTGTTTTTTTTCTCCACCGTCCTGTCTCACACATCATTCGATCATAGTTTATAAGTCATTAATTATGAACTTGTAAGTAAATGAAAAATCCTAAAGTAAATAATTGGAACTCACTTTATGTAGATAACATTGTGGCCTTTTAGGAACAGAGGTATCATAAAAATGATTGTCTATAAAGTGCTGAATGATTTTGTGCGCTAAACCTGCTGAACATGTTTAAGTTACCTAGATAAGCTGGTCCCATGCACTGTTGGTACATCCTATGAAAAGTAATGCACCAAAATTCCTGCATACCCTTCATAATGATGAGCAGAAATTGATCATGTGACCAATGTGCTGATGGAGGTAAAGAATAAAGAGGTAAGCTGTGTTGTAAGGAGGCAGTGTTGGAGTGGTGGATGGGTCACAGAATAAGGGATTTTGCCCCTGGGACTTTCCACTGGAGACTGGTGCCAGAACCGTGTGGACTTACAGTGAACTTTTAGTCATATTAAGGTACATTGTCATCATGTTGCTTTTCTTAAACCTAACCACAGTGACGTTACTTGCCTAAACCTCACCTTTGTAACTTTAGGTTAAGTACATAAAGTTAATTCATGGGACTCAAATTCACAGGATATCATACGAACCCTGTATGACAATTCGTTGACCTAGACCTCTGATGCCAGCTGGACTCATTGCTGTTTGTTGGTTCAAAGTCTTCTGTTGTTGGATTTAACCTTCCTGTGAAATTCAAATGTGCTCAGACTATCACTTCTGTTAAAAACAGCATCAACAGCAAACTTCTTTCATGCAAGTAGGTAACATACATCTTTTTTTAGCACAGTGCATGAGACATGCTGTGCCTTGTTACCAACATGATGGATTACCCTCTGGAGTACCCACAATGCAACATGCCTTGGCGTTAAATCTAATGCCCTATTGGTTGCATTGACAGTGATTCTGATTAATCGTGGTGCTGAGATGTGGACATGGCCGCTGTTTTGCTCCTTACTCAGCTTTTTTTTTTCAGTAGTGGAGTAAAAAAAAGAAATCAAAGCCAGCCACGGCTGTATTTGGAGGTTGCGGGTTTGGTTAAGAGTGCTGTATGTTTGCAGATGTTTAGTTCGAGGGTGAACGCCTGTCATGATGTGTGCTGAACTCAAAGAAGAGGTTAAGTCTTTTCTATAATGCATTTATGGTATATGTTGTTTTCCCAACCCAGAGGAGGCACATATTAATTTTCCTTAATATGCATTTAACATACTACTTTTCGAAGTAACATCAATGACTTGATAATGACAATTAATTTTCTTTTTAGGAGAAAAGATACATAAAGCTCTAGTGACAGCGTGATGGCTGTCATAGGGTTTTCCTCGAGGGACACAAGGTTGAGTGACAAGCTTTTAATCTGACAGTGAATGAAAGAAACAGGACCACCCATAGTCTTTTAATAAACACACACTCTGTCTGTCTCAGCCACTCATATGGGACCATGCAAAGGATATTCTTTTTTGGCATGAATATACACACACACTTCCACTGCGTCATTGATTTAGACAAGCATACACACTTTGATAAGGGAGACGGTGTCCCTTGTGTACATGCAGGCACATGCATTATGTCTATTCACACGTACATGATATGTGAGTCCCAAATACAACATCATACACTCAAACATACAATCCCATCTAAACATTGTGTTCAGTATTTGTCAGTCAGGTGACTGCTGATTCTTAGTGACTGCCTGGCTCACTTATTGTTGGCAGACCAAGTGCACACTGTAGCGTGACCCTACATGCAGACATTTGGCATGTGTTTGCAGTGCTTCTTAGCTGCAAAGCGTTCAACCATTACTAAATTTGAAAACCAGTGAGATTTATTTCAGGGTGGGCCATTATTGGCTAGTCGCATCACTGCAACGCAACGCAGAAACAAAACAAACAAGTCAAAACATCTGAGTGCCATAAGGTGTTGCTTGCCAAGTTGTGAGTGTGCACGTTTAATGGGAAGTAATAAGGGTTGACTGTTTTGACTGCGGTCTTAAATAGGCTTCATCTACAAATTATTTTCATTATTAAATATCTGCTGATTATTTTCTTTCTTCTCTCTCTGTAAAAAATTTCAGAAAATAGATATTTTAGAGGAATGAAAAGGTTTGGTGCCTCACATTGAATGGAAGGCCGGTCCAGTGTTACAGGGCAGTGTCAGGAGAGACTTTAGAGGTTCACAGTGTACCGGAGCTCACAAACTATAGAGGCAACAAACATTATTAAAAAGATTCAATGTTTCAATGCCAAATGTGACATCATTGGAGATGCATCTTTATCATTCTAATTTATAAGAGCCCAAGTTGACATCTTAATTTGACTTGTCTTATTTAACCTACAGTCTAGAATCCAAATATCATCAGTTTGCTATCATATATATAAAAAATAGGCAACAACAATCTCTCTTGCTTGAGAATCTGAAACCACAGACTGACTGGCATTTTTGCTTGGCAAAATTGGAGAACCAATTATCTAAATTGCTGTCAACTTCTAATTTCAGCTGCAGGCGAGTTTTGATTGTATTTAAGCTGCAAATGCCTGCACGTAGGCTGTGACAGGTCAAAAGACTGTAAAAAAACATGGATGTAGCTACCATGAGGGATAACCATTGGTTTGTGGACTCCTGTTTTGAAGCCTCAAGTTTGATATTTTGGAAATTAGCCATAAAGATCAAAACTGTTTTTTGTACCAAGCTGTAAACATGTTTATTTATCTTGTAAAACTGGGTATTTAAATATGGGGGTCATGGAGTCATTAGATGAACTGCAGTTTTTGGCACTTCCATCTCAGCTGATGGGGGATTTGATGATTTCTGTTAATCGAAATAAAATTAGTAAACTTTCACAAACATCTTGAATAAAATTGTCTTCTATAAAAGACTTTTTTTGTTTTTACAACAATTCTTGTTTACCTTGTTTATCATAATTATAATGCCACAGAGGCTTCTATTTGCTGTAGGAAAAGATGGGAATAGGAGTTTGTTGCATTTTTTGTCCACACTGAGACAATTACGTACTTGACCTTGTACTTGAAATCTAAGAGTTAAAAGTGGTGAAAGACAACTTCTTCTGTGCATACAGCTCTTTGCACTTCATTTGTAAATTGAAATGTGTCATTCACACTATTCATCTGTCATCGATTTTTTTGTTCTGCTTTACTTTCTGTCTCTCCTCGTTTCCATGACAATAGTCATTAAAGATTTGTGTTTTTAGGAGTTCAAGAGTAGCTGTCATATCACGCTGAGGGGCAAACAAACACAGTACAGCAGCATGTGGACTGCACATGAATGTCAAGTCATAATACCTTATTATGTTTCTTCTTGCCTTCAAACCTCCCTCTCGTCTGTCTCCCTCTCACCCACTTGCCCTCTTCTTCATCTTTGTTCCAGGGCCCTTTGAGGGTGTTTTTCAAAACAGGCGTTATTGACATTGAAGCTCTAATCAAATGCAGGCATCTCTGGCTAACTGAAACCATGAAGAGAGGGGAGGGGGGAGAGAAAAAGACACAGGGGCTTGGCTTCAACATTAAAAGGCATAAAACAATTTTCAACACAAGCGGGTCAAGTGTATTCCAGATCTGTCACTGTTTTCAATTGAAGAGGCGTCATATTTGTGTTTCAGAAGGAAGTTATTCCCTCCGTCATCCTGAATACTTGTTGAGAGTCACAGTGAGTAAGGATTGAGAAAGATTTTTTTTATTTAAATCGCAGAGTATTTTGTTAATTCTCAGGTGTTTCGTAAGTGGCTAAATGTTTTATAGGACCAAAAAGAATTGACATTAACTGCATGCTGTGACTTCATTTCTTGGCCTGCATTTTCCATGTCTTTTATAAATGCTTTTACCTTTTTGGGAACTTGCTCAAAAAGATTGAAGTAAGTACATTTTCAGTACAAAGGTTCTATACAAATGCAGGTCCATCCTTTTACTGATTGGCTGCAGGTATTCTCTGGCTGCAGTTCAAAAGTTAAACTACTCCCAATTTTTAGTTTGGATGCACTTTTCTGCAGAATCATGCATCACTGGCGTTTTCAGCGTTACAGGAGGCTCAGGTCCGGAATATACTGTATATTTGGAAGTCACCTTGTTTATTTTGTCACTCTGGCCAGTGAAATCTCAGCACCTTCTTCCACTATCACATGCATCTCAGTTACCTGAGTGTTGCTTATTTCTGTATTCTTTAAAAAGTTTCCTCATAGCTGCAAGTGGACAAAATGATTTATGTGTTGATTAAAATGAAGAGAGACATGCCAAAACATACATGAAGTATATGTTTTCATAAACAAACTGCACTGTGTTTTCCTTTCAACTGTTCTTTTTACTGTTCTGGCATCAGATGCAAATTATATGACATTACGGTATTATTTTAGACAGAAAAAAATGTAATAGGTTGTGTTTGGCCTGAGTCTGGACACTGTGACGAAGCTCAGTCTTGAGACATTTCTCGGAGGTTCATAGACACACTGAACTGTAGATTCAATCTGAGCCCTCTCTGTTTGGTTTCGCATCGTCTCGCAGTTTATTGACATTGCTGTGCACGTCTTACACAGCACAGTGTACTGCTACACACACACACACACACACTGCTGTTTTTGTTGGACTTTGGAGTCTGAGACCTGCAGTGTGTCACTGTGAGAGAGAGAGAGACCAGGTGCATTGTGTCCCTGAATGTTTGTGTGGGTGAGAGTGAGATAGGCCTGACCTTGTGTATGTGTGTGTGATTTCCCATATTCTCACTCCTGTCTCGGTCAGAGAGCACGACGAGGTCTCCCATACAGACTGATCATTCTTTAACTCGCTTATTGGCCGGAGTTGTAGAGAAAAAGACCCGCATTAATTCACCATCACACTATTCTGTTTTATATCACTCTCAACTTAGTCGAAGAGGCGCACACACGTTCTCCTTGACACAGACGGCTGTGCTCTGTGTGGGGAAAAGGGAACTGTAGGACATTAGTCAGAGAAAAGGAGTGTGTTTTTATTGTGTGTTTCATCAGATTGAGTATGATTGAGAATATGATGTGGGAGGGAGGAATGCGATACAGGTCATAAGCTGGATTTGAAATCTGCGTGAACACATGGGGAGCACCTTACTCTGCTCAACCTAAACGAAGCCTCAACCTTTACAGGGGAAAAGCAGCCTCGCTCACATAAACCACACATGACCACATTTACAAGCCACTTCAAAATGCTTCACATTCTCCATGAATTAGACGTTGGGCTTTTTACCAGCAGTTGTTTTTATACAACCTGTTTTTTTTTCCCCTTCTTTTTGGTTAAGACAATATTGAGGTTATCGTTGCAAAGGTATGTAATGAAAGTGAGAGTATGCTTTAGAAACCACACATACACAAATTCCACATGGATTTGTTCCCAAAACTGTGATTAACAAAACACAACCCGCCTGTCCAAAAATGCACTTTCACTTTCAGGCTTTGGTAAAAAGGGAGTAATGAGTGTGAGTGTGTTTTAGCTCTGCTGTGAGCTAAATGACAGGGTGGCAGCGCAGGATGACAGCAGGCTGTTTGATGGATGGGATGTTAATGAGAGGCGAGCAGGACTATCGCTGGGGAATGAACCTCTAATACCATGCTCACATGAGAGCAGAGCTTCAGGAGGCCACTCCTGCTCATGGGAACTAAAGCTCAACGCAATTTACACGGCACACATTAATCCATCTGTATATGTGAACTTTTTAATACAGACTAAATTTACAAAGTGTTGGCAGCTTTTTATGTATCCTAAAGCATACTGACATAGAAAGTAATGACCACAAATTAGGAGATTGCAATTGAGAAGGATTGTATCAAAGCAGGCAGGCACAGTATTTCCTGGTTTGGCAGACTGTTAAATAAATTAATGATTCACACCAAAACTAAATTATTGGCCACACTGGACCGTGATGTTGGTAGTCCAGGAAGTCCACTCCGGGAAGATTACTATTTATTTTTTAGAGTTTTTTATATTTTCGTAAGCTGATGTGGTTAGGTTTGTGGTATCAACTTTCTGTGTGTAGACATGTTCACTTAAAAACAGTGAAGACTCTGACCCAGGCCCCCAGGAAGTGTGCCTGGTTTTGAAGCTGAATTTCATAATGGCCAAAAAGTGGAATTACAACTCCTCAGTCTTACAAATGATGCCACTGAGCTGAAAAGACTTTTACCCATCGACTTATATTGTAAATGAGACGTCTGCGATCCAGTAAATACATTTTTTTGAGCATTAAAATTCCCACAAAATGACAGATTTCACTGTCTGTATGTGTCACTGAGCAGCTTTTATAGGAATGAATGGGGTCCTGGATCCAACTAAGTGTCCAGTCCTCTTAATACATCAATGCTCTGACCTTGTTATTGCAACATATCTTGTTTGAGTCAGTGCAGGGGCCTTTGTTGGATGTTATCCGCCCTATCTGTATTCATTTTGTCTTCTCTCTAATGTAAGCTATCCGTAAAAGGCAAAAAAATAAAAAAATAAATAAAATAAAAAATAACCTTGGATGAAGGTTTTGATCCCCAATGAACATAACTTGCACATCTGTTGACACTAAGAGATGCAAGAATAGCTGAAAAACACATTGTATCATAAAGAAAGCTGGAATATTCGAAGTAAATGTGTTGATATTGAACATTAACTGCCTCAGCAGACTTCCTCTCTGACAGACAGGGGATTGCATTGAATGCTGTTTCTGAAACTTTGGGTTGAAGACATACACTTGGCCACAGGCCTACCTTCTTCGGGTCCCTTTCCACACATGACAAGTAGAAATATGCTTTCATGGTTCTGGACAGAAGGCAAGAGACTAAGTGTCTCCTCTCAGTCTCAGGCTGAGAAAATTTAACAGCCCCCATATTAAGGGATAAAAACTTCTTGTATGGTGAGAATCTGGCTGGGAAGCAACAGTACAAACCGCATTTCAATAGAGTTGCTCATTCTTTCTCTCATATGTATGTTTAAGGACTGGTTTTACAAGAAAGGTGGGATATGGTAAAGGCTACCTCTGTTACCGGAATGAAAAGATTACATTTTTTGTCGTTTTTTTAACCCAATAATAAGATTGTGTTTTGAGTCTGATTTCAATTTTGGAAAAAATTAAGTCATACAAGTCACAGTGTGTCCGTGATCTCACCACCACAGTACTAAAAATCTTTTGTTTTCACACAAGTTGTCAGCACATTTATTAATCTTCAGTCCCAGCTCCAGAGAGCTTCTGCTCCACCACACCGGACACATAATATCTGACTCTACTAGTCTCTTTCCTCGCATACTGTACCTGTGTCTCTTATGTAACCACGGAGGCCTCTTGGTTGCCCTCATAATCCACCACTTCACCCCTCCGCTCACTTTTCCAGTTCCCCAATAAATAGCATAAAAAACCTTTGGCGATGGTTTCTGGAACCAGTTTTTCTCGCTGCATTATACAAAATCGTAAAATGTTGAGCCGCGATCAGTTTTGTGTTTTTCGTCTGTGCAATGGAAAATAATACAGTCCCAAAATACAGTCTCAAAGGTCTTAACATGTTCCATATCTCTGTTTTTATGGGAGTTGCTCTACGCGGCACAGAACAACACAGATGTGAAACGTAGAACAGGGGAAGCCTGTGGGAGTACGATGGTCGTCTGTGTATTTTCATAGTGTTTGTGGTGGCAGCGCTGACAGGGGTGTCATCTGTCCTCCCGCTCCCTCCTGGCCTCCTGAGTGTTGGTCACAAACGTGTGCGTTGTCCAACAGAAGCCCCATAAAAGAGCGCACATAACCGCTATCTGTCAGCAAAAAGGTCTATTAAAAGCCATTCACATTGTTCATGTGCCACAGAAATTTAACATGTCGGAAAATCCAGGATTAAAGCTGTAGTGGTTGTGTGTTTGATCGATCATTTCTGGGTGGGGGGGCATGGAAAGATAGAATATAGTGGTGCAAAAAGTGTGAGTTAAAACACAAGTGTGCTGTGGTTTGTTTTTGAAGAGTTCATGACAAACCTATCAGAGCCCTTTCATGAAGGATGGGCAAAGTTTCTAGACTTTTAAAACATGACACATCAACCAATACACTGATGAAGAGTGGCGTTTTACCTGCCTGCTGACACCTCCTGTGATAGATTTAAGCAATGAGACAAACTTGCATTGACGGACAGCTGAAGTAGGCGTAAGGCAAACGGAGGATATTTGTCTTCTCATTTTGTGGCCTGGACCTTGTATTTGCATGTCATTACTGAGCGCACACTCCACAAAGTGTCCATTCATGCTCTCTGTCCCTCTCTGCGCTGCACTGTTACTCCTCTACACCGCTACCTTCCTCTAAGTCCCGGCTCAGAAAACCGCCAGGCCCAAAGGCAATTAGCTTTTTAACATGTCCACTTGTTTTCCACAGGAAGATATTATGACAATTTCCTGACTTAAATCACTAGAGACAAGTTATTAAATTGGATTTTCAAAAGGCTATTTTAAATATTCAGTTTTCCATGTCCTATTTTTTATTTAGTTCTACTCCCCCTTTATGCATCCACTTAATCTCCTTCTTATCAACTTCTCTTTCTTCCACTACATTTGGGTCCTCCATTGACTCCCGCCTCCCTCGCTCCTTCCCTCTATTGATGGTGTTAGTGACAGCTGTCATTAATGAGTCTAAATCTGGCAGCGGGCTCGGTCTACTCAGCAGCTGGCTGTTGGCGGGGAGCATAGAAGTTAAAAGTATCTAGTTAGCATGTCAAATTCAAAGTGCTGAAAACAGGATGGCTTACAAATAGCGCCCGATATGAAACTCAACCCACTTCATACAAGTACAAATAGGCTGAACACACACATGCGCATGCATATCCAGTGGTCGACAGCACTTGTGGGTTGAGTTTGTTTGTGGGTTGGTGAAAAGAGAGTGTGAAGTGAGTGTGTGTGTGTGTGTGTGTGTGTGTGTGCGTGTGCGTGTGCACTCAGGCTTGCATGCTGACTTGCATCATGTGTGACCCACATTCCTCACAGGTTGGCTCATTCACACACACATTGCCATTAAGCAGAGTTAGGGTTAACACAGATGCATTGCTTTCAGCCCTTTATGATGCACAAGTGTCGAGCTAGAATCTGAAGAACTGTGTGAGTATATAAAGATATCGGTGGGTTATAATGTTTTTTGCATCTGCTTTTGTAGTTAAATATGGTGAGGGTCCAGCCATGGGACACTGAGGGATTGTATTAAGTCTCAGAATATGAAGTCAGAAGCTGTGATCATTATCTTTTGCATTAATTATTTATTTGCTTGAATGGTACAAGGAGAGTCTGCATTTTATCAGTGGTAATGAGGCAGGTGAGCCCCAAGGAAAGAAATATGGGAATAAGTAGCCTGGCTTTCAGCATGACGTCAGTGGGTTAGTGTGGCCCCTGGGTGCTGAATGATGAGAGGAGGAAGAAATGAAACAGAAATATGAGTTTGAATTTCCTCTTGTAGATAGTTAAATATATATTTATATTTGTTTCCAAAGAAAAAGTAGAAGTTAAAAATGATATGAAAGTGAGACGGCTTGCAAAGTGATGTTTAAAGGCAAACTTGGGTATTTTTTAAACTGGACCCTATTCACCCATGTTTTTTGAGTCTCGGTGACTAATGGAGACAGGTACTTTTGAAATTAGTCCAGTATTCAGAGCACTGAAGCCAGCAGCTGTGAAAAGGCTGTAGTGTCACCAATTCGGGGCATTGATGGTGCACAATTGCTGTGAGTGTTTACACTGCAGCGGCTGCTGGCTTAAAGCACTCTCTCAATACTTGACCGGTATGAAAAGTTGGCTCCATTAGTCACTTAGACACAAAAACCTGAAAAGTAGGATCTAGTTTGGAAAAAATACTTCAGTTTTCTCTAATCAACAATACCAATAATAAACAGATATTGTTTTGGAAAGGTGTGGCTACTTAGGTTGGATCATTATTGAATTTGGCTGCATTGTTGAATCTGTGTTTCAAATCCTAACAATTTCAAATCTCTTTATTTTAAATGCATTTATGTTCAACTTTATACAAAAATTATAAATAAACATTTAAAAGGCAAAGAGCTAAAAAAAAATAAATTGATTTTCAAATTCTGAGCTTAACAAATCTGGTTATTTTGCTTCTAACCAAATCCAAAAAAAAGATCTGGCTAACGGAGCCCGACACTAGTTGCTACAGTTAAAGTCACTGAAAAGGAACTTTTTTTTAAAAAAAATGTGAATGCTTTTCTTTTACCAAACTCCCCACAAAAAACAAACAAGAAATGTGATGCTTGGATACAGAGTTACACAAAATTAAGTCACACAGTGACACAAGACCTCACATGAATGGAAAATTGGAACAGTGTGCTGCAAACCAGAATGGAACACAGTAATATTGTCCGCCTTGTCCTTGTTTTTGTATTTGTCCCTGTCTGTGTATTTTCTATCATCAGTGCCTCATATGAGCTGCTTGGCCCTGTCAGGTCATGGGGCCAGTAGTGCTCAGGGACTAATGAACTTTCAGTCCCCCACCCCAGGGTCACTACAACAGTCAATTAGAGTTCTCGGCAAGCCAATCTGAGCTGGTGCCGACCAATTAGAGAGCCTCGTACATTCACAGCTGCACACATGGAACATTCCTCAAGCAGGTGGCAAAAGCAGGACTGTGTGCTGAACGCGCCGTCTCTTGGTGAAGGCCACCTGGGGCAGGTGGGAGCTACTGGGTGAGTGTTTTGGTGCAGCCAAAGTGTCCCCTCAGTCCCTTTCCCCACGGTTACAGCGTTCAAAGATTTGTGTCCGTGTCAGCTCTTTCCAAAACTGCGGCCGTGGACTTTCTAAGTAGCAGTTTTAGATCCCAGCGTGTGAAATAAACAGAGCTAAAATAAGCACACTCAACTTCACCGCGTCTTATGTGAGGGTGCTGGGGTAAAGCTGCAGAGTAACCTTTTCTCATTGGCCTCCAGTGTTTTCACAGTAACCTTTAATCACAAACCAAACTTGTGGTTTGTTGGAAAGGCTCTTCTAACCAAAGTGATCCTCGTAATGCAGCTTAAGTGTAACACATTTACTTTTGGCTCACCTCCGTTGTGTTTGCTGTTTTAAATTACAGTGATACGAGTTTAGGAGTCAAAGGAGGCTTCTGGCTGGTTGGTTAGTTTATTATTTGAACTTCTGGTTTGATGTCATCCATTGTTGAATTTGACATTAAATAATAACTGGGATATCAATAAATGTAGGTCAGTAAGACAGTCCTAATGTTATCTGATATACATTTTTTGTCCAGTCCAACTTTGGCTCCAGTTGGTTGTTAGGAGCAGAATTATCACAAGGAGCTGAGATTAATGTATAGCTTATTTTTGCAGCTTTTCCATCTGTCACTTTTCCATGCATGTGCATGTGCATATGTGCGCTCAGACTGATCATAATAATGGATACAGCAGACAACCTGTCACTCAAAGTGGCCCATCCTCAATTATGCATAACTTTAAGCCTTAATAAAATGTAAACGAATGCGTTATATAAAAATTCACTCTTTGTACAGTTGTCATGAATGTTAAAATTAGCTATAGAGACCAAAACTACTTTTAGCACCAGTATAAACATGTTTATTTCAAATGTAAATTTGGGCATTTTAACATGGAGGTCCATGGGGATTCACTCACTTCTAGAGCCAGACTCAAGTGGCTGTCGGAGGAACTGTGTTTGGCACTTAAACATTGTCGTCATTTTTCAGCCCCAGAGGTTAGAGATTTGCGAATAAAGACTAGAAACAAAAGCTCATGGAGACTTATCAGGAGCATGTGACAACTGACATTACAATTCCGTTTCCCATGTTATCATCTAGTGACGTACTGTCTTTTTTATAATATTAAAAAGGGTTATATGTGCTTATTGCCCTGCTGGAAAGTCATTTGGGACTGTTAAAAAATGTCTGTATTGAAGGTGCAGCTCAACACTTTTTTCCAGGTCCATACCTTTGAAAGCTAAGCTTGTATACGTGGGTATGGTGCATCGTAAATGTTTATTAAAGATGTGGGACGGTGTAAAATTGTGTGTGTGATGTAATGCAGTGTAAAGCTGAAGTCGTCAGTTCTGACTCAAGCCAGCAGAGAAAAGCCTTGGTTGATTATTTAGCCATATTCAGAGAAAGATATCTGGAAAAACAGACAGTAAGTGTGGATTGAATAGAATCACAGGAGAGATTAATGAAGTGAAGCAGACTAAATCCACACATACACACACACACACACACACTCACACATGCATTTTATAGTACATCCAGGCCCGCACTGTCATCCAAGAACTATCCATGACAGGCAGGCAGGTTTGAGTCAGGCACTCCACACCTCCTTTGGCATCTTTTTACCTGCTTATCTTGATGTGATGTCAAATCACCATTCATCAACATGGACTTAAGACAGTACTGGGCTGAAGGCAGCCCACACATCATCTAGGGGGCGGACGGGGAATATGGTGGATTATGGGTAATCAGAGTGGGCTTCAGGACAGAGACTTGAGGATGAGTGGGAAAGGAATGCAAGAGGGAGGGATGAAAGGAAGAAGAGAGGGAGAAAGGGCTGTCAGGGATAATGGAGTAGCAGCATTTATCAGTCTCTGGATCTACATATGGGAAGGAGGCGCAGAGAGAGAGGGAGGGAGGAGAGGACGGAAAGATGGATTTAGGGAGAGAGGGACGGCACATAATATGATGGGTGAGTGAACAAGGCAACACAGAGGTCAGGGTTCGTCCCAGTGAGGTTTTTCTCTCAGCTTTAGCCAAAGAAAACTGAGTTCGCATTTTAGATTTGCAGCATCCATGGATGGATTACTGAATGGGTCTTCCAGGCAAAGGCCCAGGAGCCCAAAGTTTCAGCCCCCCCCCCGGCCTCCACCTGCAAAACGTCACTCAAATTAACATGTAAGGACCAAGGAGAGACTCAAAATGACCACAAAAAAGATGCAAAGAAACTGCAAAGAGACACAAAATGATGACAAAACTGGCAAAACAACCAAAAAGAGACAAAAGGAAAGAAAAAGACACAAATGACCTCAACAAGACACAGAGGAACTACGGAGAGACAAAACAACCACAAAGACACATTGCCTCAAAGAGATACAAAAGACCACAGACAGACAGACAGACACAGAACAACAGTTTGAGAAGTTGAAACAAGCATATATTTGGTATTTTAGCACATTCCAGGTTCGGTTTCTATAGATTTTGTTGATAGAAGGGCATCTCAATTTGATATGATACTAAGGCCATCGGGCTGTAATTGGTTTTTTGTATTGACTCTTTAAACATCTGCCTGGAAACATCTTTAATCCACCTGGAAGCATTTGATCCAAATGACTAAATAGAAAACACTAATCCGGCTTCTGGCATTGTAAAATAAAAGGAATAAGGACGGATGAGTACAGTGAGAGATGGACAGAGTGCAAGCAGACAGCTAGGATGATGAGAGATGCAGCAGTTTGAGGGAAAGAGAGACAGACACACTAAGAGACAGCGTAGGGATGTGGATGAGTGACTGAGGAGTGGAGAAGGGAGTTAGGGAGTGTGTCAGGGTGTGTTTTCCCAGACCTCTAGTTGTCCCCTCTGTTTGACCCTGTTTTATGGCTCTTTTACAACCTTTGCATACTGTAGCCATCCAGATTCTCTTCTCCGGGGCTCTGCTCCCCTCGTCAACCCCAGCTCCAAAGCCTCAGGCTGGGTCAGCTGGCCTTTAAAACACACACACAAACACACACACACACATTCACCCCGCTTTCTTCCCGTCTAATTCATACCAGATTAAATATGAGCGCACCCCCCCCTTTTTTCCATCCATTGTTTTAAGCAAGTGTCCGCTTGACCAGCACTTTCTCACACACTCATTCATCAAGGCTCCGGCAGGTAACGTGAATGAAACGAGAGCAGGTGTTTCTCATATTAAATGCATTAGTAGAACTTAAGTGTGTAGGTAAAGCTTTTGTAATTGAACACATTTTTATAGTTAACCTCTTTTCTGCAGTTTGATTTACATCCTCATCCATTATTCAAGATGTTTTTGGCTTACAGAGTAGCAGTGGTAGAGAGTACAATTATTCAAGTACTTGTGCTTAAAAATGATATAACTTTTTCTAGCTGGCGTTTCCTTTTCTACATATACAGTAAAAAGCTACATGTTTTGAGTGCATTTTGGGACAGTATGTCACTATCTATATGGAAACATTGTCTTTTTTTCTTCTCTAAGCCAGGTTGAGTATACTGTAGTTCCCCCAGCCTTAACTCTGCACTCACTTATTTACTGGACATAATTTCTGAGCTTTTTTCTACAATGAAAGCTCCTCAACTCACAGTTAGCCTGAGCGAGCCTGGATCTGGAACAGTCTGACATACCTGTCAGAGTTTTCTTTCAAATGTCTTATGGTTCATATATTGATAAATCTAGGTGCTCAAAGCCTAATTTGATCCAGCACAGACCAATGGACAGCCCTGCCCTGTGTTGTGTGTGTGTGTGCGCGCGCGTCTGCGAGCGTCAGACTTAGAAAGGCTCCACTCATATTTATCCCTGCCATTTTTCAGACTGTACAGAGAAATCCCACCGCTCCACTCTAACTTATAGCCCACTCATATTGGTCTCATGGAGTCTGCTATGGTCACTGATCCAGGAACAGTCAGACTCCCGGGGGAGGATTACTAAAGCACAGTTGCCTGAAACATACTCATTTCATCTCATACAAAGTTTAAAGCATGCTCCAGGTATAGTAGTAGGGTGTTCTCTCTAAAAAATCTTTGTGCAGTAAAACAAGAAAAGCAGCACCAAATAACCTCCACTGCTGATACTGTATATGATTTTCCCTCACAGGTCTATAACTTATCCCTGGCGACCTTTGTTGTGCAGGAAAACACAAAGCCAGGCTGCTTTGCTCTCACGTTTAACAAGGTGAAAAACGGTGTGGAGGGAAAAGTTTTTTCTCTCTAAAATTAGTTTCTGGAAAATAAGGAGAGTGCATGTAGTAAATTACTCTAACAAGGGGACGCCATCCTCTTATCCTGCTTTAAATCACAGCCGGCTGTGTGAGTAGATCCTCAGTGCTGCTCTGAGAGCTGCGTGCCGAATTTCACCTCGGCAAACAGGAACTCTGGGAACGAACCAACAAATAAATACACCTCAGCGGGGAGATAGCTCATAGCAAACCAGCGAGAGGAGACACACAGGGACCCTCTCAGCCACACTGTGTGTGTATGTGTGTCTGTGTGTGTGTTTGCAGAGAAGTACATGTGGTTTAGAGCAACTCTGACATATCAGACATACTACAGTAGCGTTACTATGGTTCTCTCCATTGTACATACCATGCTTTGAAATACAGCTCATTTTCAAACATGCATGCATGCTTCTGTAGATTTTATTATGTGCAGGGACGCCACACTTTAAAGGGATAGCTGAGATTTTTTGGAGTGGGGTTGTATGGAGTACTTATCCTAGACAGTATATGATATAGAGAATATGTCAGTCGGCATGACCCCAGTTTGGAGAAGCAGGCTGGAGTCAGACAGAGGAGATAAGCAACATACTGCTGTGAATGGGGGTCAGCAACAGAATGTGCTACAAAAAAAAAAGTTGCGCTGAGTGTGTAAACTGTGTAAAATATAAAACTATGCCTTATGCTACCATACATTGTATAAAACGTATTTGTATAAAACGTCAGTGTATAAAATGTATTTTCACTGTTTTACCTTTCCATTAGACAGCCCATTCTAACAGGGAAGCTGGTGAATCCGAATTAACCCTTTTAAACACCAACATCACACAATAACACAAACGAAATAACTGTTTGAGGCAGCGGTAAACCAGCAGCTCCTGTTAGCAATGTTAAGTCACTGTTTTTCTCAGTGGATTCTGGCTTTGATGAGAGGAATATAACAACTTCAGTTTCCTGTTGGAAATCACTGTCTGACATCAAGGTAAAACAGTAAAAATACTCTTAACACAGCACACACTTCAACTGATGTTGATTACTTTAGGTGGGACTGTTTTAAGGTGGCTAAAATACGTTTTGTTGCCGACCCCCATCCACAGCAGTACATTTCTCCAAACTGTGGTGTGCCAACTGAACTGTATTGTATGTAATATACTGACTGTGTATGAGTGCCGCATGCAAGAGAGGCACAGATTTACAAGCAATTTTCAAGGTTTAGGTCTACTTATTTTATTGGATTTATGTAATTACTGTAGACTCCTTAGAAGTCTAAAATCAGCTCATGCTTCTTGCCCCAACAGCTTAATGTTGCTCTATACTTTTTTAAAATCTGTCTTTGCTGCTCCGTCTGAAGCTGTCGACCTCTAATCCACTCTGCCTCACGCTCACTCTCTACCTCTTTCCTTATCTCCGTACTCCTTTCTTCCTCGATCTTCTCTTAACAGTGAACTGCTGCTGACCTCCGTGCTCAAGTCAGTGATTAATGCCCCCGTCCTGTACACCTCCTCTACCCATTCAGAAAAAAAGCGCAGTCTTAATGGAGATGGGATTGTAGTCTGGGAGTTTGCTGCATGTCTGCTTAGTGATGTGGGGTGAGATTAAACGCCCAGAATGCTGCAGGCAGTATAAAATCCTCTGAAATCGACCCACTCTGACCAGATGTAATAAACTCAATTTTTGATCTTCAAGCGAACTGTTAAGATCTTCGGATCATTTGGCATTGTTCTGAATAAGTAAAGATTAACAAAAGAGACTCCTCTGTCCTCTTTGCTGTGTTGAAGCCCCAGAAAACGCAATATTAATTGGAATCTGTAACCTGAAATGGCAAAATAACCAATAGGCATTGTTAATTAAAAGTTTAACTGTTCAAGTGTTGCTCAATTCTGATAAGTGCACATGGATCTGTGACGTCACCTTTGCCTACAAAAAAAAGCTCTGAGAAAAGTACAAATGCAAAAATCTCTAATGTAAAATAACAGAAACAGTTTTAGCCTTGCTAGAAAATACTGTTTTTATTCACGACTCTCTCTCTCATAGTAAGAAGCCCGTTGAGAAAATAGTTTATTAGGGCCTTTAAAGAAAAGTACAACAACAAAAGTACACAAAGTACACTTTTTACAAGTCTCAGTCCTTTTCCTGCTCTAGTCTGGTAGAGACTGCTTTCAGTTTCTCAGTCCATGGTTGAAGTTAAAGAATACCAGACCACCTGTTGGCCACACTTCAGACATAGAGACACATAGACCACATAGCATACACATAAACACAGACAAGCAGATGGAATATCAGTGTCTACCATGATCCTGTTACCTCCAAACCTGAGACGGATAAATAGAGATTCACCGCAGAGTCTGTGTCCAAACACCAGAAATGATCTGCTGGGATAAATGCTTTTTTAGTTCTGTTCATATCAATTCTGTACAATCAGCTGCATTTTTAAAAAAAAAAAGCATCCAGGATACCAGCTATGACTCTCCTCTTTTGAATTAAAGTATAGATATTAAAGTATATATATCTAGACTGTCCCTAACCCTAACCCTGGGTTAATATTGGCGCCTGTTGCATCTGCTGTTTCCCCACCCCATTTGAGCTGAAGCATTGGGAGGAAAAGCTTTCTACTTTGCTGTTTCCTTTTGGCTCTGCAAAGATTCTCAGTGGAGCGGCAAGATGCCTCAGGCCCCGCAGAAGACACTGAGAGCAGCAAGTCTTTGACAATTTGTCCCCCCTGACCCCGACTAACCTGCGGTGGCAGACTTCACAGAACTGGAGGGCTCCGATCTTTCCCTTTGGCCATCCCCCCTCCCCCTCACACTCGCTGATAGTGCAGAGGAGCCTGCTAAGTTTGTGACTTGCTGCATTTGTGAACAGACACACTGAATAAGGCTCCTAGTCCTGAGGCGACTGAACTGGCAGTTGTGTGGGATTGACGTCTCCTGGGGAGAACACAGAGATAAAGGCACAATAGATTGGGGCAGAATGGATGGGATGTGGGAAGCAGAGGGGTCACCTAAAAGGTGACAAGGCACAGATAAATGAAAGTCTTTGTGGTTTTGCAAGGACACTGTCCATGTAGTGTTTTAATGTCTATGTAGTTTTTCTATCACTCTGACCTCCATTAAACCATAGTGGGGATTTGTCAGCATTTTTGACATTTCTTTGATTTCTCACTTAATTTGATACATAATCTTGATGACTCTAAAACGATCCAACACAACTGATATCACATCATGAAATACACTGCTTGATGGAAAAATATCTCAGCCAAAGAAATACAGCAGTGGCCACCTAAAGGAATACTTCACTCACACAATGACCAGCTGTAAATCAATTAGTCGTGCCCAAGCGGTAGCCTTTGAGGCTGAAAAATGAAGCCACTGCAGAAGTCCAAAAAAATGCAGTTTATCTAATGGCCACTTCAGGCTTGCTCCAAAACAGAGTAAACGCTTATAGATCCTCTTGTCAAAACGCCCAAATTTACAGCAGCAGTGTTTCCCATTATTCTAACCAAGACTATGCCCCCCCTCCATTGATAGATTTTACTTTTGGTTCAGTTTTAAATAGTAAGGTTTTGGCAAAGATGCATGTGTTTTGGGTGTACAGGGCATACAACTGGATAAATAAGACTTGGATTTTACTACACAAGTGTTGTGAGAGTTTGTAAATGAATGTTTTGATATAGTTTTGCTGTTCTGAAAGGTGATCCCCAATCAGTCAAAAAATAAATCAATATGTTTGCCATTTTCTATGGAGGCATTTGAAAAAAAAAATTCTCCACAACCTCATGGTCACACAGCATGACTAAGTGATGTACAGGTGAAGCACTCCTTTAATAAATTAAATGCAAGTCATATGAGTTAACACTTTGAATCTACAGCTTGTTTCAGCTGACTTAACCTGCTCTCCTCATCATGCCATGAATTGTGCATGCTTGTGCCAGAACCAAAAGATAAAGTTATCCATCTTGGAGATGCATCCTCAGTGTAATAGCCATGTCAGTCCAGCCATGATATCCCCAGGTGTACTTAGACTCCAAAAACCACTTAATCAGCTTACGGTCACAAGTGATTTAAATAGAGTATTTGTGCAGCTGCAAAACTTGAAGTTGAACCAGAGGCTTTTACAGTGCAGAGTGAGTGTAAATGGCTTTTACAGTGTAATGGAGAGAGAGCAGGAGACTGAAGGTGAACAAGACTAATTTACTCTCAGAGGGGGATAGATGGCTTGTCAAATCATGCATGCACGCGCACACACACACTCATGTACACATGCTGTATCGACATACAGAAGGCACACGGTGACAAATGAGCATTATTGCAAGCATGTGGACTCTCACGCACACATACAACCACACTCACACACACTCGCCTCCACCTCCATCCCTCACTCCCTCCATCTTTCTGTGTCTGTCACCACCAGAGGATTATACAGCGGGATACCTTACACCACAGTTGCAAAAAAAAAAAAAAAATGAAGAAAAAAAAAGTAGCCTGGAAAAGCTCTACTCTAAGCGAAAACACAACCATTCATCTCCCTCCGTCTTTCTGTTCCCTCATCGCTCCCTCACTCTTTCTTTTCCACCTTCTCTTTGTTCCTCCACACTTTTTCCCGTCTCAGGTTTTCTGTGGAGCGCCACAGATGGAGCACTGCAGTGGAAAACCCTATCCTTTTGTTTGGTGCTTACCTATTCAGTTACATGGGCATGTGGGAATTCTGAGGTTTAGATTAATGTATTTTCACTGTGCTAATTATGCCAATGTCAGGCTGCGGTTTAGGGATAGTAGAGGGAGTAACACTGAAAAGGAACATGATAAGGACTTATGCTTAAGGTGAAAAAAAATCAAGGAAATATTTGTGTTTATTTTGAATATTAAAATACCTGCAGAAAATGAGTCAAATTTGATAAATAATTAATAATAAAATATAAATTGGACAACATAAAAATAAATGATAAAAGGGTGAGTTTTTGTTTTTTTTAAATTTTTGCCCATTCAGAGAGACTTTGGTACATACTCAGTAGTACATTTGCATTGTTGCCCAGTTGGTGTTTTTTAATCTCTTTCCTGGAACATTTTCAAAGTTCCCCTTTTCACAAAAGTATTTTGTTTACTGTAAACAAAAGTGGGAGAAAAAGGAAAAACAATACAGGTGTTTTGTACTGATGTGGTGCTTAAATCTTTAATAACAGTTGGAGGTGAGAGATAAACAGTGACTTAATGTTATCACTTGCTCTAATTGCAATTTGTTATGATATAAAGTTACATAACAAAACTTCTTGTAACTGTTTTCTTTGCCATCAAAGCGACTCCATTGACAGAAATAGTATTTTTAACTTGCTGAAAACATTAACTGCTGGTTCTCTATTGCTTTGAACCGTTAGTTTATTATTATTACTTCATTGTGTGACTTTGGTGAATCTGAACTAATCCTTTTTAAACACTGAAGTTACACAGTTGCATAAACTAACAAACCAATCAGCCAGCAGCTCCTGGGGGCCTGCTGGCTGACTTCTATTGTATGTAATACACTGTTTTAGTACCCTTCGCAGCCCTGCTCAAAAAATCGTAACTATCCCTTTAAAAAATACTTTCCTACTACAAAATGTATTCTGAATTGTCTGATGTATTACCACAGATGTCAGAGCTGAGTGTGTTCTATTTAAGCCTACAGGATTTTCTTTCTTTTTACCCATAAAACATCTGCAACATCTAAAATCTCAAACACCATGCAGGATAACTGGCATGTGTTCCTCGCCTGAAGCGTCTTAAGAGCTTCCAGGTTCCTGATGTTTGGTTATGAGTGCTATGACATGGTCTTCACCTCCCGCTCACTGAACTCTGCCTGGTTTAAAACCTTGAGGGGAAGATTTGTATATTGCCCGAGTAATCTGTGAAATCTGTCTGGGAGCAGTAAATCAAAGGTGTGTGTTAGTGAGAAATCATATCCGACCCTCAGGTGCCATCTGAGAGGTGTAACAGACAAGCCTCTGCATATATTCTCCTCTGGCTTTCACACAAACATAAACACGCATATATACAGAGCTATTTAAGATTTACCTAAGACAAAAAAAAATAGATGTGGATCTCTTGTGTTCGGCCAGTGCCGCATTGCAGTACACCAATACCGACCTGGTGAAATATATCAGCACATACCCTAGAATAAACCATTTAAAAACGGACGTCCAGTTTGTTTTGTTTAAAATAAGAATCATAATAGCAAAGGCTATAATGATGAGAGGATGAATAAATGATGAATCCATCACAGCACCTTTACACTCTGCTCATAAAATTAAGCATATCTCAAAAAAAGAATGTTTATAGATCGAATGCCTTGTAGTGTTAAGAAATAACTTGTTTAACAACTTGTTTCTTTTGGTTTTAGTTTATAAAGTCTAACGTGTCCAGTGTTTGTATTATTTTTTATTGACGCAATTTCACTAATTTTATCAATTGTTATGATATATAGACTAACATAACCTTCTTAGGTTTTACAGATTTTAGGGATATGACGCAATTGATGATTTTCCAGGAAATGACACCACAATAAGAAAAAAAACCCCAATGTAGACACTAGCAGACCACTTCTGTTTCAGAGATAAAAGGGTTAATTAACAACAATTTTAATATTGGATCAAACATTTAAGTCATTCATTCAAGCAAATATTCCCAAAAGCTGCGCCTACCAGCTTCAGAAATGTTAAAATAAGCAATTTGAAGCTGCCATGTTTTTACTTCTTGCATTGTTACGAAGTTATAATATAAACTATTTGATTCTTGAAAAAATAAAAATGATTTAAATCCATAATGACAAAAACATAATTAGTTGTAGCCTGAATGTCCTGAAGGAACACATCTCCCTGTTTTTGTTTCCTTCTCTCTCTTTATCTTTGCTCTCGCTCATCTCCTCTGACACACACACACACACACACACAAACACAAGCGCAAAGGAATCCCAGGTATGCCGTGTCCATGCAGGCCAGAGAAGAAGAGCTCTGTGTATGTGATTGAAGCCGTCCTGCTGCTCTGGGCTGTGATATGATGAGCAGATAACGGCACTCGCAGTTGAAAGCTTTGAAATGTCTTTATCTTTGTCTGCTTGTTCTTAGCCTGCATCTCTTTGTTCCTGCGTTCCACTCCAGCAGTGTGATGAAAATAGTCGTGTCATGACTGTTTTATAAATGTCTTGATGATGAGTGTTTTTTCTCACCGTGTTATGCTTTTTCATTGTCTTTCAGCAAACAGTTATAAGTATTTTGTTTGTTGCAATCTAGTGCTCATTCACATTATTTTCAGTCAGCTTTGCAGTTGTGGTGCCGTTTGAGCACGCTTTTTTTCCATCCCAATATAGAGACACAAAAACTGTTATATTTTCATGCATGCCAAGATGTAGTGGAGATATGATGCTTACATGCGCGCATAGAAATGTAATCACAGATCTGTGTTCCTTCTCCAGGTACACAGGCATACAGTCAAAAGCAATGTATAAATGTGTGTGTTCCAAACATCACAAAAATGTGTAAAATGGTGTTTTACTTAATTATAATCCTTGTATACATTTCTGTCAACAATGATATAGTGATATTTCATTTGCAACAAAGTAAAGAGTAACCTTATCTACCTTTTAAATATTGTATGGTGAGGTACAAACACAGTCTAACAACTCCCAACATTTTTTTTCCATAAGGTCTTTAAAGGAAACGTTCAACCTTTGCCTTAAACTCGTGACCCAGACTGAAGCAGGCTGACACGAGAGACTAGCCCTGCCACGGTCGCTGGCCCTGGACTTACCTGGAAACTTTCCCATACATTGTTTAGATCCCACATACATTCAACCACCTGCATTCAGAAGTGAATAGTGTTCTTTTAAAGGCGTATTACGACTGTCCAGTGAAGATACTAAGAATTTCCTCATCCATCTTTTTCTATTCGTAAGTGTTCTCTTGCATTACTCTCTCTACTTTATCTTTCCCTTAACTGCTGCCTCCTCCTTTCCTCACGTTTACTCTCCCCCCCGTAGCCAACCCACATCCTCCTGCTTCTCCTCAACCCTCACAGGTTGGCTAGAGAGAGATCCGGGAACGATTAACCTTTAATTAATTGAACGTCATTGCTGCATTCAAATGCTCTGAGGGCTTGGTTTTCTGCCTGCTTGCAACCAGATGCTTGTTGACCGTAGCCAGCAACAGAGAAAATGCCTCATTGCCCCATCCGCTTGCAAAAACCTCATCCAGCCAAATGGTGCTGTAAGTGGCCCATTCTTGAACCTGAGATGGGCTTTAATAGATCCTTACATTATGTGTCCATGTGTGCTGTTCTCTTTTAGCTTGTTTAAGGTGCTGGAAACTGGTAATGTGATTGTGTTGACGTGGTATTTTGGCATCTAGCAGGGCTTGTTAGTGGCGTCAGATCTTTTGTACTGTTACAGTGACTCACTGAAGGTTTAATTTGGGTTTTGTCCTTGTGTTCTTTTTTGAGCTTTGGCTTTCAGAGAAGTGAAATCCTCATAAGGAAGTCTTTGGCCATTAGTAGTGTGGCAGTATTCAATTCAGTTCTTTTAGTCTTTTAGTCGACTCAGTGCAGTGCATGAACATAACATTGGTTTTTCACACATTTGTTTATGTGTGGGGGTTCGACAGAGAGGATAATATCAGCAAAGGCCTCTGCCAGAACATGTCTTAAAGTACGTGGAGATGGAGAACTGATAATACACACTTTTACTATGAGGACCTTGTGTATTGAGATAAAAGGCATGGTCTCTGTTCATATGTTCAAGATTTGTCTTATCTGTTTCATTGAAATCCCTCTAGACTCATGTCCCCAGAAGCATTAGCTGTGGCTGAAGCGCATACTGATCCATAATTTTGCTCACGATGACCCAACAGATAAGACATTGTATGTATTCTGAATAGCTAGTTTGGTCCTTTTTAAAATGGGGAAGGTGGAAAGGAGACATAGTGTTTGACAAAAGTCAAAACAGCATTTTCAAGTGTAAGAAGTGAAAGTATTCTTGTTTAACATACAGACACAAAATTATATTATGCTTAGTCCACACTACATGACTTTAGCCCTGATTTTCTGCTTGTCAGCAATTTTTGGAGCTCCTAAACAAAAGCCCCAGATCACAGACCAATGGTCTTTGGCATGGCACTCACACAAATTGGTGCTCAAGGCCCCAGTGCATCACAAATGCTCCTCAGATATCTAGCAGGCTAAATATCTGGACCTGTTGGGGACCTGGTTGGCTAGCTACAGCCAGTGAGAGAGCAGAGAAGCAGAGCTGCGATGTTTCCCATGGTGTGAGTGTCTGAGATGGAGAGAGAAAGTGACAGAGAGAGAAAAAACATGGAAGGTGGACTATTGCACACCATGTTTCTGTAAGTTATTAGCCTATAACATACTTGGGATGCTGCTTTGACACTTTTGACTGTGGTATTTTCTAGTAAGCACCCCTCCAACCTCAGGATGTGGTTTGACCCGGGCATCACATGACATACTCACTGGGGATTCTTTCTGGTGAAAGATCTTGTGGTGTGTTGCCATTCAGTCATGTAGTGTGAAAACCTCAATGACTTCAAGACTCCCGATTACAAGACAAATTGTGTAATGTGAACAGTGCAGTTTTTTTTTTTTGGACCTAGCTTAAGTTAGTAAGAGATTATTGCAAAAAGGTTTTATATGTACATGCATTAATGGGTGTTTGATACAAATTTGGATACAGAACCATGTATTTTTATCCTCTTATTTTGAAAAAAATGTTTCAATTGAACTTAAAGAAAAAAGACCATTTCTCAAAATGCCATACCCTTCTTTCATCATATAAAGTCACATATTTACCATGATAGAAGAATGTACCCATACAGACTACACCTACATGCAAAAGTAAGAGAGCGACTTTCTTCTGAATGTGTATTTCTTCACTGACAAAGAGAGTCAACATGTTGGTGTTCTCTGGCTTTAACGACAAAAAGCAGCTTCCCTGTCAGAATGAGCAACAGTTCCCTGTGGAGAACTCCCTCTTCCTCTCTGTCTTACCTCTGTTTTTTCTTCTCTCCCTTCTCGGTATTTACCCCAAACTCCAGTCTTTCTGGATGTGTAATTTGCCATAGCGCTCTTCACTCCAGCGAAATGTTCCACCTGAACCAAATCTTGCTTTAAACGCCCCCCTTGCCTCCACCACAGCATCATTCGTTCATGCTCCACTAAGATGAAGAGGGGAAACGATGAGGTGGAGGGCACCCTGTGGTGTGGTGAGGCAAGGCAAAAACATGTATCATGTGTGTTTGGACTTGGTCTTTAGGGTATGTTGCATGATAAAACCTCCCACCTGTTCTGTTATTGTTGTGTTGAACAAAACTGTGTTTGTGTGTGTGTGTGTGTGTGTGTGTGTGTGTGTGTGTGTGTGTGTGTGTGTGTGTGTTCTAGTTTGTGTAGGTACTTTATTCTTTTTCTAAAAGCATCATTTCATGGGAGAATTGTAAAATTGTGTGTTATATAAATTCTTCCTTAGCATATGTAAAATAAATGACATGACGTGCAACTCAAGTTATGCATATCTTAAGGTAGAGGCAGCTGAAGCATTCAGGACTTCCCTTCTCGCAAAATATGCGATTCAAAGCAACATCTCTTCTCATTTCGCAAAGAAAGTCCAGGCGTAGTCCATGGAAGGATTTAATAGATATATATCTCCACTCAGAACTTGGCAAAGGGATGTGGATGAGCATAACACACCCTCTCCAAGCATGCTATATTGTACATAGGGCTGTGTTTGTGTGTTCGTGTGCGTGTGTGTGTGTGTGTGTGTGTGTGTGTGTGTGTGTGTGTGTGTGTGTGTGTGTGTTTGTGTGTTGAACTGATCCCAAATCTGGGAGTAATTTAACCAAGTCGTAGGAACAAACACGGGCAGTCCAGGAAAAGATGGTAAACGCAGCATGGCTCAAAATTGCCCACCTACCACACACATGGTGTACACACACACACACACACACACACACACACACACACACACACACACACACACACACACACACACAAAACAGCCACCTTTTACTTGAAGTCTAAGATTGCGACACAGGCATCAACCCTGTAGACTGCAGGTTCCCCTGTTGTTTCTTTGCTTGTAATAATCAGAGGTGACTGTGGTCTCCTTAACAAGGTGTGTAACCTTCAACATCAGTGTGCAGCAATGGAGTAAGATGGAGAGAAGTGTGGTGGAGTGTAGTATGTCTGTGGGAATAAACCCCTAAACACACACACACTGACACCCCCCCCGTGTCCATGCCCATCTGTCCGAGGTTGACCTATTAGGAGTGACCTTTCGACTGGCTGGATGCATGGATGCAGTTGGCTGTTTTATTAGAAGGTATCAGTGTCACAATCTCACACAAACAGCCCCGCGAGTAGCTATCGAATGTCCAGTTTCATGCAGACTTTCGAGCTGGCTGTGTGCTCTCTCTTTCAGTCTGCTCCAGCTTGCCTTTATTATGAAGGGCTGTTACCTTATTGCATTCAATAGGCCCTTTGTTGTGTGCGTGTGCGTGTGTGTGTGTGTGTGTGTGTGTGTGTGTGTGTGTGTGTGTGTGTGCATGTGTGTGTGGGCGTGTGTGCATCAGTGTATGTGACAGAATGAAACATTGTCATCTGTACTGCAGTATTTTTGTGACCGTGGAGACACACCGTTTCTTCTTTAGATAATGATATACAACATTGATGTGAATTATTCTGCAAGTAGAAACAGAAGACACATGTGACACTGATAATGCTTCAAAGTTGTGTGCGTGAAATTGAAAGTTGGCATTGTTCCTGGCATTGATCAATTAGTCTGTTAAAATAGAGCTCATAGGAGTTGCAAGAGTTAAGTCCTCTTAGGGCTGACATTTTCAGATGACCTCTCCAACTAACAGTCCAGATTATTATTTTACTATTGTACTAAACAAAGACGAGCAGAAAACCCAAGCTGGAACCAGCAAATGTCCAACATTCACTTGAAAAGTAACTCAAATGATCAAACTATAGTAGTGTAATAATAATATTTAAGTCTTTATGGTATTTAGAGCTTTAATGAGTTTATCGACAGGAAATTAATTGGCACGTGTTTTGATCATCCATTATTTGTTTAATTTAAGTGATTAAATTAGACCCAAAAGGTTAGTTACAGGTTCTAAAATATGAACATCATCTGCCTTTTTTGGTTTAACATTTTAATAAATGTAATATGTTGATGTTTTAGACTACTGGACAGACCTTTTAGCTCTCGTATATTGTAAGTTGTTTTTTTGTTTTTTAAGTTTTTCTAATGATGAGAGGGACTCTGAAATACAGAGCGCACGATTTCTCTGCATGTGGTTTTAAAAATGAAGACAGCTGAGATGGCAGCCAGCAGCTAACTCCATAAACAGCACTAAACAACGGCAACAGTGCTGTCACAGTTAATGGTGTTAATAAGGGGGAACCAGAGTGTGGGCACTATGCATTCGTAATGCTTTTTTATCAGCTGTATGAGCGTAGTGCAAAGCAGCAGCGATGAGCTAGCCAGTGCCCTGCATATGTAGCTGGACCTATTATCACAACAAAGAACAGAGAAGCTCGGATTACAACACACACAATCAGAGGCAGCGTGACTTCAGTCTCTGCTCAAGATACCATAACTTTACTTTATCTTTACACAGCAAACATTAGTCTGCAGCTATGTTTATTCTCTGAATGTCGCTTACATAACCTTTAAAAAAAACTAAACAATTAATAGACTGATTAAACTGAGAAAATAGCTGGAAGATTAATGGACAATAAAAAATTACTGTTTGCTGCAGCTCATGTTGTATTGTCACTTTGAGATATGTTAAGTATTTGAATGCCTCCTCCATCAGTGTTTAATGCAAACTGGAGACAGATTTGTGACAATAATGCAGCGAATAAAGAACTGATTGTTCTGGGACACTGAGCGAGTCTATCGGCTGGGAAGTTGGGAATCTGATGATTCATTAGCTGGACATCAGCTTAACTTAATTATACTGAACTTTACGTAACAACAAGTTGGTTTGTAATCTTTGGGCTGCGTTCAACCGTAAGTCTCCAGCCCTGCTGTCACCAGTCTGAGTGTATGCACTGGTCAAGAAGAACTATTGTTTTCTTCCATATAAATTACCGTGTACCTCCCAGATGTGTAACACCATCTTGTTTTTGTACATTTTTCCTATGTAGAAGACACAGAAAACCCTGACTGACAATTAATAATAAGTTGCTTTGCCAAGAAAAGATAGAAGAATAAACACACAGATAATAAAAGGGTGTGTAAATTCTCTTTTGCATTTACACCCTTTATGTTCGTGTGTGTGTGTGTGTGTGTGTGTGTGTGTGTGTGTGTGTGTGTGTGTGTGCATGGCAGCGGCAGGCAGGGTGAAAATGACAGAGGCTCAATTTGAAGGCAGCTGGATACTTAGCCATTAGTCGAAAGACGGTTGTAAAACAAACAGGAATGTTGCTGCTGGGTCCTGTGAGGTTTTCATCAGGGTGGGAGGTTTTAATGACAGCAACAAGGGTTCCCCTAAAGGAAAACACAGAGGGAAGACTTGAAGAGCAGCAAAGAGATGAACAACGGCTCAATAGGTAGAAAATGTACATAGATTAGACATAATAGCTAACGGGTGAATTCCACAACAGAGATCATTGTATCACCTTGTAGTCACAAGTTTGGATCTTTAAATGAGTAGACGGTCGACTAACAGTCTGTCAGGATGTCCTTGATCTAAACTCTTTAAGTAGACACTGAGACTAAATAAAGGAGTGGCAGAAAATAGCAGAGTTCAGAGACGCAGCTTGCCCTGTAGTTTGTAAGATGTACAGAGATAGTGAAGATAAAAGAGGAATCCAGTGATATCTCCACCTGCACTTATCAACGGTATCAGCAGAGTGGTGGTGAGGAGAAGCCCAACAAGGCAGTAAATAACTGTCTGATTGGTTTTTGTCTGTAAGGCTCTTTGGTCACCAAAAAGTGGCTTAAGATGTCTAGACATTGTTGAGTGAGAGGAAATTTAAAAAAAGAGAAGAAAGATTGACAGTTTTTTAAAATTGTATTATGGGTGTTAATTAGGTTTCATCATGCACAAATCAAATGAAACAGCTCAGTTTTCACAACGTTGTTGTGGTATTGTGTCATCATAGTGTTTGGATTTCCCCATAGTTCTCACAAGGGGTCCAGCAGAAAAAAACACATGAAGGTAATGATGTCCAAAGTTAACTCATGTAGAAGAGGTAATTATCTATTTTATTGTGTCTGAACACACCCAGAAAAGAAAGCATGTATATGTGCTGAATTTGAACTGCAGTGTGTTGAAAGTGTAAAACTGCCAACTTAAATTATTAAGTGTAAAGGAAAGAAAATGGCAAACTTTTTTTTTCATTTAAAATGCTTGTGTGTGCCTTTGTATCATTCTGTGTACCCTCTTCTCTCTAAATTTGGACTTTTTTTGCAAGTCCATGACCACAGTGCAGGTAGAGCTCTCCATGAGTCCTTTTTTTCCTCAGCAGCAGTGTGTGGATTGCATAGTTGATCACTGAGCTGTTGATCTTTTCAGAGGTAATCTGATCAGATTAAATAATGAGAGGAGTAGCTGCTGCTAAACTTTTACATCTATTCCAATGAACAGTTAAATTTCACTTTCACTGCGCCTGGAGTTTTACTGCTCCGTTTGTGCTTAGAGTACACTCTTAGCTCCAAGAGTGTGGTGCAGTCAATAACCAAACGGCGTATTTATTTCAGTAGTGCTCCTAATGAATGGTCAAGCTCTGAAAGTATAAAACTAATTTGTGGCAGCAGATCATTTAATCATGGGAGCCAGTCACAAGTAAATTAATGTGTCGGAAACCCTGAAATAGGCAGCTGGAAATGCCTGACCCATCTACATTTCCTGCTTTTAAAATCTGGACCGAATGAATCTGTAATTGAATAGCCCTGATGTACACTGAAGGTACCGAGATAATAAAATAAAAATACACACTGAAACATACACACGCACATGAAATACGCACACGCTGAAAAGCAGACGGACAGCAGAACTTTGCCAAATTAGCCACATGCCAACCTCAACAAATGCCCCGAGGGGAGTCGGGTGAGGGAGAGAGAGAGCATGCAGAGGGCGGAGGTAGATTGAACTTTCCAGCTGTTCCTGTATCATGTTTGACATCAGTGTCTCATCCTCCACCCACCAAAGAGCCCTCAGATTGACACACACCACCAACAGACACACGCGTTGGTTTATGGGCCCCGAACTGCCTCAAGGCTTTTTTCCTGAAGTAGTTCTTATCTCACAGAAAGGTAGTCATACATAACTAGATGCAGTCATGCACACACAATCCATGAAGCTTTTGTTCTCTTTATCTGCTGTACACACACACACACACACACACACACACACACACACACACACACACCAAATTAATCTGTAATGTTCTTTTTTAAGAGCATGAAATTGCAGGTTATTCAAGAGAAAGGTATTCTGAGTCAGCAACTTTAAAACTGAATATCATCAACAGAACAGAGAGCTGTTTTCTACACACACACATCTGAATCAAATGCCCGTCTCTCTTTCTCTCTCACATGCACACACCTGTAAACACATCAAATCACACTGCCAAACCTCAATGAGCTCACACACTCCTCCCTTAAATACCACACAACTCGCCATCCCCCACTCACAAAATCTACTTACCCTGACACACCTCCCAACACACGCAGCTACAAGCATCTGCACACTCAGCTCAGGGATGCCTGCTTATTGGAAAAGCATGTCCTCTTTGTTGATAAGAGTAGATCAAGTGGAGCATTAAGAGATAAGCTAAATTTTTAGGTAGGCACATTTTCCATGTCTTCATTAGTTGTTCTTAACACGAGCATGTGTATTGACGTCATAGCCATCACACACCTCTTTGCAGAAGTGTTAAAAATGACACATGCTTTTACACATTGCTGCATTTGGATCATTTCTGCTCAGGAATGAACCTGCCACCCCCCCTCCCCACCGTCCACCTGTGATCACATCACGTAGCCTGAGCTTGGTGGTGTGCTGCAACAGTGCAATGTTGGCGCCTGGGGCCTTGCTCCTGCCCCATTTACTCACCCGCTTCCCAGCTCTGCCACAGCAGCTTGTAAAAGTCACGGCGAGTGCAAAAATTAAAGAGATGCATGCTGCTTTTATTACATTTCTTTTGGGTCTCTTTACCCCCTTCTTCCATGCTTCTGTCTTTGCTTTCTCCATCTCCCGCTGTGAGCATGAAAGTGCTTTGTGACACATAGCTCGGTTTGATTAGTCATTACAATCTTCTCTGTGCTCTGTGCCTGTTTCTCTCTTTTACTTTCTCCTCTTGCTCTGTTCTCCCCTGATATAGTTTACAGTTCAGATTTCTCTCTGTCTCAATTCTCTGATCCCATTTTCAACGGCCCATTAAACCAAGATGATTCACTCTGCAGTACGCAACCTGGATGAAAACCGACCTTTTGACAAGATGCTCTAAATGACGTGAAAAGCTCCCATCAAAGAGCTGCTCAAGGTTCTACTTTACCCCAGAGACCGAGAGAGAGATAGATGGCCAACGTGTTGATCAGCTAGGAAAATACAGTTATAAATACGGATATACAATCACCCTCAGATGGCACACACTGTCAACCGCCATTCATAAATCACCATAGGAATGACCAGCCGTTCTCAGTTATTCCTGCCTATTATTTGCAGTTATTCCAGGGCACGGCATTTCCGAAGGCCTCCGGGGATAATGACAATGTTAGTAACATGCGTAAACCCTGCAATCGGATCTGGCTCCATGCTGCCCAGTGTTGCCAGGCTGTATGTCTGAGCAGACGGACGCAGAGCGATGCCAGATCTGTTAGACAGCGGCCTGAAAGACGGTGCTTTTCCACAAGTTAGGCGACTCAGACTGGTGATTATGTCCTATTTTTATAGGTCTTTCTACTGGAGTGGCACATTTTCAATCATTATTACTACTCAGCAGGAGCTCAAGTGTAAAGTAGCTGCTAGTGCAGCGGCATCTAAGGTAATGTGTATTGTGTTTTAATGTGCATTACAGTTTAACTCCAAAAGGTGCTGCACAAGCCTGGTTTCACTTTGTGCTTTTGTGGTGTTGATAAGACAGCTCTACCAGTTGATTTTTGGGTTTCAGTTTGGTCTTATAGTCACTGAAGTTACTGCTGAAACTGTTGCATAGAAATAGTATAAACCTGACGGTGGCTGCTAGTGGAAGCCAGGCTGTTGTCAGCCTGTAAAAGTTTAGGAGACCTCTCTTTATGGGACTGTGCTGAGAACTGGGACTGTCCTTGTTGGACTCGAGGCTCGTTGCTGTCACACCTCTCTACATGAGGCAAAATGGAAAATAAGAAAATATTACTAAACCAGAACAAACTTTATGATGTTTATACTCACATACAGCTATGAATACAGCGTATTGTAAGATTAAACAATTTAACAAGACATTCACTTCCACACCCAGACAAATGGGCATGAATTGTAAGACTTTGCCAGCAACACCAGAAAATATCCAGGGCACCATCCGAGGGGCGAAAGGGTAGAAAGGTCCTATGAGCAACATTAACAGCCCACAATATGCTCCACAGGCCCCAGCTCTGTTGTTTGGACTATTTTTTTTACAGCCTAACTACCTGTGTTTGCCCGTCAAAAATCCACATTACCCAACATCACATAGGAAGCTGAAGGATTTTTTTAGGACCTCATAACATCTGGCAGTGGCAAAGATACATAAATAGTGAGATCAGGTCTTAGCTTTTAAATGGTCCAGGTCTTCTAATGTTACTGGATGAAGAGTTATGGGTGGGTAGACGATTGGGTGTAGATTACAGCAGCACTCTCATTATGTGGAGTTTTTGTTGCTTATGATACTGTACATACAGAAAGCTGTAGTGCAGAGGTACTATATTACTTGAACCCTGTCTGGGTCTTTTCTCTTAAGTTTTGGACTTGTCTCACTCGTTTGTCTGGTTTGTCTTGAAATCCTCTCTGTCTCAGCCACTACTACTCCAAAATCCATAGATTTATTCACTGACGTTACTGTCTAGAGCTCTCACAGAGATCTGCTCATCAGTTGAGTCTTGCAAGGCATCAGCTTTACATTTGAAGGAGACATAGACATTTACTTTGTTGTTTGGTTTTTAAGTTTAATTTTGTTTGCTTTGGTCTTAGTTTGACTTGATAAAAGCGGTCTGGGGTGTAATCCTAAAAGAATGTAAAGCTCTACGTTATGAGTTCACTTGGGTGGGTAGCTGGGCTCAGCCTCAATGCTGCGATACACCAAGCCAACATCAAAGAACTAGCAGCGACGAAAGCCCTATGCTGCGTTACCTTATGTTGAAGTGCCTTAGCCAAAAAGCTGCACATAAACACACCAAACCGATACCCAACCAGCACGTATATTGTGCACCTGTATGAGACGAAATATGCCTCCATACCAGCAGTCAGCAGTCGTCTGTATTCATCATTCAAAACAGGAAACCGTAAGACCTGTTTGCCAGCTAACGATAGTTAGCCAGTTAGCACATTAACGGCACAACCCAAAACTAAAAGAATAAAACATAATTACTGTGCGCCAGTGAACAACAACACAAACCATCAAGAAACATTTCCGTTAAGAGCTCAATGGCTAAAGAAAAACAATCTTACCGCAAATGACAAGTTTGTTTCGACCTCCCTACCTCTTCACTTTCGCTGTTTGTTTGCATTTTTCGCTTCTGTGTTTTTCTTCTTGTGTACAGAGTTGAAAGGCCAATCAGAGTGATTTCATTCGCTGTCAGGCACCACGGCCACAGCCACTGATTCAACTTGCTGAATTGGCCAAACAAAGGCTAATGAGGGATGACGAGGGCCAACAGTGCGGGACACACTGTAGCGATGAGGGCCGAGGCATTTGCTTTCATCCCAACATGAGTCGATGGTTGATGGTTGTGTGTCATGGCCTTTAGAGATAGGGTTAGGAGCTCAGACATCCAGAGGCCGCTCAGAGAAGAGCCACTGCTCTTTTGCGTTGAAAGTGGCCAGTTGAAGTGGTTCGGACATCCGCCCTGGATGCTTCCTGGGCGCCTCCTCTGAGAGGTTTTTGGGTACGTTCAACTGGTAGGAGGCCCCGAGACCCAGAACATACTGGTTGGATTATATATCTCACATGGCCTAGTAACACCTTGAGATCCTCCTGCTACACGGCCCCTGATAAGCAAATGAAAATGGATGGATGGATTGATCTCTCCCTTTGTTACTTTCAGTCAGTGTTTGGCCTCAGCATGCTTATCTTATGGAAGAAGAGTGAATGATTTTATGCACAGCTGTAAGATAGAAACATAGACCAATGAAATCTATTGAACGTGGTAACTCCTAGACACTGTCAGTACAAAATATATTAAGGCAAATTTGTCTCAGTAAAAGTCTTTACCGGATGAGCAGGTATAAATAATAAAGGGACGGATGTTTTGTTCTTTGACCTTCAATAGGCATTGAAGTACGGATATTGTGCAGCACTGAACTTAATGTCACTGAGAAAACACATTGAAGTAAGTAGAGTATTAATGGAGGATTGCAGGATTAATTTAGCACAGATGCTTGATGTGGAACAATGGCCATCTCTCTAATAGGAACAATAAGGCTTTGCGGTCAAGCGCACCAAAGTGTATAAATGCAGCAGTGGTGGATAATGTGGACTTTGCCAGAACAATGGGTCAGCAGGGCAGAGGCCAAGGCTGACTACTTTCTAATAATGCTGGATAAGCTCCTCAAAGACAAGTTTGCTTTATTGGCCACAATGTCATTTTGCACTTGAGGAGGGTTAATGGTGCGAATCCAACATTGTTAGTGTTACGGCTGGCGTGCTCAGCCCCGGTCAGTGGCCTAGTTTGGCCTCTGATGCAGTGTCAGAACATCCCACCCTACCCACGGAGAGAGCATTTTCCATGGGGATTGAGGACTGAAGACTCAAACAAACAGAAGGCTTAGGAACATCGGGATGAACAAAGAATGCAGTACCCATTGATAAGCCCTCATGAAAATCCCTTATCGCATGAAGTGGGCATGCCACATTTTCCTGTTTGGGTCAGAAGAGAAGTTGGATTTGAATGTCTTGGCTGCTGTTTCAACTAGGACTTTAAGTAGTCATTATACTATTTAGAAATAGTTGAAAGATAATATGCAATGGCAGTCAAATTATGCGGTGAAATGTATTAATCCTCGTTGTTGATGAATTTTACTTAGCTTGCCATTAGTGGCATTAATCTTTCATCATTCGAAGTAGTAGCAAGGCTATGACTGATTAAGAAAGTTCTTGGTGATGTTGAATTAAGAGCGAGACAGAAAGTGGCAGTTTGTGAGCATAATTTTGGCTTGTATTGCTCAACATAAACATTTATTTTGAAGTGAAATAAAAGATGAAGTAAAAACTGAATCGCTGGAGGAATTATCTTTCAAGAGACTGGATTAGCGTTGTGCTGCACGGCCAAAAGAACAACACAGAGCTGGATTTGGCAGCACAGATAGCCATCAAAGATAATGAAAAGTAATAAAGTGTGTGTGCGCAATGGAAAGCTTGGGTTGAATATTTGAGATGTTTTATGTGTCTGCGTGTGTGGAGAAGATGAAATCCATTTCTGAGCCTCAGCTGTTGTGTTTAGTCTTTCACATTCCCCAGAATTCAGGACCATGGCTCTTGTCATTATGGTGGACTGCCATTATAAATTACACTTTTGCTTCTCTAGAATTTCATGTAAGGTGACGATTTGCAAAAGTGCCGAGTGAAATGTCCAATATAATGAAGGAATAGTAATAAAAATGGAAGGAGACTCCTCCTAAGTGGATTATTGCAACGAGAGGGGAGGAGGCATTGCAGACACACAAATAAAATAAGAAATAAGGCCTGAAAGGTGTTTAGGGAATACTGTAACACAATATAGTTATAATTCATTGTTACAGCCACGTTTTAGTATTCCAACTGCAGTATTTCAAACTTATTTCACAGTGCAAGTTTTGCTCACTTGTTTCTTTTTTTTTGTTTTTTAAATACACATTACATGTGCAGTATTTTCACCACCAGTCGTAGCCAGCAGCAGTTGCTTCCTGTTTGCAAATTCACATACAGTCTGCGCCATAGTTGCCTCTGGGAGTTGACTCAATCAATTAAACTGTCAGGTTTAAAAACGAATCTGACCTTTATGTCTGCAGTTGAAAACATGACACAAAATACACATTACGCTTCTTTTGAGATATGTCAAGTCCAATTAATTCCCTTCAGATATGACATTACTTACTTCATCACTTTGTCATGATGATGGGAAACATCTAAAAAGAGAAAACTTTGCAAATAGATATGCTGAAAGACACTGCATTACAGTGAAACAAAACAGTCCACAATTAGAACAAGAAAACCCAAGTTTTAATAAGTGACGAAAAGAAAGTAAAGTATGACAAATGAACCCGATAAGCACGACAATGTTCATGGTTTGCTGTGCTTGTTATTTTTTTGCAATGTTATCCTTGGGATAGATATGAGTGGAGGGAGCCAAGTGAGAATAAAAAGTAGGAGTTACATGTTGTGGAAGAACAGAGGGGGATGAGATCTCCTGGGGTGGAGTCGATTTATAGTCTGCAGTGTTTAACCCCTGCACAGGGACTGTTTTCAGGTTTACCATACACAATTTTATTATTTAAGAAGTGCATGATGGAGAGTTGGGGGTTCAGGGTCGTGCAAATTTCACCTCATGATTTAATTAGAGAGGCTATACTATAGGGACAGTGTTAGAATAAGGTGACAGTTCTAGATGCAACATGTTGAGAAGTTTGCTGGTTCATCTCAATAGTTAGCCAAGGGGATACAGTATCTATGCATGCCTTTAGTCCAGAGACTACTGTTGTATCATTTATTAAAGATGATCTCACATTCTGTTTCTTTCAATTCACTGTCCCTTTTGCCATATTTGCAATATTATTCTTGCTGTGCAGCTAGTCTTCTTCTCGGTCCTCCGCGACAGGAAAGCTTCAAAGACATGGAGGGCATCAAAGGCTGTAGCCCCTAGTGGCCTCCTCCTCTCATCCCCATGCTTCCCTTCTTCTTCTCTGTCTTTTAGCCTCCACTGTTGCAGCTTTGTTGTTCCTCCCCTCATGTGCAAGTGATTAAACGACAGGGCCGAAGGAAAACACAAACTTTGTTTTCTAGGCAGCGGGTACGCTCGGAATTCCAGTGGATTTACAGCAGTAAGCGTCCCTCAGATCCCAACTGGTTAAACGAGACTCTGGAGAACCTTCCTACTATCTGCTAACACCATTCAGGCCACTTCTTTCCCCTTGTTCTCCTTTCTACTTGTCTATGATTCTCTTTTTTGAGATCTTCATCTACCTAATTGCTCTCCTCTAGATGGAGATGGCACAAAGGTCTATTCATGGTCTGAGTGACTGCTCATTTTCTCCTCTCTGCCCAGCTGTCTTGCCTCACTGTCTCTCTGGTTCTAATGAAAGGTCAGATGGTCACGGATGGTACAGTCACTGCCATTGTGCCTTTACAGATGACAGTTATATCTGCTGTTTTGTCATCTGCTCTGAAAGCAAAAACAGAGCACCAGGGGTCTCAATGTGTAATGGTTTGTCCTTGCACTGACCTTGACAGATATTGGATTCTCAGTCCAGCTGGACAGCTCTTTGGTTATTGCAGTGGCCTCATGGGGCCCACCAACTAAATGAAGAAGGGTTGAATACTCTAATTTGACACACAGAATATTACAACAATGACACAAGTGAGAATGTGCTTTGATAATAAATAGTCATCGGCACAGAATGGAGAGCAGTGTGGGTCTTTGAGGCTATGCCAGATGCTAACAATGGCACACTACGTGCTCACAATGTCAATGTAAGCATGATGATGTTAAGAAGTGTTAACACTGAACACTACACTACTACAGCTGAGACTGATGGGAATGCAATTAGTTTTCAAGCATTAACCAAAGTATTGGAGCCTTTTTTGGTTTGATGATGTTGCAAGATGGAAAATAAAGTAATAAAATAAAATGCTAATGGATTACCAAAGTTGTTGCAATTCATTCTGAGGACACGTGCGTACTAAATGTCATGACAAACCATGAGTAGCTGTGGCTCAGAGGTAGAGCGGGTCTTCCTCTAATTGTAAAGTTGGCTGTTTGATCCGCAGTTCCTCTAGTCAACACGTCGAAGTATCTTTGGGCAAGATACTAAACCCTAATTGCTCCTGATGGCTGTTCCATCAGTGTGTGAGTGCATGTAAATATATAAAAACTGAGTAGCAGGTGGCACCATGTATGGTAGCCTCAGCCACCAGTTTATGAACGTGTTTGTGAATGGGTGACATGTAGTCTGAAAGTGCTTTGAGTGGTTAAAATGACTATATTTGCTATACAAATGCAGGTACATTTACCATACCATCCAATAGTTATTTTATTGAAAGCCATTAATGCGAACCTCACTGTAGCGCTGGGGGGAAAGTAAGGGGATAAGTAAAGGGTCATTATTATGCATGGTCTAGGAATCATGAATGCCTGTGCAACGTTTTATGCCAATATAATCTACTGGTGCTAGAGGAGTCAGGGGATGATTGAAGTCAGTAGAGTTCATCATCTGGGGACTATGAATGTCTTTACAAAATTTCATGGCCTTCCATCTAATATGTGTTGCGATATTTCCATCTGTACTAATGTGGTGGTCCAGCAGACAGACAGACATTGACAACCCTAGAGCCACGTTGCTTAGCATGCCTAAAAGTGTCACATAACTGAAATATCATCTTTTCAGAAACAGCCTTGAAAGAAAAGCAGTCTTTTATGTTAATAGGCCAAGGGCTTGTGGAATTTATTACTTTTAGAGAAGCATGAAATCCTACAATTTAGTTTAAAATACAACCATCACAAAAATCTGAGGAGGTTTTCATCATGCAACAGTGATACGCTTTGGAACAGACCTCCACGTGCACAGACCGTCCCACTCACCAGACCCCGAGCGTGCTACACCAATAGGAGAGTGCCAGCCAGAATAGCAATTTCTACCAAAAACAATCAAAGTAAGTGAAGTGTGGATCATAGAGTCCCTCTGGCATGCCTGTGTGTTGACTGGAGAGTAATGAAAGAATGTAAAAAGGGCCTGAGCTCAAATCACGCTCCAGTCAAACAAAGGAGGAGTAATAAGGCATTTCGAGAGCAGGAAAACTAAAAGCCTGCAAGTGATTTAAATCAGGGGGCTGACAATACAGTGTGGTGTGTGGGTTTTTGTGTGTTCGTGTGCATGCATGTGTTGGCGCTTGTAGTTTGTGTATGCGGTTGTATGTAGTGCAAGCGGAGGAATAAAGGCTCTGTTATCCAAAGATATTCGTGTGACCAAGTTCGTGTGTGTTTCTATCTTTGCGTGTGCTTGTTTCACAGTCATTTCACTGCATTATATGGTTTCTTAGACCTGGTGTGGTAGGTTGTGTGAGTATACAGACAGGCAAAAAAGAAAAACATATGCTGCCCTCCAACTATCTGTGTAGAACTACAGCTGGAGGGGTTGGCTGGTGATATTGACAAGTAAACTGTTTTCAGATTTCAGTTTAACTCTGTTCAGCTTCATCCCTGCACATGTGGAAATAATACTGTGATGTACTGGATTATTCCAAAAAAAATGACTGTAGATATATTGTAATCAGCTGAAAACTAGAAGCTGACAAACTTTACTCTCTATAATTTTGTTTTCATTTCCACTATTACAGAGTAAAAGCATGCATAATAACAAGCATTGTTTTTGGTAGCTTTGAGTAAAACGTTGAATTTGAAAGTTTTTAGAGGTACTATTGTATTCTTTTCTCTCTATTGTAGGATATGGTAAATCTTATATGTGTGCTATGTGAGATTCTGTTTGTGTTCATGTATGTGAGGTGCTCCCTTTGAGTGCTGTAAAAGGCTTTAGTCAGGATGGTAAAAGAAATTAAGATGATGTCAACCGTTTAGAACCGATGTCAAAGCGCTAGTGGGCTAAACTAGGAGGCCTCTGTAAAAGTAACATTTTGTAGTCCTTTGTTGGAAGATTCTAACATGTTAGAGAATTTTTGAAAATTATATTGATTTGGGAAAGGATAGTGTGATTAGGCACAGATTGCACTGGTGCAACAAAAGATGTTATGTTAGTAAATGCCAACATAGTTATTATGGGACCTGGAGAAATCAAATATCACTATATTTTTGGCTAAATGCCTCAATATAGAGCTTGATGATACAAAATATACACTATAAGACTTTTGCTAAATAGTCATCAGTAATGTGGATATAATGACTAAGCGGGTAAAGGGAAATAATAGAACAGCTAGAACAGTCTGGTACGTTAATAGAATTACATTACTGTAATCCATCATTTATACCAGCAAACAACACTTAAGATATTAAAACAATATCTAGTTTCATATCAAAGTAAGCATATTATGTATATATATATATACTGTATATAAACCTTACTCTTTGGCTGCTAGTGAAAAGTGACTGAACTGAATGTCAGCTCCCAGTTTAGATTTAGTTTTCATGTACCTTGACTGCATCTACAGCTTAACACACCATATAAAAGAAAAAAAACACAAACATAAAGTGAAAATAACAGTAATTATCTTTATACAACTTAATTAGGCTACAAAGTGCCTTACAGGTTACCAAGGCCCTTAATTATCACAAAATTCTGATTTTATAGATGTCATTTTAATCCTTTAATTTACTGTTTTCTAAAATGTATTTTTGTATGTTTATTGTATTTAATCTTACCTTAAGAAACAACATAAAACAGCTTTCTGAGGGTGATCTGCTTGCTGCTGTTATGGCTCTGCTTGTTTAAACTGACTGAGTAATGTAACAGCTCCCTCACATACATGGTTGCAGGATTTTAGCATACACACTTGCTATTTGATATTACTTCACCTGTTAAACCCAAAAGTAAGCATGCTGAGCAGTGCACATAGGAGTGTACACATATATGATATGCATGTGGATAAAGTAAACCTCTGAGACACTTTTTTATGATATTTGTAGTTTTTAGTTTCTTGCTATCTCTAAAACACAGAGTGGGGCTGTTAATGTCATCAGCACTGGTTGGATTCTCCAGTAATTTTTTTAACATAGCTTTTGTGCTCAGTCATCGGGAGGAGCCTTGATTCTACCTTCACTTTTCTCCAAAAACGATTAAAAACATGAATAAGCCAGACTGTTACACTGGCAGCACATAAAGGGCAGCACACTAAAAAAAATTAGTTTTGGTAGATCTCTCTGTGTGTGGTTTTTGAATGACACATCTTTAAACTTAAACTCTCAAATTCTTTGTCAGCACCAGAAACAAGTCTTTGAAATGTTGGTGGTGGGTCTTAAAGTTCTAGTAAGTAAACTGTCATTGGGGAATGACTGATTGTAGAAACAGCAGGAAGAACTGAATGCCTCCATATTTTGAACCACCCAGTAACACCACCTTTAGTTTCCCATTGAGAGAGACTGATGGAGGCCTTGTGTGTATCAAAATGTGCGGAGGCACTTCATCAATATATCAAGGCCATTCCATACAAAGTGATGACAGGTGCACATCAAGGAATAGTTGTTGTATCCAGCTGGTCAGCAGCTTTTTGTGAAGCAACAGTTTTCCCCTCCAGTTTTCATTCACAACTGTAGTACAATATTGCAGTTAGTTTGAAGGATAATTAACTGCCTGCTTTGTAGGCCTCTGCATCAGCGATGGCCATGGCTGGAGGCATTGTGTTATCGAGTTTTACATCCTTATGTATGTCTCTTTGTCCATCTGTCTCATTCTTGTGAATGTGACATCTCAAAAGGCCTCAAGGAATTTTTTTTAATAAATGTGGCACAAATGTGCACTTGGAACTTATTGAATTTTGGTGGTCAGTGGTTAAGGTCGCTGTGACCTTATATCTGTGTCATTGTCTTGAACGGGATTATTTTAAAAAGGCCTTGAGAGAATTTTCTCAAATTTGGCTGAAACGAATTAAGTAATTCGATTTTGGTGTTCACAAGTCAAGGTCTCACATGTCCATTTCATTCTTGTGAACACAAGCAAATTTCCTCAAATTTGGCACAAACGCACACTTGAACTCGCGGAATAAACTGTTTAGAATTTGATGGTCAAAGGTCACTGTGACCTTGTGTCCATCTCATACTTGTTAAGATGATATTTTAAGAAGGCCTTGAGGGGATTTCTTCAAATTTGGCACAAACGTCCACTAGAACTCATGAATGAAATGATCCGTCAAAAGTCAGAGGTCACTGTGACCAGACATGTTCAAACAATTCATATGATAATTATGATCAAATTTCACACAAATGTCTAATTGAATAAGATTAAGTGATGCCATTTTATATTCATATCTGGGCAGACATGAATGTTAACTACAATTTGATTAAATTGTGGAGGCATTCAACAGCAAGGCAGTAATTTAAATTTCTGTCTCCCCTACCTCCATTGGAAACTGCAGTAAACTGTGGATTGTCCTCCACAATACAGTATGAAACTGAGAAACTTTTCCAGAAAATGAGCAAACAATCCTGCTACTTTTCTCTCGGCTGTCACATTTTCTGACGTTGAAGGAAAATGAACATACTGTACTGTGGCTTTACAGCACGAAAACACTTAGTGAGAAAGGATTGCACTCAGTCTCCCTTTTTAAAATCAGTGAATGACCCCGGTGGGTTGGAGTCTGGTGATTGTCAGCAGTGACTGCTCAGTTCAAAGGCTTCATACTATATAATAATAGGCAGACAGATGGAGCTAACAGAGCCTATCCACCAGATGTGGAGTCTGACACACTCCAGTTTCTGTGCTGTCCGTATGCAGCCTGCAGCTACACAATACACACACTCACTAGCGGGTAACATATATATACACACAGACATGAAACAGTAGAATTATATCGCTCTACTCCATCATAGAAAGCTTAGCTCTTCATTGCTCATCTTTCTCTGTCTGTTTTTAGGTCTTTTTCTTTTACACAATTGCTCCTATTGACCATCTCACAATCTATCATCCTGATATCCAAGGCCTTGGTTCAGTTTATACCCTAATGGCTTCCTCCTCTTTAGACATCAGTTTCATGCCCTTCATAAAACAGAAAAGAAACCTGTGAAATCAGTCAGACATTGCAGAACTGGGTGCGTCATTAGACTAACTGTATCATCAAAGACTTGGATAGAACTGGGAGAAAATTCCTCCATCTTTGTCCTGCACTCATGATGAATAGTTTCGTTCTCTCACAAACTACGCAGTTGCTTTGATCCAAACTATTTCTGTGTCCACATTTGTCACTGCGGCTCTCGAGTGAGTGGACTTTCAGTAGCCTATCAGCCTATTTCTTAACCTCTCGTTCTAGCTGCTTTTTGAAGAGGAGGGAGGATTGTTTATGTTGGCATGAGTCAGACCCGAGCCCATCATGTCTTTATTGCTTCAAGGACCAGGGGCACTGCGTGATGCGTACAGAAGAGAGACACAGTGTACAGTATATGCTGGTAGGAAAGACTTGGAGAAAAAGGGATATTGCTGCAAAGGTAATAAAGTATGTGTCTGCGGGTGTCTCTTGCAAAGAGAGGAGAGAAAAAGTGACGAAGTGGGGAGGAGGAAGGGACAGACGATACTGCAATTTGATGAGAAGTTCAGATCCACCAAATGAAGCGCCACGATAACATCAGGGCCCAGCGATATTACTGTAAACATGTTCCATATGCTCTACTGTCTCCACCTCTGTCTCCTTCTTTTCTGCTCTCTGCCTGTCTCGCCCCATCTCTTTTGATTTCCTCTCTTTCTCCTTTTTCTCACTCCTTGTCTGTCTTCCCCCTTCTCTCCTGCCCGCTTGTTGTTTTATTGAGGAATGCTCCACTGAGGAGAGCATTTGATCTTGCTGCTGCTTTGACCTAAAGATGGAGGGAGGGCGGGAGATAGGAGGGATTTAAGGCTGCATGTGTCCCCAATTACACCGCTGAGATGGCAGCGTAATTCACTGCTTCACTCAGCGACTGGTGGACGGGAAAGAGACGCCTAATCAAGGCCAGAGTACCCTAACCTGCTGCCAATTCTAACACGTACATAGACACTGCACATGCATGACTCTAACACACACACACACACACACACACACACACACACACACACACACAGAGGCTTGCTCATGACGAGAGCCTTCACACAGCTCACCACATTTGAAAGCTTATATTGCTCACATTTTGCTGCTCCACCCTTTCTCTTTAACTTCCCTCCAAAGCAGTCTCATAAAAATCGATAATAAATAAGAAACTTGAAAACTTCATCTACTTGTCACTGCAGCTCATGATCCATACTTAAAAGTTAACCAAATTGATTTCCCTACAAAAATATCAAACTCAGTTGAGTGTTGTCTGCACATCCATGGTTACAGTACAAACAGAAACGGATAACAACCAACGTAGCGTAACTCATCCTGGTGCAAGTGTAAACAACTTCACGCTGAATAAAATCTGCAGCCCACATCTAACATCTGACTTCATGGCAACATTGTATTTCCTGTTTGCTTCACCTAGCATGCTAATTAATCATAATCATCATGTATACATACATTTGGGGGTGCTAAAGTTAAAAAAATGTTTGCATGCCACAAATAAGGAAAAGACAAGCACAGAATTTGAATAATCTCGTTTGTATACAATCAATATATTAAATGGCTGTTCTATCAGTGTCACTAAGATCCTATCCATTCACATGTATCAGACATAACAGGGTTGGTTGTCACACTTCTTACTTTTATTTGAATACCTCAAAAATAGTATCTTTAATAGTTTTTCTTTCAATGTGTAATGGACACCTATAGTGTCAGGTATGAATGGAGAAATAGAGTTACCCACTCTTTGTAAGCCTATTCTGTTAAAAAGATACGGACTAGCAAATACGTCTTGTGCACTCCTGACAAGCAACCCATTGTGGGTTGGCGGTCACACACAAAGTTGTTGATTGTCCTTATGTTATTAAGGACGGAAAATGAAAAAATGGAGGGAATCGTAAAAAATAATTCATAATGCTTTATTTCATTGAAAATTCTCTTTGAAATGGAACAAACTAAAACATCTCCTGTATTTATCATCATGGAACAGTATAAAGTACAATTAATGTGACGACCAACCCCAAAGAGAATGTGACAAGCAACCCCTACTGGGATTTTTTTGCTGTATCAGTTAAGCTAAAAACTACATTTTGTAGCCAGCAAAGGAAAAACTTAAACTATACTTCTCCCTCTGTACTTTTTTAATGGAAATGGTTGTTGATTTTATAAACCCATCGTGCAAAAGCCTAGAAGAGAATAAGAGAGGAGTTGGATATTTACATTTTAACATGAAAAACATTCTTCTCACTTCAATGTCGAGTGTCTTACTTGAGTACGTATAGCTGTGTTTTGAGCCGTCCACAAGCTACATGACTCGCCTACCATCAGTCAGTGATCAGCCCCCTCCGCTTGGTGTTGCAGAGGCAGAGGTCCTGTAAAAAATGTTTTGTTAGTGTTAAGCTAGCTCTGAAGCGTTAAGGTTAAGTTGAAGATTATGGTAAGGGTAAGACTTAAATCTTGTTACATAAAACATAGTTCCCACACATTCATTTATTTGCGTCAGACTGCAACAACCAACTCATCCACCGACACAACTAGGTTTTTGGAATTGGACTGTTAATTAGGAGCACTTCTGTAATATATATACCATTCTGTTTTTTATAGTGCACTTGCGGCAGAGACATCACAGTAGAACATCAGGCGCATTGAAAGTGAAATGTTGTTCAAAACTTTACTTTCACTCACAAAATCTACAAACAGCTTCTCTAACCCATTGATGTGATCTGATCAGATGCAAGCAGATCAATTATCCTCCCATCGAATGACAGATGTGGAGGAGGGGAGAAACTCATGCCTGCTAAGCTGCATTCAGGGCGTTAAAATGACGTTTAGAGCGAGTCCACAGAACGATATGATTATATGATAATGCTTAAAAAGAAAAAGAAATGCCACACATACACTGACATTCTGCGGGAAACACTGGGTAAATCAGGTCTTTGTGTATAATGAGTAAAGTAAAAGGATAAAGCGGACTGTTACTGTGTTTGGCCTCATATTTAGTCCTTTGAATTGGTGTTATAGTAGATTTCAACTAACCGTGGCAGTAGTGGGTTTGTCTTATACCAGTGGTGGGTGCGGTTTGTAGGGGGCATGATGTATAGGCTTCAAAAGGAGTGTGGCTGCAGCTAGACATGTCTCGTGTTAGGCCTTATACCTGAACTTTTCAACAGTGCCCTGAGTGACGTCTAATTAATGCGACATGTAACCCATGTGACAGCCAACCTCGTTGTCCCCTATACTTGTGTGTTGAGAAACTTGTTGACATCAACATTATGTAAAAAAAGTCAACAAAAACTGAATTGAATGTTAGTTAGTTCCACTGAATGATATGATAAATAATGCAATTTCTAGGTAGCCTGGGAAAGTACCTATATGAAGTGACTTTGCTGTCTGTAAAAAAAGGAGTAACAAAGCAAAAAAAAAAAAAAAACTGTCTCGGGTTCAAAGGTCTGGCACATTGCTGAGAAGTAAGGAGCAGAAATAACATATGAAGGTGCATAGCAGGCTGTGAGATCCTGCGCTCAGAGGGATCTAACAGATTTCATCTCTGCAACCTGAAAGCATCTGAACAGGAAATGAGGTAATACAATCGAGATCTTTGTGCATTTAGTAGTCCTTTAACACCTCTTTCTTCTCTGCGCCACCATCTGCCTATCCTCCTTTCCATCGTCTGGGGTGGAGGTGGATCGCTTATGGTGTGTGTGTTTGAGAGAACAGGGTTTATGGGAGGTGAGGTGAGACTCTGTTTGGAGAAGCAAGCTGGGATGCTTTACAAGGTGTGCTTAGTCAGCCCCCGCACCAGTCATCTGGTGAAATGAGATGGAAATTACAAGCTTTGGAAATGTGAGAGGAACTGTGATCGTCTTTGTTTCTCATGGATGATTTTGTGTCTCTCTCACTGGCACTCTTTGCTCTTTTCTGTATTTTTGCCCACTTTAATAAAATCCAGGCTTTCGTAATCCCTCCACCATCCCCAACTCCTTAACCTTTTTTGAAGTCTTCCATGTTTAATCCACAAAGATGACATTGGGTGGAAGTGTTTTTATAATCAACACACAGTTGCAGCCAATGAAACTACGTCAAATAAAAGTGAGATCAGGCATGATGTTCCACCCAGCATGAATATTTGTTTTGAACTGTGTCTGTGAGGCCTCATGCATCATAAAATATGATAATAAATAGTCCTTTGGTGCAAACTGCAAATAATGAGACTTTAAAAATGGGAAGAAGATAAACGTACTGAAACAGGATTTACACTTTGGGTTTCAGCAGAAAACTGCAAAATGGGTGTGTGTATTTTATTATGTAATGTACTCAAAAATAATTCACATTTTAAGCACAATTTATCCACTTTTATGGCTTGCTGATTAAATCAAGCTCTTCCCACACGTTTTAGTAGGGTGAAGCCAGATTTATATACATTTTTACCATTGCTTTTTGTTTGTTCATGTTTTTGTTTGTTTGTTTGTTTTCCTTTTTCTTTTTTTTTTTTTGCTACTATTTTTTTCTTTAGACCGACATCCAGCTCGCTTGGTGTTTTTTCAATCACTCATCCCTTTGTCTTCTCATTGCTCCGTTTTTTTTTCTTCAAACGTTATTTTTCTCCTCCTCAAACGCTGATGATTACCAACATACACTTTAAAAACCTTCCAGTCTGTTTCCATTCAACGAGTTTCTGACAATGTCAAATTTACCTTTTATCATCTCCATACTTTTCATCGCTTACATCTGCCTACCATTTCTCCCTCTTTTTCCCCTTTTGTTCTTATTTTACATACTGTTGCCTTTTTCTTTTCCCCAAACCGAGGCAGATTCAGAGCAGGTGTTTCCCCATTCCTCCTCAGTCCCCTCTGAACGTATGGTTCATCTGGTTCTTTACTTTATGAGCATTTCAATATAACAGAATCCCTTTTGACAAATCCATATTAGTGACAGAGACCTTTTGGCCCCTGAATCACCTAAATCTTTCTTCAAATGTATAAAAAGCTGTATTCCTATTCATTTTTTGCTGCTTATTTATGTTTAACTTAGTGTCATTAGTTGGCACTGTTGTAAAAAATTCAGTGAAATATTCAAATCGTTCTGCAAACCAGACTTCAAAATTTCCTTGTGACGGCATATAAATACAGATTTGACTGACAGTGCTGGACTCCCCATCTTGGCTAATAACACAGTGTTTCCATTTTTACCAAGGAAATCTTGTACTAATTTCGCTTTGGGTGGAAAGTGGAAACATATTGTATAGAGTTTGTTTTTTTTTTACCAAGTAGTCATAGTATTTTAGGAGCTGTCTTGAAATATATATATATATATATATATATATATATATATATATATATATATATATAAAGCTCATTTTTGTCTCACTATTTTTATGCCAGAAATATAACCCATATAGTAGAGAACAGCTCATTAAATAATGAAGATCTACAATTAGAGATATTTTATGAGAAAACCAACAGAACTACAGCCATTCCTCTACCTTTTTTTATTAGTCTGTATAATTTTTACTTTATCATTATAGATGCCAGAGTTGAATGTAGTTACTGTACTTGATATGCAAAAGCATATCATTTCTAAACACAGGAGCGGGACACAAAGACTTTATGGTGGTGTTGCCTCTTTTGTTTGTGTTTTGCATTTTTCATTAGTCGTTGGACATCTTTCTGTAGGTAATTTATTGGTCTTTTTTGGATGTTTTGTATTTGTTTTATGTGTTTTTGCTTCTAGATGTACTTCTAGATGTGACTACAGATTAACATCAATATACTTTATGTGTGTTAATACATTCTATTACAGATCGATCACTGCACATTACTACTTTGAAGTGTTCAAAAAAAAGTTCTATCTTAAGTCGTGTCAGGCATGTCATATCTGGAATGGTTCCCATCAGTTTTGTTAAATACATTTATCGACCAGTGTTTGCGAACTCTAGATCGTTCTGTATATCTCAGCACATTCTGAAATGTATGTTGAATCAGGTTTTTGTGGTATGGTATGTTGAAATGCTTCAGTCCAGTTCCCTGACTCGAGATAATTTTTTCTGCAGTAGCGGAAAGTGTTTTGGACGCCGACATAGTGGGATTGTCTCTGGCTCGTTTTCAGCTCTCTCTTTGGGGACACAAAGCGTTCACTTCTCCCTTCCCACCACTCATCTTTCCCTCATCCTGTCTTTTTCTCTCTGCCATCCTCCTGTCTTCCTCATTAGCCAGCTACCTTTTCCTCTAAACAAGTGGAGGAATGCTGATGCTTATTTTCTTAACCTGGGATGAGGAGAGGTTCATGTAGAGCATCGGTGTGATTGACAGGGAAGCGTGCTGGAAAGGCTCACAGGTTCTCTGTTTGCTTCAGAGTCTCGCTGTTGGCAGCCCAGACTTGGTCTCCAGTATAGAGTTGGAAAATCAAAGAATAAGAATAACACGGGACATTTTTACTGGAAAGAATATTTCTCAGTGCATGGCGTTCCTTTCTCACTTTCAACTCTCTCTGTTGTAGTCTCTACAGTATATCTCCCGTCTCTCATTTCTCCCACTTCTTGCTCTCTCTTTCTTGCAATTTCTCTCTAGCCTGGAGTCAGATTTCTTGTGGCTTGTACTCTATCCTACAGCGTCAGTCGCTGAAAGCTAGAGTCATGAGTTGATGGAGACACGATGTCTCACACCCAGTTTCCCAGAAGCATCCCAAAGTTATTCAGCACAGTTTATCTGTGCAGTTAAAGCCAGTAAATAGTTGCCTGTGTTACACATCAGGTCAGTCAGTGCAGTAAGAACAGTGGAAGTAAAGAGAAACCACAGTTGTTGTATGAATGGAGTTCTTGGCGGAAAACTCTCTTACGGAGCTTAAAATACTTTGACAGTTTGTTTTATTATGCCTCTGCACCAGCGATAAATGTGGCTGGAGGCACTATGTTTTGGGGTTGTCCGTCCATACAAATATATGTCACATTTTCAAGAATACCGTGAGGTAATTTACCAAAATTTGGCCAAACATCCACTTGGACTTGAACTAATTTGATTTTAGGGGTCAAAGGTCGCAAGTGACCTTGTCTGTCTCATTCTCTCATCTCAAAACACCATAAAGAAATATTTTCAAATTTGGCACAAACATTCGCTTTGTGTTAAGGGTTAACTGTTTAAAATTTGGTGGTCAATGTCACTATCACTTTGCATCCGTCTTATTCTTGTAAACGCCATTTCTCAAGAAGGCCCTCTGGGAATTTTCTTAAAGTCAAATGTCCTCTGGGTCTCAAGAATGAACTGATTATAATTTGGTGCACAAAGGTCAAAGGTCACTGTGACCTCACAAAACAGGGGTGTCCACCTTGAAACTGTGCTGATTGTATAGATTTTCTGTGCTGCCGGGTCGAAGATGTGTGTGAAGCATCCATGTTTTCACAGACATAGATGTAAACTTTAGTAACTCTGACCTGACGGGCAAAATGACACAAATGACACCATCGCTGTGCTTGACGTGTCATTTAAATTTAACATCTTTAGCTTGTCACGCTCTGAGTTTCATTAATAGTGTCTGGCCTAAATGTTCTCATTGATTTAATCTAGCCTGCCAGCACTTTTCGGTCATTATAGATCCTGCAGACAAGGCGAGATTCAGCCTGGCGAATGAGGAAATACCAACAGACATAAAGAATGGTTTTGGAATGGCGCCCAGCTCCACTGTTGTCACATGATGTCTAAATCCGAGTCACGTTTGAAATTCAGCAGCATTATCCTGGCATTCCCAGATTCCATCTGCTGGGGCCTCTCCTTTTGAATTTGTCATCCTTGAGGAATCTGGGAATGCTTGCAGTAAGCTTATGGAGTGTGTACGTGTCCCTGACTGCACCTGAGCAGACGCACACACAGATTTTTGTCCAACGTACAAGCACCAGCAGGCATGCAAACATGACGTGTCTTATTCACACTGTTGGCACACATGATACACTATTTACAGAAAAGTCACGTACGAAAAGCCAAGCGAGATGACTATATTCATGTCACCACACACAGACAGCCTGACTGACTTTGGCTTTAGGTCTTAAATCTTACATTCCACACCTGACCCCATGACACAGCCAGACCCCAACACAGATGTTAACGTGCACCATATTCACATCATTAAATGCTATGTTTAATTTCTGCAGGACTCTTAACTAGCACATCCTCTGCAGTAAAATGACACACTAACATGCAGGTGTGATGACTCTATTCACATTCCACAGACAGATGAACAGACAGACGGCTACCTCTGCAGATTACGTCAAGGTCTCTGCGCTCAGTCTATCTCCTTGGAAGCGATCAGGTTTTCCCGAAAGCTGAGCGCTTACACACACACACACATACACACACACACACATACACACACTTGTCCTGGACCTGTCAGGTGAAAACAGATGAGCTGCACAGTAGGTGGTAACATGCTTGTGCACATTCCTCACTAGTCTGCTTACATCGCTGGTAACAGGAGCTGAGGGGAGCCTCACCCAAAATGGGCTAACCAGGCCTTACATCAGCGTGGTTTCCATTGCAGAGCCGCGCAGGGACAGCAGGGGGGCTTGTGCATCAGCCTGTTGAACCTACGAGGCCAAACGTATAGGGCCAAACCGGGCACGGCAGGATTCTGCAGAGCCATCAGCACAGCATGAATTTACTCCATGAGCACAGTTTCTGTCATGATGAAACTGACAAATGTGTACGATAGACTGTAGCTTAATATAAACTGAAATTCATAACACATAGCAAGCCTTTGCAAGCAAAAAGATGTGGAAATTGCCGTCACTGTATATAAATCCACAAAACCCTCATTACACTGAACTTCATTCCCAAGCTCCAGCTCTGTGTGTTTGTGTCGGTTTCCTTGGCACTCTCAGGTTTCCTCCCATATTTCAAAGACATGCAAGTAGTCTGGTGGAGTGGAAACTTTAATTTGCTCATAAGTATAAATGTGTGAGTGGACCTGACCAGTAAGACGACTAGCAGTTATCGAGTTGTCAGCTAGCCTATGTGGCTGAAATAATATCATAATATTTTAGGAAGTGTATTCGTAATTTCCATGTAAATCCCTATATGGCAAATTTTCACTAATGTTAAATTTGATGAATTTTGTCCAACCTTCAGCAAGGATAGGCTCCAGCCCCCCGCAATCCTGAAAAGGATAAGTGGTTATGGATAATGAATAAATTAATAAATAAAAACGCAATATATACTAACTCATATCATGTTAATAAAATTATACTGAAAGTCAAGAATTAGCCTAATATTGACTTGTGCAGACTTAAATGATATCTTAGTATGGTATAAATGTTAAAGGATATGTAGCCTTCATACTGGTATGGATGATCACGATAAATTTCAGTGTAACCTATGCTTCCTAAATTCCGTCTTGTGGCGGAGAGAAGCTACTATAAGGTTTCAGCACGTAAAGAGAGAACCCCTGCCCTCGGTTTGTGTTGCATATGGTGAGACAGCGTGGTAGTGGAGACAGGGAGATGGCTTTGAACTACTGGTTTAGATTAAAACTACACAAAAAATCCCTATTAATGCCTCCTATGGAAATTCTCACTTTGATAGAGTGAAACCAGAGGTCATAGTGTGCTACAGACCAGCATCTCAAGAGGTTATAAAGATTCAGTGTCTTTCTTAAGGACGTCACCAACCATGCACTGAGGAATGCTGGGTAGTGACAGTTGTTCGTGTGAGCCTGACGCTGTGAGATAATTTTCTGGGAAGTGACAAGCTGCTGTATGAAGGAATCTTCTCGCACTTGTTGGTCTGTGTCAGCTTTATTCATGGTGTACTCAGGTTTCCTCTGAAGTAGCTGCAGCAGTTTAAAAGCCCTCTGTGGGTGGTTATGCGTTCAGATTTAATTTTCAGTAGGTTTATGCTATAATTCAGCTACATATTCAAATTAGTGTTTGGTTTCTATTTAACCCTTTAAAATCTGAGCAAATTGGCTTGATTTCAGTCAAAAACATGGGAAGACAGCAATAGGTAACGAAAAAAAAGAGTCGACCCAAAATTAGCAAGAAATTAGTAAAAAGTACATGAAAATTACCTGAAAATAAGTTGCAAAAAAAAAAGTAAGTAAAAGTAAGTAAAAGTTTCAAAGTAAGGTTAAAGAAACAATAACAGTGGTTTGACCTGGAAAAAAATGATTAAATGATAATTCTGTAACATTGTTTTAATTCATGTAATTATGATAATGATGTATACAGTTCTTCCCTGGATTTTTTTTCTTTTTTCCCCAGACATCTTTTCCTAGCTATTTAAAATCAATTTCTAAATCTACCAATTTCTTTTAATTTGTGCAACACTTTTTTTTTCCTGTGTTTTAATAGAAATAGCACCAACTTGCTGAGGTTTCAAGGGTTTGTGAAAAGTATCCAAACACAGCACAAGAAAAGTCATGTTGCTCCAGGTTTCAAAGGGTTAAAGCGTACATGATGTACTTCCAAAGGTGCCCATGTCTCTGAACAGTGTCTTCAGAAAGTACGTACCTTGATCGAGCCCCATTATATCTAAAAAATGATTTAAAATACCACTAAAGCTCCAAAGTTTCCTCCAACATTTACTAAACAACTGTAAGTAAGCCAAATTATAGTTCCAAATGCTATGCAGCACTACAAAACATGTATAAATTGCATAAAACATCCTCCCTGCTCAGCTGTGTGTGATTTTTGGAGAAGAAGCAAAGTTTGTTTTGTTTTTTTAAATGTGCTTTTTCATGTCTGAGCAAATGTCTGTTGCAACTTGAGCTCTTTCTTTCTCTTGTCTATTGTTCTGATCCAAAAGAGAGCCTTGTCATGCAGCCTCCTGTCATCTATCCTGCTCACATCCCTCTCCCCCCTGCTCCCCCTCCTGCCTCTCTCTTTCTCACTCACCCCCTTCTGTGGTCTTATAAGGTTACAGAGCAGAACTTTCTGAGGCGATACAGGACTGTGGGTGTGTATGTGTGTTAGTGGTTCCTGTGTTCTTTGGTCCATGATGTCCTCAGGTGAACACTCAGTCCCCGAACTGGGCCTGCTTTTATTCCTCTATATGCTCCAGTTGAGCCTGGGAACAAACACCTGCACACACACAGGTGCAGCTTTAAAAGCATGCACACACAAACATTCACAGGTGGTTCACATCAGCACATACTGCATTATATTTACTGTCTGAAATCTCGATTTACTGCTCACTATAGAGTAAACTACAGAGTGTCTTTAGAGAATGAGTAAAAAGGGAGTGGTTTCAGACACAGCCGTCATTATCCTCTTTCAGCTCTTTCAGCTCTCTCAGTCTTGTCCCCTCTCTCTCAGTCTTGTCTTACTCATTAAAGGATAACTTCAGTTTATTTCTACTCAGGTTTAGTGCAATTTTGGTGGTAGTTTATAAATCAGAGAATTTAGATTGGAATTTAGAAAATCACATGCATTTTAAAAAATCTTGAAAGGAAAACAAAGGCAAACAGTTGTTTCCCAAAGTTTCAACAGTATGTTTTACCTCCACCACAGTTTAGTGGATGCAAATTTGCATTTCCTAGGATAGAGAAGGCATGACTAACCCTACTCTCCCTCTGATTGACTTATCTTAACCAGTCTCAAAACTCTTAACTACATCTGACCAACCAACCAATAAAGGCAACAAGTTATAGCCAATCAGAGGGAGTCTGGTGGGTCATGCCTTCGCTATCCTAGGAAATGCAAATTTGCTTACTAGACTAACTTTCGGGTCCTGTTTTTATCTACTTCACTTAGTGTAGTTATGCAGGCACAAACATTTTTCTGACTTTTAAGATAATATGAATGTTTCCAGCTTTTTTACGCTTGTTCATGGCAATGACTTCCAAAACAACTTATGACCAGTGCCATGTATTAGTGACTGGAATACATACTAATGTTCGCAGTTTTAAAGATTTGGTTACCATTGTTAAATGGTTGCAGTCAGGCAACAAAACTATGTGGTAAGGGTTAGGGTTAGTTAGTTAGTTAGTTAGTTGGTTAGTTAGTTAGTTAGTTAGAGTTAAAATAAGTGTGCTTGTTGTGTTGACTGTTGCTTGCACAGGACACAAACAGAATTCTCCTGGGTAAAAGTCCTGTATATGTTTGACCGTCCACCACCTATATGGACTTTGTTGCTCTTGATATGTCACCTACTTCCTTCTTTGCTATGGTCATAATTAAACAATACACGGGTTGTAATAAGCTGCTGGCACAGACAACCTATACGGCTGCTTTTTGGAGTAAGGGTGGGCTGTGTTTACAATATTTCAAATCACCTTTTGCATATTTTGCCCAGAAGACTTTTTTGTAGAGCCTGTTGTCATTTTCCCAGATCTCTTACTTACTATCTCTTACTTTGGCAAATACAATATCATCGAATCTTGTTGAAATGTACAAAACTAAAAAAAATAAAAAATAAAAAATAAAAAATAAACCCCATGATAAAATAAGTCTGGCAGGTTTTACCTCATAAACTTGAGCTACTAGAATTACCATCTACCTACTTATTTTCTGTCTCTTCTTTCCCTTTGGCTGTCCATCAGTCCCGTGAATCTGTGACGCCCATGTATGACCAGTGTAAGAGTTATTTACAGCTGACACAATGAATAAACTCTCCTGCCAACACAAACCGGCGCTCTGCCTGGTGGGACAGAAGCCCACTTCTTAAAAAGCAGATTTTTACGAGTGTCTTCAGTATGTCTCTTTTTTTTCTCTCCCCCTTGCTGTCTTTTTTCTGCGCTCTCACATTTTCCAAATCTTCTTCCCTCCATTTATCTCAAAGCCCTCTCCTTTGCAGTCCTTCCTCACTTTCCCTCACTTGTTTTTCTTTTTACTCTTGGCATGAAATAATCTTTATTTTCTAAAATCTCTATCCTTTCGCCAAGACTATAACTTTCCACTCGTTTTCCAATCTTGAGCCTAATTGCGCAAATAATTCATTAAATCAGCTTGAGCCCTATATGGTGCTTTGTCTGGTTTTGGATGCATGTAAAAGAGGGACATTAGCTGCTTATCTCACTTTTTTCTATGTCTGTAACTGCCCAATCTGTTATACAAGATGGATAGATGTTTACATGAATACTTAAACTACATCCTTTAGGTGAGCATTCAGGAGGGAAGTAAGATGGGATGTGGGTTAGTTGGAAAAGCAGGATTGAGAAATATTTTTTTCTTTCATTAAAAGCTTAAGAGGAAGATCTTAAATTTATACAAAAAACATGCAAGGACACACAAAGAAAAAAAGAAACTAGTTGGATGGAAAGATTAATCTGATGAAGACAAATTGGAAAAGGAAATTATTATCATTTCTAAATTTTTCTCCTCTATGCATATCAATCTCTCACCTCTTTAAAACAGAATTGTAGCTATATTGTGAAAATGGAGGGTTTGCAGTTCTTCCAGATAACCCCTGAGTTAGGTCAGTTTTCCAGCTAATAGGGATGGAAGAGGACCTTGGGAGAGGCCCTAATAACAGAGCGGGAGAGCTCATACATCAGTCTCACTCACCACACCAACCACTCTGGCTCCAAACACAGCCCCCCAGACCATATAACAGCATATTAGTTGCTATGCATAACCGCTCAAATTGAACATTTCTGATTTGGTTCAGCTTTACCCTCTAAGGCTCCCTCTTTCTCACTTTCCCCTTTTACTTTACCTCAGGCCTCTCATTCATTCCCGTTCCCATGAGTTTGAAGTTCGGCACTAATTCCCACATGCTGCTGTCACAGTAAAGTCACACCAAATTCTCAGAGCTTTATAGGGGTGAAGCTCGTGTCCCTGCGTGATTTTTATCATCATAAGCCAAATACAGCTGGATGAGGATCAGAGGCTGCTCTCATGGAACTTTCTGTGTGGAGATCTGATGTCTGGACCTCTCGAGGGCACCTAAATGTTCAGCATTTTCTGTATATTTTGCCACTTGGATGGCAATTGAGTGTCAAACAAGAAGTTCCAAAACTCTCAGATGTATGCAAAACTGGCCAAGAGCGGTAAAGTGATACTATGATAAATGATTGTCAAACACCCAGAACATCCATCCAGCATATCACTCCTGACATGCTATGGAAATATGTGCACGGCTCTGTGATCCAGGTTATATTGCTTTTCTTTGGAAATGACTGTAAAATTTGGGTTTTTTACAGTTGAGATAATCGTCATTTTAATAAAAACCATTGGGCAGAGATGGTATCAGAGTGCTAATAGTCCTGGAAAGCTGACTTGTAGCTGTTAAAATAGAAGTGATGTGAATTGGCAGACAGGCAGTTAAAGGTACCTTGGCTATTGGCTGAAGAGACGGCACGAAACGGACTTTGACCGGTGCTGATAAATTCTCTAAGAAAATGTGATGAAATGGGAAATTCAGGGGGTGTTGCAGGTGTGAACCACATACATATGAAGTGATGGCAGTAATGTTATCAACAGCCAGTATGAAATAGGGGACACATTCCCACGTGAACTGATTTTATTTAACGAGACTGACACCAGGGTTGTCTCAATACCGGAATTTTTACTTTGATACAAGTATAGAAAAAACGCTACCTCTCTTGAAACCATGAAGCATTTAAAGACACTAGAAATTTATTGTGGTCCTAAGTCTTGCAGAGTTTTAAAAACTAGTAAAAAATAACTAATAACTAGTAAAAAAAAAAAAAAAAAAAGTGCCAAAATTTGAATGCAAGGATAAAGGCCCAGAATTTTCAATAAACTTGCATACTTACATCAATTTGAATGTATTATTTTACGATTTATGAATACAGTATGGGCATCTGAATTGGAGCTAGTATACTATTGAGTCTACAAAGTCATTTTACCTAAATAACAAACTAAGTTGGGAGCCTTCCAGATGGACCCCTATGAGCATTTTCCAGTGTGGCGACCCTATCAGCAGGGTGATGTTCCTAAAAGGTGCTCATACGTCATTATGTTATCTGCCTAAAATATAGTGGTTCGTCTGTTACCTTAAAAACAACCCATGTTAACTTTATAAAAAACAATATATTTGATTATTTTGTGGTCTACCACCTCAAAATAGTAAAGTTTTGGTAGAGTTAAGGCAGCTAGAACTGCTTGGGTCAGGTTGGCCAAATGTTCTGGTCATAGTTGGAAAACACTAGTGTTGACTGTTGCAGTAGAGTCAAAGTCAGACTCTCTGTTGAACACTTTGTGCAAGTACGAGTTACTTTTTCAGCTCAGACTGAATTCACAGCAATAGTTCTTCCCTTTTCTACCATCATCTAAACCTTCGATCTTTTTCTGTGCACTGCCAGATGGGCATCTTTTATATAATGCATACATCCAGTTAACATATAGGAGGCCATCAGAATCAAGATCATGATCCACTCAAGGTTCCAGACCCACAACAGCGAGAGCCATTGATCTAAACTGACACAAGCACTGTGAAGGTGCCTATTTTTAGGCTCTTGTTAACAAGTGGGCCTTACACAATTGCTTCCCTCTGTTGCTGAGAAACATTAGAAAGCTAATCTCAAAATTACTCGCAGTTCATTGCAGATATTCCAGATGATTGTCTCAATGAAAGAGAACTAACAGATGTGACCTAAATAGAAAATAGATAAAGTGGAAGAGAAAGAGGAGAATAATTACAGGGGATAACCTCTGGTCTAGTTGGAAAACTGTCTCACCTGGAAAGGTAAGGCCAATAAAATCATTGGTGCTGCTATTCATGAAAAATACATTTTCTCAAATTGGAATGACCGACTGAGTTATTTTGGGTCCAGTAACACAAGTCAGAATCTCAGTGTAGTACTCTTAGTTAAAAGGAAAATAAAAATCAGTTTGATAAAGAGATAACATAAGGAGCACACACGCTAATTGTAGATCACCCCTCTTATGTTGCTCCATATCTGTAACAATCTTGACCCGAACTCATAAAGCTGGCTGCCTGTTGTTGTGAGACTGTTGCCAAGCCTCCAGACTCCCACAGTAACAGGTGCAGAGGCCCAGAGAGCCGCTCATTAACACAGCTCATTTCACAAGCACCACCACACAGTCGTTACCATCCTGACACAGCACGTGTGAAACAACACATTATCACCCAATTAGCGTGACCCTGTGTCAGGCGCCTGGTCTTATTTGACTGCAGACTTTCTCTCCGACTGTCACCCTGCACGCCAAACACATAACAATGTTTTCAAGTTGTGAATTCATAAAGAAACTCTTTTAAAATTTGTTTCTGAATCATACTAAGTGAAGTATGTACCGGGAAGTTTTAGAGATAAATATGTGTGTGGGCAGTTGCATCAGTGCACATGCTTGAGTCTTTGCATTTGCTCATTCATCATGTTAAACTATCCTAGCCTGCATTAAGACACACACACACACAAAACACAGACTCACACACACACACACTGGGTCAGTTTGAAAAGCACAACTCATTGTAAATCCGTGAATACACATCTGTGTTTGTCAGTTGTCTGGTTTCCAAAGAATCAGTAGAGATAAAACAGTTTCAGGTCCCATCCATGTCAGTCCTGTAAGTCCTGCAGGCTGTTTCATTTGTCAGGACTCACCTTGTGACCTGTGGCGGTGCACACTGAAGCCCATTTTCTGTCTCTTCTCTCCTGTAATGAAAAGCAGAGAGCCGCTCTGTCGTCAGCTGGTAATAATGCAGCATTAGGTCCACATGGCTCACTGATAGGCTGCCTGTTATACATTCAAACCTTTGATCTGCACCAGCAAATACAATGCTACCACCAGATTTAAGATGGGATAACTCTTAAAGCAGTGTGTGCTTGTGTTTGCAGTCTTTTACACTGAAACAGTAATGGGGAGGTGAAGATGAAAAATTTTACGCAATATTTATTACTGAGTATTAGTAAATTTAAAATAATAATAACTTACTTTTACTAACTTACTCTGTTGTGTCTGCGTGGCTTTTACCACACGTATGTCTGTACAAAGGGCTATTAGGGCTTAGAACTCTTATAAGAGCAAATAATAATGTAATATTAGTTGTTCGAAATTCTCAATTATGTTTTTGCGCACTCCTGTATACATCCATTGGTATCTTACTTTGTGCCCTCGTTTTATGCAGTGGTATAATGGCATCTGAGTCGTAGCCTATATTAGCCCACTTACTGATTGTCTTGAATCAACTCCCAGTATTCATGTAAAAGTAGTGGGTGAAAAACCGTATAAGTTCAGATTTTATTCAGCCAATTTTCTGAAAATCATTTAAAATTCGGGCTACATTTGGATGAAAACCTGACTCGTAACAATCAGGTTTTTTTTTCCTATTTTAGGTTTTGAAGTAGTTGCTTGGTAGATCACAGCTCTAGACTAATCAGAACGATTGGTTGTCATTTCCTTGTATCAGAGGACATTTGCATAAAGAGAACCTTTCCCAACTTTCCCACTTAGCACCACTGGGCCGCTTTTGACTCTGTGAGCAGCAGTAGTCTATTTAAGATTCATTTCACAATGGATGGTATCTTGTCACGTATCTGGTGTTTGTATTTGTGAATGGTGCTGAAGCTCACAGCTTGCCATTTTTTCACTCGCTGTTCCACATTTATTATTATTGAACAGTTCATGATCCAGCTGGTGAAACAAAAATTAAAAGTGGTAGAGCCCAATAGTCAGAAAGATGCTAATAGTCTTCTCCATTTCCTCTTGTTTACAGGGTCTGAGTTTCCCCAAGACCCCAGTGTGATAGCTACCACTTCATGGAACACCTCTAGTGATGGTAAAGACACACATAAACACACACACACAAAGCAGGGCTCTGTGTTATAGCTGTGAACACATCTGTTACATGATGATATGTTCACAGTGCAATTAACACATGGTGCGCTGAACTGTAACCCTGCATGTGCTGTCTGAAATTACATTCAATGATGTGTTAAAAGTTACACATCCTCAGTCACCTTCAGCAACCCAGGCAACACCCATTGTCCCAGCGTAGGCCACTGTGGAGGATAATTGATGGAACGAGTTACACATTGATCTACTCAACATGTGGGAATACAACCACAGGTGCACTGCATTTCCCTAATTTCCACTGACCTACTTTTAGTCCTCTCTTAGGCAAAATCTAACAGTGGACCTTCAAAATGCGCTGGTGCTCTCACGACATCTTCAGACACTTTGCTTCATATTCATCTTTCAGCCTGACTTCTACGGCGACCCGCTTATTTTGCTCAGTTTGACAGAATAACTGTAATCTGCAGAAGCAGATCACATGTGCGAGACTGTAATGCAGCTATAATCGCAGAATTTTCACAAAGTCGATTAAGCACACTCCTTGTTTTTCTGTTTCGGGAAGGAATTTCCTTCATTTCTCAGATTGCCTTCTGAAACAGCACACAGAAGTTGCTTTTTAACAGTCCAGAGTAACACAGATTGCACTGATCATAAATGTGCCTTATAAAATGTCTGGAGGGCAGATCAGGGCTGCATTACTCCTGGCCGACACCAGAATTAGCCTGATAATCAGACCAGCATTTAATTTCACTTAATTCAAGCGAGGATTATGTTGTTGTTCTTGTAAATCTATTAACAACAACTAGTGCAGCTGCATCACCGTCATCCGTGCTTATTGTCATTTTTGTGGCCACTTGAAGTTGGGTAGCTAGCTATGTAGGAGGATGACTTCCCCATTCCTAATCCCACATACAAGGCTTTGATGGGTTGACTGTTTCTCCAGTACAGGAAAATGACCAGCAAAGATCACTGGATCTCAACGGTCGATGGTTTTTTTGTTTGGCTACGTGTATCATACTCTTTTCCCACTAAAAAGTGTCTTTAAAACTTGGAGAAGACTAATTTGGATTGATGTTTTAGAACTGCGTAGGAGCAGACGGAGGGTCATTGGTGTCTGTGCGTCATTGCATCATTCCAGTTAAGGAGCTGAAATTAGTGCGTTCACTCAGGTTTTATGTTCTCATCAATGCTGATAGGGGCTGGAGGCAATAAATACTCATTTGACCAGAGTGTAAATCTCCAGTGTGAATGCTAAAATGTACGCATTCCCATTGTATTAAAAAGCAAGATGTTGGCGGGTATTGGTCGGTATTTTTATGCAGTGGGAATGAGGCCTTCAGCGTGTCCATGTGTGAGTGTGTGTGTATATCCGTCTGTCCACAGCTAATATCCTAAATTACTCTCAGCCTCAAATTTTTTGTGCACATTTATGACTTTATGCACAAGGACCTTTTGTGGTTGTGGTGATTCACAATTGTTGAAAAACTTGATTTATTGTCTGTTTTATATCGTCATTGACTGCTGACTCTTAACTTACATTTTTTGGAAATCAGCTCGGCTAAAATCAACAAGCCTTACTTGGTGCAAGCCACATGTTGGCATTTGTTGTGGCTCTGAAACTGATATAGAAAAATTTCATTTTGAACTGGAGCATCAGCAGATAAAATCCATACCCAATATGCGCCATGTTCTGGCTGCCATGGCTTTGACTCCATTTTGTTTGTCCAACATTCAATACTGGGAGCATTTCAGAAGCAGAATGCTTTGCTTGCTCAGTGTTGATTTTGTTAATGCCTTTAAAAGACCGGTTATGAATGGATCAAACAATCAAATGGATTGCAAGGATCAAAGATTTGTGGCAGAGTTTCAGTCATTTAAAACTAAGCTTTCCTTATTATTACATCAGAGTGCTTCTCCATAACTGATAACTAATAATCAGTTGTTGTTCTTTGTTGCTTGCTGCTGGCCTTGCTTGACGTCCAGATATTATTAATATTATTGTATGAAAGGTGCTATGTGAAAAGAGTTTGATTTGATTCATGCCTACAGCACTTATCAACAGTTATGTGCTCTCACACTGTACACATCCAACATTTCAAAGGAACACTGGATACATAGTGTAGCTGACACGCACACATGAATTCATTGTTAAAATAATACAGTGGCATTTTCCATTTGTTTCACCAAGATTTCTATGTGCAAGAGAGAGCTGCCCACTCACACAGGAACCTGCACTGACTGATGTGCTCAGAAACAGTCCAATAATGGCTTCTGCATTTGACAAGCTTGTAGGAAACAAACTTGTCAACAAGTCAGTTTTGACATGCACCCTACCTGGTCCAAAACCCCAAGGAAATTGTCTGTGGGATGCAATATGGAGATTAAAATGGCTAAAAGCCTGCTTGGTTCGCCCACATAGACTTGGCCGTGTTTCTCCTTCCCTTCCTCGATCAATAAGGATTCTTTCCAGTTTAGTGAAATGATTTATTCTGTGGTGAGGATGGTCGCCTCTCCTGGAGCTGCCCAGGTTTAGATCAGCAGATCTTGACGGAGGAAGCTTTTAAAACTGCTGTTCTCCTGTCAGCGCTGGAAGAATAGCTGAGTCAGATGCAGAAGGTTTTGTAGATATATTCTGAACACTGTTGCCGAGAGTTATCAGTCAAATCTCGCCCCCTCTTCTCCGTTTCCCCTGTGCTAGGAGAGCCAACATCCGCATTATCCCCCACAAAGATACCCTGACTTGGAAGACCCTCGACATGAGACTTTATTGAACTTGACCTTTATTTTTGCTCTCTCATTTTGTCTGGTTTATTTAAGTCATCTCTTGCAAAGCTGAATCTCCCACAACATCCGCCCCACAGCAGATTCTGTGTACACAAAAACAGACATTGTTAAACACACATGGCAAGAACGAAGACGGTAGTTTCTGGACGTGATTGAGGAGTTAAGTCAAGATAATGATTATGGTGACCAATCAAGGATGTTTAAAAAGTCATAAATACAATGAGGAGTAGTTCCAAACAAATCATAGAGAGACAGCTTTATTTTTCCACAACAACATGAAATATAAAAACCTACAAAGGCTTGCGTGTGTGTGTGTGTGTGTGTGTGTGTGTGTGTGTGTGTGTGTGTGTGTGTGTGTGTGTGTGTGTGTGTGTGTGTGTGTGTGTGTGTGTGTGTGCACCCATGTGTTTGTAGCAGTGTGTGTGTGTGTGTGTGTCAATTTTAGCTCAACCCCATGACTAACATCTGTTTCTTATCTGATGGATGGATGGTGATTGCACCACTTGTTTTGTCTGCAGGCAGGGAATGGTTTTGATTGACCAAGCAGACAGCATTCAGGTAGCGTGGCTCTATCAGTATGCATCAGTAGCAGGAAGTTATCATGCTGAAAGAGGCTCATTATTGGGCTGAAATCAGGGGTGATGATAGTTTACTGAAGTCATTTTCCCCGGGGCTTTCTTTCATTCTTCTGTTCACTGCTCCGTTTTATCCATTCTACTTCCTCTCTCTTTCTTTCTCTGTTGGAGAGGGACCCAACTTTAATGAAATTCACCTTTAGCTCTAGCTGGCAATGCTACAGTCCCAGCTCCTCAGCGTATCTGCCGAGTGTGTTTAGTTAGCTGTGCAGCCACTCAGGTTTCTGCGCCTGTGTCTTGCTGAGAGCAACTTCCTAAGTGCAGCTTTACTCTCGTGTGTATGTAATTGAATGTAGGCATATATCCACATATAAAAATACATTGTTTCGGGCGAGATGAAAAGGTATTGTGTAACTTGGGACATGTATAGTTTATGTGCGTTGCGGTTGTGTGGGTGTGCGCGTGTTTACGTTTGTGTGCCTGCGTGTGAGTGTTTGATTGTACAAAGCCACTGCAAGCAAATGTGCGCTGATGACAGGGCACCGTTTAGTCGCCTGCCACATTAAAGGGACAGTCCGCAGCAATGGTTTGAGTTTCACAGTGTCCCCAGTGCCAAATACCACAACACTCACCACAAGACAATTACATACAGAGCGGCTTTGTTACACAGACATTGGAAGGACATCTTTCTCCTCTTCACGTCTCCTCTTGTCTCCTCTTTTTCTTTCTTCTGCTCCCCACTGCTTTATTGTCAGTTATTATAACAGCTAATGAAGTGTGCAGGCACACAGCTCCAAAAACCATTTTCTTTTCCATCAACTCAGCTAATGAGACGGTGATAAAGTGACTCAGTTTGTGTGTGACCTTCGTACCTTTGGCAGAACAGACATGTTTTTAAGAGCGAGTCTGTTCTCGTTTAATATATAAAGTACTTTTTGTTATTAGATAATATAGTCAGACTCAACTGGCACATTAAATGGTTAGTTTATGTCTTTTGAATTGGGATTGTATGAGGTACTTTTACATAGTCAGTGTATTACATACAGTAGATGTCAGTTGCCACACCCCCGTTTGGAGACACGGGCCGTGTTCCAACATTAAGAAGCTCAGCAGAGTACTGCAGTGGGTGTGGGTAGCAGCAAAACATATTTTAACCACCTACAAAAAGTCAGGTGAGGTTTATGCTACGTTTAGAGTATTTTCACTGCTTTACTGTTAGACTGGGAACTGAAAGCCTTAATGGCTTCCTGTTAGAAACAGACTGTCTAATGGAAAATATTTTCAATATAGCATAGACGTTAATTGCTATAGATTTTTTTGTCTTAGGCCCCCATCTACAGCAATACATTGCTTAGCTTCTACATCGAAGGACTCCTCCTTGCTTCTCCTAACTGGGGGAGAAAAAGAAAGGAAGGACAAGTCTACTGTATGTAATAGACTAAATATGGATAAATACCCCATATAAGCCCACTAAAAATTTTTTTGAACTATCCCTTTAAGCCTGTGAAGCGTTGCATCAGCTATGTAGGCCAGATTTGGTCCACTGCTCTCATAACAGATTCTCAACAGAGCCCTCATGACTTTGTGTTGATGCTCTGAAAGTCAAATCAAAATGAAAACACATGTGAGCATGCACAGACAAACTGCCATGCACCCTCATTAAGACAAATGTATCACCAGTAGCAATGACCTCAGGTGTTACCGGTGTGTATTTGCGTGCCTCTGCGATTGGTGTCAGCATAGCATATTGAGCATGATTGTTTTTCTTGTGTGTGGTTACAAGAGGTGATGACCTGTGACTATGAGAGAGTGTTGCAACATTTTTTCCTACCAGAGCTTCTCCAGGTTGAGTCACACATTTCACACACCTGGAGCAGACCTAAAACTATGTACCTTCAGGTTTGGTGATTTTCACTTTTTCAGATGACATGCTTCTATATGCACTGCATTAATATAGCTATTTTTTCCAAAAGAGCTTTATAATTTACCTTACACACACACACACACACACACACACACACACACACACACACACACACACACACACACACACACCTGACCATCAGGAGCATTTTGGAATTCAGTTCAGTTCAAGCTAGGAAAAGAAGTAAAGTGATGCAAAAAAAAAAAGATTACCCTCTCACGTTTTGAGCTATGTGGCATGAAAGAAATTGTTTTTTGTTGTATTTTAATATACCAAAATTGCTTCCTTATGGTTCTAGAAAATTTGCCCTACCAAATAGATTTCTAAAACCCTTTGAGAAACCTATCAGAGGTCTAAAAACATTGTTTTCAAGCGTGAAAGGGGATTCCTGAAAAGATTTAGATTCTGGATTCATGTCTATTCACTGAACACTACTTGCAGACTGTTTCACACTTGTATGTAGATGTAAGATGTAAAATGTCCATGTAGTAAGGACTTTGAGTGGGTTAATATCACAAACAGGAGAAAAAGGAGGACACAAAATGGTTAAAAAAGAATACACACAAGATTAAAAAAAGACACCCCAAGTGACCTGGCTATCAGGTAGCTACAGCTCATTAAACCACCAATTACATTTCATTATATTTTGCCTTTAGAATCTATTTCTTTTTAAAGCTAACAGGGGACACGGGGTCTGTGTCGCTCTTAGACTCTACAGAAGAGCAATAATATAAGAATAAATTATGGGGCTTGTACACGCATGACGTCTTACACAGACACACAGATATCCCTGTCCAGATGTTTTAATTAATATCATTTCATTATTAACTAAAACATTGACCTGCTTGACATTTTGTTCTGTCTGTAGGGGTGTCATGTGGAGAGACAGGACTGTACACATACAGGAGACTGTTGTGTATATAGAGAAAGAAGGACAGATAAAAAGTGGTAGTGGAGGTGGTACGGTCAATGGTGGGAGTCTCCTCATATTGTCACACACTTGTTAGTACCACATTGCTATGTTAAGCCTGGGGCTTTAGGGAGGACAGTGTGAGTGCGTGCGTTGTTGTGCACTCCATAAGAGGGTTGAGTACTCACATACACACACACATGTACACACATACACACAGAGGCTGTATGCCAAGACAAATGTGCCCACTTCTCTTTTTCACAAACATGTCTCAGGCCCTTATTTTACACCCCTCATGACAATGTGTTAGATGCTGGCGTCAGATGAACTCCACACACAACCACAAGGGTTGCTAGGGTGACAGAGAGTATCAAGTAAGGGCACCAGCATGCTCCAGCCAAAGTGCTTGTCAAATGGTCTAAAACCTCTCACCCCACTCTTTTCCTACATTAAAATTAGAAGATTGCATCCGACAAGTTTTGTAACTTTCCAGAGCCGACTTCAGGCCGTGATTGACCAGCTGTGAGCAAGCAAGAAAATATGTAGACTCGTTTTTTTTTTTTCATTCACGCCGTTGCACGAGTGCAACAATTTCTTTGCCACACCAAAACTGTTAGGATGTCACCTCAAACTAAATCAAACTTTATTTTCAGGTCTATTCTTTGCCCCAAATCTTTCTTCTCAGGCAGCAGTCACTCGGTCTCATGACTGAGAGGGATACCTGCCTAACAGGCCTAATTCTGAGCATTAAAGATACTTTCACACACGCATTTTTATTTTGCTGTAACAGGATTGTATCTGAATTGTATTTTTCCTCTTACCAAAACTATTGCATTCCTTTATAATGATTATCTTGCAGTTTTTATGTTTTTCCTGCTGACTTGCAATAATTTTCTGTCTCAAATAAACTTTATGTATGTCTTAATAAACAACAGAGGATAAACAGTTATACGAGGAGAGAGCAAGACAGAGAGCAGCTTTGGAAAACACAGCATTGCCTGAGCTGGCAACTGTAAAATGTTTTTGTCGTGTTAAGTGTTAATCCTCCAACAACTCTACCAGAATGGTAATTTGACTTTATCAGACGTGTGTGTGACGACAAATCAGAAAGCTAAATAGTTTGATTTGGGTAAAAAAACAAAAACAAAACTTAAACATAAAATGTATCCAGTGTAGAAAAGCCCAAATTAAAAGGATACTTTGCAGATTTTCAACCAGCTTTGTATCAAAACAATATGGGTAGCTCTCAAACTTGGACCAAAATCCGATCAAACAGTAAAACTAGGCAGTGCCAATTAAACATAAATCAAGATTATTTTACTGCACTGCCTATTAAAATGTTTTAAGAAACACATTTTAGCTTACAGTCTAACTAGAATATGAGATCATTTCTTGCCGGCCAGCCGCCATTGTTTTCCTCAAACAAGTTCATATTGCATTGTCCGCCAGCATGGCCGTATATTGGTCTGTTGCAGTGCTGTGCATTCTGGTATTTCTAGCTCTTGAGCAAAAACATCCTTTTTCTCTATTTTCTCTGGTCATGTAGCACCACATTTCAAAAGTATTTACCTTTCCTCTAATGGATACACATCCTAGTTTTATTAAACGGCCATCTTTCCAGCAGTGAAATACTTTTTTAATGAATTTACATGGCATAGTAAAGATTTAAATGTGTGGGTGTCCTTGCATATGTGAGTGTGCGCCTCTATTTTTACTCCTCAGCCTCTTCATTCACACAAATTGAAGTTTGTCTGACTAGTGTATGAGATTCCCCTGTATGTGTTTTTCCTCCTTTGTTTGTTTTGGCTGGTTCGTGTAACCAGGAGCATTTCTGCATACCTAAGATGGGTTTTGGGGTTGGAGGAACTTTCCAGAAGTTTTTCATGACATTAACACCAATGTTTTTCCTGCACATTAAACTCTTAGGTGGCCCTCAAGATTGTTTTTTTCCCGACCAGGTTGAGTAAAAAAACGTGGTCCTGGAGATAATCATACTAAACTGTCTCGCTTTGTCTTTTCCAACACCATCTGAGCCTATTACAGTGACAGCTTCTTTTAAATTTCTACCCACAACATAGGTGACGTTGCTTCATAAGCTCATACACAAGTCGGGGAAAATCCTCTGGCAACATACACCCGTGATGAAAAGTGAAATTAAGTGTCACTGCAGTGGCAACCACAAAATAGCTTGCAAAGCCAGGCTTTGAATATGTGTGTCTAAATGTTGTTTTACCACTATTTTTATACAGCAGCATGTTTTTTTGATATCTTGCTCTGATGTAGTGCAGTTAGTGTTGTTTGATTTATGTCTTATTCTTGGCCTTGTGTAATACGCTCTCCTTTTGTCTTTTTCTCTCTCAATCATCTCACTCCTGACATTTCCTCTCACTTGCCCCACTTTTCTAAGTATTTTTTCCTACCTCTCCTCTTTCTTAAACTCACTTGTATTCATTTCCCTCATTTCTCCTCTTCTTTTATGTCTTCCAGGGCCCTTCTTCATTCGTCTCGAAGCTCCCATGAATAACATCACCACCTCTCTGGGCCACACAGCCGAGCTTTTCTGCCGTGTGTCCGGAAACCCGCCGCCAACTGTGCGCTGGCTGAAGAACGACGCCCCCGTGGTGCAGGAGCCAAGACGGGTCTCGTACAGATCCACACCTTATGGATCACGCCTCCGCATCCGCAACCTGGACACTACCGACACGGGCTATTTCCAGTGCATGGCCACCAACACCCAGGGCACCGTGTCCACGACAGGCGTGCTGTTTGTCAAATTTGGTAAGAGGAGATGTGTAGTGACAGTAGCATGTGCCAAGGATTTAAAAACTTAGTGGCATGCAGATGTCACAATAAAGTGGCTTTGTGACGAGTGTTTCATGCACTTACTGTGACAAACAAAGACATTTTTTCCGACTCATCTTTTCCTACTGGAGATCTGGATCCTTTCAGCAACTCTCCTCTCTGCTGATTCTCGCTTGTAGCTGGCAGCTTGTGCCGAGAAAAATCTGGGAGCAATATTGTTTATCCTGTTGTAAAAAGAAATCCCCTTGTCTTCTTTTCCAGATCCACTCCCTACACCTCTGCCAGGAAGACCAACGTAAGTTTCTTTTCCTCCATCCATTTTTCTCACTGTCATTCTATTTATGCTGTACTTTACCGGAAAGTAACATGGAGGACATTCAAGAGAGCTCTTGCCAGTGGTGCCCCAAGAAATTTTTCGTAGAGGTGTCCAGAGGGGGCCAATGAAATTCTTGAGGTGGCAAACCGTAATCAAAAGACAAGAAGTTTATTTTCAGGGATTTAAGCTGTTGAAGCATTTAGCCTAGTTGAATGTCAATATGTCAGTTAAGAAATCAATACTTTTTTTTTTCTTTTACAGTTAATATGACCAATTATCTGATGTGCATAGTCTAATACCAGTACTATTAAGATTCTGAGTTCTGCAACAACCCTGTTTTAATATGTTATGTATAAGTTTAATTTGAAGGGTTAATCTGATTGTAAGGATCAAAACTTTTACTGTGAAGAAGCCTACTGACGTTTAGGGGAGACTCATAGGTTCATTCAGATATCCTGAGGTGAGAACTCAAGGGACCACCTTTGAAAATGCCGTTCAAGTTTTTCCCTTGGCAAAATTTAGCATAAATTTGAAGCATTTATTCTGCCCATATTCTGCTATGCCTACATGGTTCATTCTAATGGATGCCTAAGGTTATCCAGTTTCATAAGATACCACCGCCTTTGCGTTATCTTAAAAAATAGGTATGCCACAGCCTCGTAAACACAATAATATTGGGCTCCAATTATTTTCGCCAAGCGTCAAAATAACAGCTTCCTGTTTGTAATTGTTTGCAATTTCTACCCCGGATCACTCAGAGAAAGAGATAACTAGCTAATTAAGATTTTCTATTTTTACTGATTCTCATCATTGGGGTTGTTTCCAGTGTGCACAATTGACAAAATTTCATTATAGAAAATACAAACATCATGTCTTCTTAGGTAACCTAAAGAGAAAGTTGCAGTTCGGTGAACAGAATTTATACATGTAACAACATTTCCAATGCTTGTTGACATATTTTCTGCTGATACAGTCTGAAAAACCCAGAAAATGCAGCATTGTTTTTATCTTATACTGCTGCTTGCATAGAGCCACTATTCTTAAGAGTGCTCCACAGCATATTCATTTGAGTAATATCTCACATCATAACACGGCTTGGTCTGTAATTTTCCATTTTATTGGTGCAGGTCTCAATGTGGCTGAATTAATATTTAATATAAGCCTTTAAATCCCTGAAGTCTGATGCTCTGTGCTGCTGTTTCTTCACAACCATCACAGCTCACATGGTTCACATTTGAATATGGACTGTGTACACTCAGCCGTGGGCCACAGTTGTGAATGTGAACCATGTGGACTCTGTTGGGTGGGAACAAGACTGTTCACCAATCTAAAAGCAGATGTTGACGTCTATAAAACACTACATAGTGTCCATAACATGCCGATACTCATAATATTGGAGAAACAGGGTTAATTTACTTTCAGCCAATTCTAATCAGAAAACAAGACGTAACTGGAAACGTTGACGAATTTAAAACCTGTGCAAGTCATTTATTTTTAGGGCAATAATGAGACATTCATCTGTTTTGCTGCTTTAATGAAATTATTATAATTAAGAGTGAATGCTCTGCATCTACTAGTGAGTTAAATTGATTAACTTAAGTCTGCCTAAAATATTGCCCCCTGAAATGTGGAGTATAGAAAGATGACGTACATCTGTCTCAGTGGTTTCCTGTTGTATAACCTTTTATAGTCACATAATTAGATACCAGCTGTCTGAATGTACAGCAGAACCAACCACAATCCTAATCTCTTAACATGACCATGCACATCAAATAAAATAGTACTGAGAGTAGCCAATAAAACCAAACGATACAAAATGTTTTAAGAAAGTATCCATAAATAAATTCACGTCAACCATTTTCATGTTCTTGGCAAGAGCAATACTGCTGCCCAAATCAAAATTTAGTTTGAGTCTGGCGAGTTTCCTCTGCTTTGTTTTGACGTCTCCGCAGTGTTGTGGGATAAAACTCTAAGAGCTTTCTCAGTTCGTTTGATTCTCGCAGGATCAAAGGAGTTAAGCTGGATGATTTTCCCCAGTGACATTATGGCAAGGCCCGCTGCCATGTTCCATGCGGCGTTCTGTGAATCAAAACTGCTGGCACCGAGCGGATATCAGACACTTACTAAATCCACTCACACACTGAGGCGACTGCATGCACATACGCACATACTTGAGTGTACGCGTGCTCTGTTTCAAACATCTGCTTTTGCCATTCCTTTGTTTACATGTTGTGATTTTTTTTTTTTTTTTCCTCGGGAAGTTTGTTTCATAGACGAGACAGTTGGCTCACAAAGAAATCACAATTTTCTCAAGGGAGTTATAAATAAAAAGGAAAAATCAAAGAGGTTTGAAACCACAACACTGGAAATAATCTAAAATGGAAAAAAAAAATCAAGATTATAAAATGTGAGGATGTGATTTTGGCAAAGTAAGCAATGTAGGCAATGTAAGAGATTACCAGGATGACATTGCTAATCCAATTTTTTTTGTAGTAGTAGTTTTAAAATATAACATGATTCAATACTCACCTCCCAGATTCCTTCTATCAACCCCATCTGGAAATTTTGAAGCCTGTGTGATTTCATAAATGACTTGGACTTACATGACTTGGACTTGATGCAGACTCAAGTCACAAATTTGATGACTTAAGACTCAACTTGACACAATCAAAAAAGACTTGCAGCATGACTTGGACTTAAACACCAATGACTTGTGATTTTACTTGGACTTGAGCCTTTTAACTTGAAAACACTTGCTTCCATGAAGCTAATTTGGGAAGAGAAAGTTGTAGACATGTTTCCAATATGAGATGAGTTAAATACAACAAGACAGGACAGAAATATACAAAATTCATTCTGTTGTTCCTCTTTAATGACTCTGTGTGCTATAAAGGGGCTACTTTAGCAATTTTTTAAAATTAAATTCAGTCATACTTGCTTTAACAAATACATTTTTTTACATTAATGGTATTTATGATTGCTGATGATTTGTTGTTTGTATTGCATTACATTTTATGAAGAGTGCATCATGACTTATTCAGGACTCGAAACTCAAGCTTGGGACTTGACTAGGGGCCTGTCAGTCATAACAAGCACTTTAACTTGAGATTTGCTTGTCTTGACTTGGGACTTGAAATGGAACTTGATACTTCTTCATCTTCGTGATGAATTTTGGCTGATGATTTATGTGATGCTCCAGCTGACTAAACCCAGCAGAAGCTTTTCGCCTTGTTATTAGTACTGCTTTAATTTAAAAATCTGAAAGATTGAAACTTATTGAGACACACAGCTTTTAACACACCAGACGTTACACCCTGTCAGTTCGGATAAATTAAGTTCACCTTGTGTTTTTTTTTTCCTTCTTTCTGCCAACTTGTAAAGAAAAGTGCTATAGTCAACCGAAGACCAGCGTACAATCTTGAGTCTCATTACAGTCATTACAGACTTCATTTAAACAGACAGGGGCCTCCTTTGACAGCGGCAGTGCTGCGGTGGTGGTGGGCTGATCGTCACTGCTGCTCATCATTAGTGCCACGGCAAACTTATTAGCCGTAAAGTATGGTGGCAGGCCGTCAAGAAGACAGGGTCACCTAATGATGACACGTGATGACCTGCAACCCGCTTACCTCATGCTGCAGCTGTTCAAACGCCAAAACTTCTGTTCCTTGACTCAAAGTTTTCGGAAAGACATCTGGTTCAGACGCTTGTCAGTTTAAGTGAAATATACTTTCTTGTACCTCCCACTCTCTCCCATCATCTCCTTGTTCAGCAGAGCGCGTTACAGAGAGTTCCAGTGACTTCCGTTTTCTTGGGATAAATTAGCCACAAATGTTAGTCACAAATTTGGGGGAAAATTTCTTGCCACCCACCTTGAACCTGAACATAACATGAACTTCATGTCCTCAGTGTTGTCTTTGCTTCGGTCTGTGCTCTGATTTCCATTCCCTCTACACTGGGCTTAAGTATACACTCTGTGGTGTGCGGGACATTACACTGTGTGTATGTGTGTGTGTGTTCGGATATATCCTCAGGGTTGGGTTTTTGAGAGTAGCCACAGGCAAATTCGGAGGTTTCAACTACGATTCAGCCAGCTTGTGTCCAATGTGGTTGCTTAAGACCAGAGCAGAAAACTACAGCAGAGCAAAAGCACAGGAAGGAGGAGATAGGAGGATGAGGACAGAAGAGATGTGCGGAAAGTTTGAAGCATGAACTTTTCCTTAAGAACAGGCAATTTTGGATCTCCAAGTATTTCCGCCTTGCTGTTTCTAAAAAGTCTTTTAAAGCCCATGCATCTGAAGTCACAAGTCATTCAAGACAAGATTAAACCTAAGATTTCAAGTCAAGTTGCTGTTTTTTTAATTACTTTATTCTTGTGTTTTTGGGTTAGGGTTAAGGTCTGTCTGTCATTCTTGTGAATGCATTATCTCAAAACCACCATGAGGTAATTTTGTCAAATTTGGTACAAATGTCCATTGGGACTCCTCAATGAACTGATTAGATTTTGGTGGTCAAAGGTCACTGTGACCTCGTGCTCATTCCATTCTCTTAAAAGCAATATTTCAAGAGCGCCTTGAGGAAATTTCTTCAAATTTGGCACAATCGTCCACTCAGGCTTTATGTTAAACTAGTGAGATTTGTGAGATTTGATTTGTGTTCAAGGGTCAAGGCCACTGTGACCTCTCGTCCATCTCATTCTTGTCAATACAAAACTTAAGACTTTAGTGCAGAAAAAGTTCAGTTTTAATTAAATAAATAGTTTGACATTTTCAGAAGTACACTTATTCATGTTTTTGCTGGGAGTTAAATGAGAAGATAATAGCTGGAGAGAGAAGCCAGTTAGCTTAGCTCAGAATAAAAACTAAAAACGGGGGAAACTGCTACATTAGCCTGGCCCTATTCAAAGGAATAAAATCCTTAGACTAGCACCTCTAAAGTTCATTATTTAACACAATATGCCCCAATTTTTTAATCCATAAATTGAATTGTAAAACTTACACTTTTTTGACACTTACAGCAGTGCAAGTCAAGTCACAAGTCCCCATTTTTGTGACTTATGTAAGTCTGACTCAAGTCTTAGTTCAGAGTGTCACATCTACAACTCTCAATTACATTTTAAATCCAAAGTTCATCAGTGTGCCACCAGTTATCACTCACTTAGAGAAAGATCTGTGAACACTGTGCCCGTCCTCCTCCTCTTCATTCTCCTCCCTCCGTATTCCCCTTTCCTTCCCTTCCCCTCCTTGGAGATGTTTTAATAGAGCCAAAATAAACACAGGGTGAGGGGAAAAAGTCTCGCCTGCCAAAATTAGACCCCCAACTTTCCCCGTCTCTCTCTCTCTCTCTCTCTCTCTGTACGCTGCCACACTTCCTTCATTTGCAGAAAAAAAAAGATGGAGACGGCGGGAGAGTGAAGGGAGTGAAAGAAAAACAGTGTTAGCAGAGAAGGAGGAGGATGGTACCATTAACACTCTGGGTTGCATGTTGTTCTTTGATTCCCGGGTTCTTGCAGGGTTGGCGGTGTTCAGGTGTGATTGGTTGTGTGACTGGAGGTTTGGCTGTGTGCTCAGAGCAAAGGCAACCAGTAACTCCAAACTGAGGCCTGGGTGCACACTGCAAACACACGGAGCAGCCTAAAACTATCCATGATTAAATTACACGCTTTTATTTCTTTCTGTATTTTTTTCCTAGAGTCCTTTTTCAATTTAATTAATCAATAGTATTAATTAGCTCTTAATCAGAAACAATTTTGATATGCAGCTGAACTTCAAATCACTTGTTTGAGTGTTTTTTCTTTCTGTCTGTTAGAGCGGTTTGATTGAGCAAACCTATCACAGAAAATGAATTAATTGATAACTTTAATATAGCACTACAGTAGGATATTGTACTCATGTTGGGAGTTGGTAAAATTTGACACATGGTCCACGGGTTTCAAAAGCCTCTTCTGTGTTGTGTCAAATATATTATTAAAGCAGCTTTAGTATTTTACTAATAAAAACAGAAAATTGCTGCTCCCTTAGCAATTCTTTGGTGTGAGTTGAGGTGCTATATAGCACTGCCACAAAAAGAACTTTTTAGAGGTTATCTGCTGGTTCTTTCCTTAGTAATGAAACTAAGCTGAAGGAACAGTAGAGAACTTTTTTTTTGTCCTTGTGTAGTTCTTTCGAGGTTCTCTACCTGTCTTTTAGTTTAGTTTTGATTGTTTTTTTTTACTGGGGAAAGAATAAAAGCACAACTTTAAAACAGCCTGCAAATTGAGTATTTCCAGATGATAACACATTAAAAGCAGTTGCTTACAGACTTTATGCCCTCATGTGCACTGAAATATTCCAGGTTTAAAAAGAACAAATTTTCCCAAGTAGGCATTTAGTACAAGATTCTGAATCTTTTAAGCCAACATTTCATTAGAAATAATGAATAACTATTTATATTTTAAGATTGACTTGATTAAGAGTGATTTAGAAGCATAATGACTCCTCCATTATATTACCTGGCAACATTCAAGAGGCTAAGAAATGTAAAAACAATGGCACCTCTGATGGTTCTATATTTGACAAAGTGCTGTGTAGCACCTTGAAAAGACCGGATGCCATTTAGCACAAAAACAGGTTCCATTATGATTATGAGCCAAAGAACCGCTTTTTGGTACTGTTCAGCATCAGAGTTTTAGCGTCTTTCAGTTCATTGTTTTTGCCTTGCAGCACAACTTTACTGTTTTGGTTCCATCTGCTCTTCTGTTGTAATTTTTGGCCGCAGCAGGCAGCTGTTTCAGTGGAAAAGCTCTGATACACCCTCTGTATGCTCCCTTGTCTTATCTGGTAAACTTTGTGAGACTTAAATAGCTACATTCTGGTGTTGGAGATCAGCAGCAGAGCTACAAGGAGAGTGAATACTGGACTTACATTCAACAGGTGTCCGAAACAACACTCTTATTGAATGCTAATGTTGCTTTATGTCTGCAGAGTTTGTACATGGGCAACATCAACTTAAAAAGCGATATGTCAGTGTTGTGTTCCTGGCTTGTTTCTGCCAAAAATGGAGGCCGAACCTTATTATTTAATTAAAAAAAAAATTCCAGCAGTTTTTATATTTCTGAAAAACTTTCTGGATATGTACGTTTTTTTAATCTGTCAGCAACAATAAACAGACTTTATGCAATGCTGCCGCTGATCTCTGAATCTCTGTCTGTGTTTATAATACAGGGGTTTTCTCCCTGTTTGAAAAGATTAATACCACTACACCCTGGCTGTCAAGGCTGTTTAAATTTCTCAAAACTTTCCCCCCTTTTCTCTCAGCACTGGCAAAAAAAAGCAATTACAAAAATAGCTGCCTTTTTTTTTCCTTCCCTTTTCCCTCCGACGTGCCTCTCTGCTCTGTCCTCTGGACGTCTGCACAGGAGAATAAAGAGGACAGGTTTAACAAAGAACAGATTGACTCTGTACTGAATTTTTCTGGCTTCTTTTTATCTATGTGGTGACCTTTCTGTTGCTTGCTTATCTTCAGTCTTCCTGTCATTTGCTTCGACATATTCCCCATTTTTAAATTGACGATTGTCAGTATTTGGTGGAAGGCGTTCTCCAGCTTTCTTCTCTTCATTATTCTCCTTTTTAACATGAAAAGACCTTATTACAGCAATATTTTACTCTTATATGTTAATTCAAACTACAGATGCAAAATATGGATTTTCTTTCCAGCCAAACTGATATGAATAAGACAAGTGACAATTTCATGTTTTTGTATTTTATTTATTTTTTTAAAGTTTATAGCACACACACACAAACATACACACAGTGACAGGGCTAACTGTTTGCATCACATGGCTAACGAGTTATGCCATTTCATTGTCGACGTGGTTTGGGACCGTTTAAGAGCACAGTTATGGATGTTAGGCGCTGCTGCTGTGTTAGCTCAAGTTAACGGGGCAGTCATTTGCCGGTAAGGCAGTGGTCCTTCAGACCCCAGGCACAATTGTGTTGTCCTCCTCTAAAACTGTGAAAAATGCCAATTAGTAAATAATATAAATTTCCCTTCATCCTTTAATTATCTCTCAGCCCATTTTATATTGTGCATCCCTAATTCAAACCAATGTTGACAGTAATTCCAACAATTGCATGTGTCTGAAGTTGCTGCTTTTTTGGATTTATATGTTTCTCTCTACGTGTATGTCTACATCTGCATTACAGTGAGACCTTTATATACTTTATGTAAGTTTGAAGTTAATATGCCTGTTGAGTGTTTGGGTGTAATTTGATGACACACAGTGGTTACTCTAATCAAGCATGTTTAACTTTAATACAGTATAAACACACCAACATTAATAACTTTTCCTGCAACTCGTTTGTGTATGTATATCCTGTATAAATGTGTGTGTGTGTGTGTGTGTGTGTGTGCTTTTATGTGTGTCTGTGTGTGTATGTGTGTGTGTAATAAGCCAGCTGTCATCACACTGGATTAAATTGACCTGAGTTGACGTGACAGGACCGCGAGGCCCATGCTGCCATCAGCCTCAGTAATTTAGTTACAGTTGAGACATAAAAGAGTTAAAAACAGCATGGGTTGATTGACAAATTAGTTCAAGGAAGTCATTTCCACAATGTATAATGACTTGAAGATGTCCCTCTACATTAATCTCGATGCTTGCTCGGGCTCGCTCAAAAGTATCAGGCACTGAAATACTTGTTTACAGTAATCATAAAAGTTTTATTGATACCCTGAAAGCTCTTTTCTCTTGTCCTTTCTGCTCTACAGCAGCTGTTGTCGAAGGCTTGTACTTATCATGTCTGTGTGATTAGCGTCTGATTTATTAGGACGTCAGGTAATTGCACAAGCAGTGCCTCCGACTGCCTTCTAGGTGTGAGCGTAGCAGGATGAAAGGATGCCGTCAAAAGGTTTTATCTGGCAAACATCAGCAAAGCATCCAAAATCCTCATTAATGAAGTAACAGCATGTCAAAGCATTAACTTCAACTGCAATTAAGCTCTCAACTGAGATAATTATTTAGGGTTGCAGATATTTTGCTCTCAGCTATATTCTATTAGGGTCTAGACAGACGGGCAAACTAACACGCTGACTGATCTGACTGTGTGGCATAAGTAGCTACAGGTTACTGCAGGGTACTTGTCTTATTGATTTAAGGTGATTGCTACTGTACATTAGCTGCTTAATGAATATAACATGAATATAACATTTTTTTAATGAGCGCATAAGCACAGCTCCCTGTACAAACAATGTCGCTTATTGACAAATGTTGTGTCCTTATATTATTGTTTTTTTGTTTGTTTTTTTAGTTTTTGTTTTTTTTACATTTAGTGCGGATCCCCTGGAGTCTTCTTTGTGGTGACTTCACTTTTTATCTACTGTCTTCTTTTTAAATTGCAGGTAATTAAATTTTAGCATTCCAACCACAATCCTTTCAAATACCGACATATTTTAATCACCTGCTTGTGATGATTTCACTAGAAAAACTAATTATTTTCTCTCATTTCTCCCTGATCGCTCTTTGTAGAAATACTTTGATGATTTAGAAAATACTCTCTGACTGAAAGTTAGATGAGAAGGAACCTCGTTTTTGGGGCTGCCCCTTTAAAGTCGGAGATTTGAATCATCAGGTGGAGACTCCTCTGTCAACTGAGATTACTTCATGTCGAGCAGTCGAATTTTGCTGCAGAGTGAGTGCTCTTGACTTTATAACTACTTTGTGATTCAAGCAGCTGCGGCACAGAGGAGACTTGGCATGGAGGGGGAGAGAGAAGCGCTGGTGATCGCTGAAGCCAAAGGCATTATGTTTTCAGGTTGTCCATCTGTCTGTCTAATTCTTGTAAATGTGATATCTCAACAACATCCTAAGGGTCTCTTTTTTTAAAATTGGCACAAACGTCCACTCTGAGTCAAGGACTAACTGATTAGACTTTGTTTTGTTATAAGTAAAAGGTCAAGGTCACTGAGACCTTGTGTCCACCTCCTTCTTATGAATGCGATATCTGAAAAAGGCCTTTAGGGAATTTCCTCAAATTTGGCACAAACATCCTTTTGAACTCAGGAATGAACTGATTAGAATTTGGTGATCTTTTGCACTACGAGATGAAACAATTGCAGCTGTCTCATTTGCTTGTGTGTTTTTTTTTTTGTTGTTGTTGTTTTTGTAAGTAACCAGTTGATGCCAGGTGTTTTCACATTGTCTAATCTGATCCCCATTAAAAAAAAAACAAACAAAAAAAAAAACCAACCTTGGATAGCCCTGCTTTAGCGAAAGCAATGTGCAGGTTACAGGCAGGTCCACCACTTAAAAACCCATCTCTCCTCTCATTTTGCAATGCTGCTCTCAGCGTACAGTGTGTGCTGTTTTAGTCACAATAGGCTCTTAGCTCAGTCTGTGAATTTGTGTGCGCTGTATTGAGAAACTTTGGATTTTGGTTTCACTTCTCCTCACCTCAGTGCCAGTGTCAACACTGCTGTGGTTCTCAGATGCTGGCCAGGATTGATGATGATTTGCTCTGCACCACAAGCATCGTACCCATTCAGACTGAGGGGATGACAGGCCCACTCAATTTTTGGATGCACTACTCCTCTGCCACATACTGATCCACTTGAGCACTCTACATCAGACCAACGCAGGGGGGGTTTGCTAAACTTGTTTCAATTTGGGATCCAGTTAAAGAAAATATATTTAATTCTGGAACTCTCAGACACTACTCGGACCTGCCAACAACAGGCTCTGCACCAGTGGAGCTTTCTCAACCCGTAGTTTAACCAACAGCAATAACTGTTTTAGTCTTCCCAAATTGCTTAGCATTCCTGTTGACTGCCAAACATGGAAAATGGATTAAACCTTCTTGGCAAAAGGTAAAAAGGGCATTCTGTCAGTGTTTTACATTCACTGATACACAAGTGAAAACAAAGATGGTCTACTGAGACTTTCCTCACCTCTGTCCTCTGTTACTTTGCACGTCCGGAGTAGACTGGGGCTTTTTTTTTTTCTCCCTTCTGTCTCCAAAGGCTTTTACCCACACGCAGTCACACATATGCACACTTGCAGATCTACATAAAACACAAAGAAGTGCACACGCAGTTACTCTTACAAACCCTATCTCTCACACGTGTTTAGTTAAGCCCTTGGTGGGTCTTAATTGCCGTCTTGTTGTGGATTCTTTTTAGTGCAGTGCTGATTGATTGGGGATCAGGGCCCTAATATGGCTCATTGGGGACAGGCCCTTTTGACACGGCCTGGTCCCAGGGCACTGACACTGTTTGAAATCAGAGATCCCACTGCAGCCCCCTCCCACAAGCCTGGATGCCTCTCTGCTAAATGCTGAACAGTTCGGGCGGCTCCACACACATACAGGCGGACACATGTGGACACACACACTCGTGGAGACTGTCATGATTTGTAGTCGGCTTAAACCATTTAAGCAATTTACATTATTAGGCATTAGTATGGGTGTAAGTCTGTGTTTACACACTTTACCGCACACCGCAAGTTTCATACACAACTCATTATGAACAAGGCTTTCACACTCAGCTTGGACAGGGCCCACTTCCTGTTTCCTGTTTCCCAGAATCCCCTGTGTCTGTCTGTTGGTGATCCTGTTGGCAGGTCTGGTCAAGGTCAGGTCTGGTAAGAAAGTGTGTGTATGTGTGTGTGATTCAGGGTTTCTCCCTGAAGGCCTAGATGGGGTTTGTGGGGTTTCCATGAACTTTGCCCCAAACCTCCCATGAACACATACATACTCACACACACTCCTGCATAGAAAAAGAACACACACATACATGCACACAGAAAGTGTTCTTTCTTTGCCTTTAATGGTGATGTCGGGAGTGTGAGAGAAACAGAGGGAAGCACAGTGTACCGAGTGTATTTCCAGGTATATATAGAGGCTTTTGTATCCTGTGTGTCTGAGGCAGGGGATGTTGAACAATTTGTAGAGCTTAACAGGATCAATGCAGTTTGATGTGTTGATCATGGCCTACCAAACAGCATGCATACAGTATGACTAGAGGACATTTTGGGTTGTGGAAGCATATAGCAAGTCAGTAATCTAAATTTAGTTCCCAGCTTTTCTTTAAAGAAAGATTTCACCAGCAACACATTTGGATATCAAGTTCAAACCAAACTGAACAGCTCAAATGAAGATTGGTTATAAAAATTTAACAATAAAAATGGGATAAACACTGATTACATAATATAGACAGACATTTAATACACCTAAGACAGGACTCTGGATGTGAATCCTGGTTAAAGGTCCTGCACTTTGTGCGCCACGCCACACGGCCAACCAGAGGACAGATCAAATGATGGCAACGAGACAGAGTGCATTGAAGGGGAGATGGTGTGTGTGTGTGTGTGTGTGTGTGTGTGTGTGTGTGTGTGTGTGTGTGTGTGTGTGTGTGTGTGTGTGTGTGTTAATGTTATACTTGAATATAATATTTTTTTTTATTTCCCACCGTGTTTACACGAGAAAGAACTTCAAGCTTCAAACAAACTGCCAAGTACTTCTGCCAGGTACTTCTGTCAAGTACCAGAAGTTTGTAGCATAAGAAACCTTAAAAAGCTAAACAAAAGGAGTTTAGTTAGTTTCGTTTGTTTCGTTTGTTTTTTTCCCAGTCAAAGACCCATTGTCAATCAAACACGTCAACAGGCCGATATACTGATGGCATAAAAATTTTTTGCCTCCGCGCCTGCGACAGCCGTGGCTGGAAGCATTACGTTCTTGGGTTCTCCATCCATCCATACATCCATGCACCACCCCATTCTTGTAAATGCAATATTTCAAGAACACCTTGAGGGAATGTCCTTAAATTTGGCACAAACGTCCACTAGGACTCAAGGGTGAACTGGTTAGATTTGGTGGTTGAAGTTTAAGGTCACTGTGACCTTGCGTCCATCTCATTTTTGTGAATGTGATTTTTTTAAGAAGACCATGAGGGAATTTCTTCAAATTTGGCACAAACCTTCACTTTGACTCAATAGGGAAATGATTAAAATCTGGTGGTCAAAGGTCAAAGTGATCTTAAAAAACTTGTGTTGGTCAATACTTCATTCATATGCTAATGATGACAAAATATCACATGAATGTCTAATTTTATAAAATGATGAAATGAGGACATTTTATATCCAAAAGGTCAACTTCACTGTGACATATTGTTCTGCAAAAGCACCCTGTGGGCCATTATTCTATGCCATAACTCAGCAGCAGAGGGACAGACGTTTGGTCAGATACTTAGTTGGTGACACTAATCTCGGTTGTCCACCTTGTGCTGACTGTATAGAACCTCTATGCAGCCAGATTGAGTATGTTGTGTGAAGCATTCATGTTTTAGAATTTGTAGCTTCTTTAGAGAAACATCCATATTTGAAGCAACTGTCATGGCTTCATGTGCATCTGGATGTAAACTGTATCTGCAACTGGACTGGTTTTTGGAGACATACAACTGCAGGGTGGTAATTTCAGTTTACAGTTTGCATCATCATCCCTCTGTTGTATTTCTTTTCCTTTCCTGCAATCACTTTACAGCAGTTTTTCCACTCTGAGACGACTCTAGGCAGGAAGTCAATGAATACACAGAAGAGCAGCTTTAACATAAACACATACTTATAGTCTGTGTTGTAAATAGCGGTGACAACTCTGAGAGTGTATGTCAGGTCCTTGTTACAACTGAATAATGTGCCAGTTAGCCCCCTTCGTTTTTAAGAGTGCAGGAGCCTGTAAATTATCTTTTATTGGAAGATCCAGAGCCTTGTCTCTAGGACTCTTTAGTTCCACTATGGGGTGTTGAGTTTTTTGATTTACCTTTCTGTTGTGCCCACATCCCTTCAGCTTGGCATTTCTGTTTGAGCTTCATCAAGCAACTTATCTTACCCAAATTCCCCAGAAACTTCACACAACACGGCTGAATTCTCTGAATGTCGGATGTGGGTTTAATGTGAAAAAGACTAGCTAGTGTATAGTCATCAGTAAGTCATCAGTAAGTTGCAGCTGCATTTCATTCTGGTATGATGAGGCTGCTGACAATGGATGAATTCATGACAGCCGTGAAATTCACCCACCGGCATCAAAGTTATTCACTAATACTTTGACATAACCGAAATTTGATCATCGGACAAAGACATATGAGCATATTGTCATCTTTTATTTACAAAGTTTCTGTGAATGTGTTGAGATGGATATCCCTTAATCAGACTTGATCCCTTTTTGTTTGTTTTCTGTGTCCTACAGACACCTTTGACAGCAGTATGTGTAAAGAGGGATTATTTATGGGCTCCATCATGCGACAGTGTTTTCCTTCCCCACAATGAATGCCTTTAGTGACTCTTAATCACTCTCATCAAGGATTATTCTACTTTCCTCAGAAAACCCAGCTTGTGTTGAAACATGTGCATTCTTGTCCTTTCAGTACTGTCAGTAGCCAGTCAGCCAAAACATGTGTCCTCCTGTCTTTTTTAAGTGTCTGCCTTTGTGTGTTCAGATTGGGATCTGTGATCTAGGCAATAAGCTGTCGTAAATCATGCAGGAAAGTGTGTGAGCGTGGGTGTGTGTCTGCGTGTGTGGGGCTGGGGGGTTACATGCTGTCTAAATCACAGAAGAAGTAGCTTCGCTCTCGGCTATCTCTTTCCCATGTTCTTTCTTTAGTGCTTTCTTTGCTTTTCCTGTTATTATTATTTCCACACGGATGTTTCAAGGCAGCCTGGAGTCAATTCAAGGAATGCTAATAAGAAAAACTAAAGGCAGGAATTTTTACAGCCACAAAAAAATGGAAAACAAGCTTGGAGTTTGTAATACTGCTCCAGGGGGGGAACAAAAGTTGTATAAAAATAAATCAAAAACCGCTACATTTGTGACACTCCTTTGTCAGCATTTAAAATCAAAGTATTTTTCATATCCAATTGAACCCTGCCTAACTGAGGCATGATGAACTTGATCAATAATTTTTTTTGCATAACAATGTTTTTGGGGCTGCACACATATGACATTGTTCAACAGGAGTTGGATGTAATGCCCAGAGCTCCTAACTATTTCCAGTCCTCAACTTTCTTTTCCTCAATTATCTCTCAATCTCTCTTCCTCCCAGTTTTCTCTCTGACTTAACTTTTCACTCCCTCCTCTTTCTCCTACATTTTTTTTACTTTCAGTTTATTGTTTTTTTATGCTTCAGTCTGTTATTTCTTTCCAGGGACCTCTACACCCAGTGGGTCAGTTATTTGTCAAGCAAAACCCTCCCACCCTCTTCCTCCTCCTCTAATTCACCTCTTTAGCAATGGATTTCACTGTGTAACCCCTGTGCTCCATTGTTTGTGTGTGTATGTGTCTGTCTAAACACCACTGGGTTTATGTTAGGTTTTAAAAGACACGTTGCCCCCCTTATCCTGCTAATTGACGCCCATACTCCCCAAACCCTCCCCCCTCACCTCCGATATCTGCAGTTCTCGTGGGGAAGTGATGTCACCAGGTCAGGGGCGTTGTGAGGAGTGATGGGATTGATGTAGGGTACTTCCCTGCATGTCGACTCACCAAGTATGTGTTAACCCTATTATTAAAACTCTTTAGTAGTATCCGCAGTCATGAAAGATAGGGCCGTACAACAAATACTTCAACAGAGTACAGCGACAGAATCTATATCTTGAAGGCATTCTACTGTTTCGTTAAGATTAGCATTAAAGTTACACTCAGTGAAATGCCAACATTAATATACAGTATGCTTACTTTATATCTCGATCAAGCATTTCAACCACAATCAGTTTCATAAAAAATTTAGCATTTACTTTTTGAACAAACCCATGTCTGCTCCATCTTCTCTGAGAAAATGCCTCAGACTCACAGGAAGTGATGCAACAATATCTTGTTTGAAATAGATACAAGAACAGTCATTTATCATGGGCAGAGAGAGCCACCATGACTGTAAACCATGTTCAGACCAAATAAAGAAAATCACAGGATTGTCCTGCAAACACTCTGAACCAGCCGTGGTAACTTTCCAGAGCAGTAGAATTCTTCCTTGTTGTGTTTTAAACTGTTTTGGGCTGTTTGGCACCTGATAAACTTTCAAACTAATGCACGTTTCACTTAGACTGACCAGCTGGCACTGGACGTCAATAGGACATCAGAAAGATGTTGGACTCCTACATTGGACAAAAGTTGAATTTTAGATGGAATGAAAATTGTGTTGATAGTATTTTAAATGTCTATTGATGTTAGGATTAGTTGTGTGTAAATATTATGACTTCTTGCAGAGGTTTCATTCTCCATTCCCTCTGACTAAATCTTCATATTCAATGTCAAGATAATGTTGGCAGTTAGACGATGTTGGATTTTGAATGAAAAAACTTGGACTTGCACTTTCCATTCACATGCACATTCAGAAACACTGGTTGCCGAGGCTACCATACAAGGTGCCAGTTACACAGCTAAACATTCATAAACAATCACACACGTGGCAATCACATGGCAGAGCCATCAAGAGCAATATTGTATCTTACACAAGAATGTTATGACATGTAAACTGGATCAGGATCCGGGGATCAAACTGCCGATCTTTCGATAAGTAGACAGGTCGTCTCTACCTCTGAGCCATAGCCACCCTTAACACAACTTAAAACCAACATCATTTGTAGTCAGTTTTGTACATCAAATTGATGTTGGCATTAGCTGTTGTCCTGACATTAAAATTTGGTCACCTGACATCTTTACCTAAATTCAACTACATATCAATGTATAACAACATTGGTGGCCAGCTTCTCACTTTTAACTAAGGCATCACTTCCCCACCAAAGCATTTTTGTCACCTTTTCACCACTACAGACTGTGTTCAGACCAACAACAGCACGACATCAAACGCAGCCTCCCCAAAACGCATTGAAATATGTAGTTATTCTCCAGAAGACAAATAATTGCTGATTTGATAACTTTTCATTTAGTCATAATACTTTGTAGTGTAGTAAACTGTGAAGCTTTCATAGTAGTTGTATGTTGTATGTAAACTGGACTTCCTGGATAGACTTATGTCTTCTCACCATTACCTGAAGCAAAGTACACAGATCAGTGCAGCAGATTTTTTTTAATGCAGCGGGGAAAGCATAACACTGAGAACAAGGAAGACTAACAAACAAAGTTAATAAAAAGATACTGCCATGATAAAAAAGTTTTATTTTAAAAGATTTCAAAAAATTAGAAAAGTTTAAATCTACCCATGATGTCTTCTAAATATCATCTCTTATCCCTTCTTGCTTCCTTCCTCTTTCAGTACACTTTGAATCTGTCCATCCTCCTCTCTGACAGAAGCCTCTATTGTTGCAGTCGGTGAGCAGTAGTAACACGACGACCCAGGAGGGCTTGTTCTTTCTCCATTGTATCCTGATGCAGTGCCTAGTTGCCCTCGCTCGCTGTTCATTCCCAGTGCGGTCACGGGCCACTGGCAGCCACAGACCCCAGTCAACCTCAGCCTCTGGTGGCCATTTTGGCTCTCTGTCAGCAAGAGATCATTGCACACTGCAACCACACATGCCTGCAATTTTCCTATGATAATTAAAGTACATTGTCTAGAAGTGGACACCAGTACAAATCACAAAGCCGCAGTTATTGCTGGCTGTTGCAAAATATCACTGTGTATTTCACTAGAATTACTTCTGATAAATCTTTTGCAACATGTTGTATTTTTGTTTTGCTGAGAACTAATTCTGTGGTGCCTTTTGTAATTGTAAGCAGGCTAAATAATGCTGAGCAGGTTTTGTTAGCTCATTGTCTTTTTTTATGATCTGTGGCAGACTCACTTCCAGGCAGGAAATGTGGTCTCGTGAGGATAGGGACCGCACGATTGTCTTTTGTTTTCTTCCTCTCATCCTCCCATGTCCATCCACTCCTTTCCAGACCTACAAGTGTCTTTGATTTGTTTTGTTGGACACCTTCCCTGTAAACACACACATCTAATCCATCTAACAACGTACACATGTTCACAAATACTCTCTGAAAAAGGCGCAATAGTGAAGTTTCTCTTTTAGACACTGAGCTCAGGAAATATTCACCACAAAAAAATATATAAAAAGTATCCAAAATAACCATACAGTAAAATGATACATCAAGTACTCAAAAATATGCCATTGTTTCTGCACATTCAGCGAATGCGCTATACATCACCTTACCTTTACATCATGTATATTTTGCCATTATGGTCATTTTGTTTTTGGAAATTCTGATCAGTTTCAAAGAGCCAATTTCTATCTGTTGTTCCTGACCACATGTTAGAAAAGCATCCTAAAAACAGACTAAAGCAACAAATCTTGTAAAATTATTAGTAAACAACACAGTAGGTATCATGAACAAAATGATACAGTACAACTTCATCCATGCATTTTTATTTTAGGGCTAAAACTTGCAAAACCACTGGCAGGGTCCTGTGAAAAACCACACTTCCTGATTTTATTTAAGTATTGCATAGTGCCCTCATACTCCCAAATTCTCTCCTAGCTCATTGTTAGTTAAAGTCACCACAGTTTCAAACATCAAAACACATATAGCACACGCTGAGGGGCATCCCCCATCAGGATCCAACATTTGTGGCCTCCTCTTGCCGGCAGCTCATCTCCTCTTCACTCAGCACCCACAGCAGCTCCTGCAAACCAAACCCTGAAATCTAAAATGTCATCGGGATCCACCCCCTTGCTTCCTCACCCTTAAAATCCCATCCTTTCTATATCCCCTCCAACAAAGAGCGTTGAGTTTCACATCCCTTTAACCCCAAAACTCAACACAAACCCGTCATCCCAGCCCACAGCTTCTTGATGAGGAATACCCCAGTTTACATGCAGAAAGCCTCAAAACATGAAGCAAAGAATAAACCCAACAATGAAATCCTAAAACAACATTTGTTTATTCTGGGATACACAGAGCATGCGCTGTAATGGTAATGTTTCACACTTTTAAAGGTGTTGTTGAAGGTATTTTAAGTTACTTTTAAAGATGCAAATAGCTTAATTATTTAGGAAATGTGCTCTGTATCTTTTACATCTTTCAAATAATTCTTACCTGCATTCTTTAAGTTTAACAATGATGCCTCATTTTGTTTTAAGTGTGGATGCTTTGGCATAAACCAACAAATCATAGACTTTGTCACAAAGCTGATGCTTTGTGGAGTTCTCTTTCTACTTTTTCTTTATGTAGAAGTTTTGTCTTTCCTTTTTTGCGGTCAGAAGGTTTCAAAGAGTCATATATGCAGGAGAGAGCCTTGTGTTGAGAGACAGATGGATGGATAGAAAGCGAGGGAAGGTGTTGGGTCGGGAAGCGTTAACAGTCCCTGCAGAGAAATAGTGAGAAAAGAGAGACTCATCATTTTGATTGATTATGATTTTCAGAGGAATCCAGTCTTTTTGCCAAATTGAGCTTCTTTTTGAGGATGATTAACTGTAGAGTTAGACTCTGAATGAATCATCCATTTTTGTGGGCTCAACATTCAACCTCCTCCACTTTCCCTGAAAACTCTCCCTTTCCTGTGAATGATTCATTTGTCAAGAGTCTTCAAACCTTTTCTCTAAGCAAGTGTGTGTCGAAGTGTCTGTTTCTGTGTATACATTAAAGAAGTATTTTAGTTAAAGGACTACTTTGCCGATTTTCAACCAGCTTTTATTACAGTGTGGGTAGAATGTGTAAATGAACTGTGGTAAACTTCCCAGTAAACTTGTTTTCAGGCTGCTGCTTGAACTACAGATTGTACATTCCCATTTTCACATGCGCGCCACCACGGACACAAAGAATAGAAGTGTAAAGAGAAAAAGAGCTGCCCTTCTCTCTTTCTCTCTCTTAAAATCTGTAAAACTAAGCAGTGCTGATGAAATACAAACCAAGATCCTGTTGCTGCATTGCCTATTTCTTGCCCAAAATGTTTTCAGAAACCTATTTTAGCTTACCCTTTAATTGTAACTGGAGATTGTTGTTCATCAGTTGGCCACCATGATGCTTGTTCTATCAAAACTGGCAAGCTTGCAATGGGAGCGTTTATTGGTCCTGTGTGGCGCAATGCTTTCTGGTAGTTGTAGGTTTTCTACCTCTTGAGCAAAAGCATACGCCTCAGTAGTTTTTCTCTGCTTTCTCTGGTCATGTAGCACCAATTTCTTAAGTATTTACATCTTTCTACTGCATTGACAGTCCAGTTTCATGAAAATAAAAATCATCTTTCCAGCAGTGAAATACTTCTTTAACAGTGTTGCAGTCAAGACCACCTAAAACCAAGTCATGACCAAGACCAGACCAGTGTGAGTCCCACACTGCATGACACACTTCTGATAAAATGTGGAACATGCAAACCATAGGCACTCCTGAAATTGAGCTGAAAGATCCACATTCCCATGAAAACACTCACAGAAAACAAATGAAGATTCCTCTGCATGCTTCTCTTGTAATTGCCCTACTGTAGCTGACATATGTGTGTATGTAGAAGTGCACCCTGAGACATGTCTTGATAAAATCATCAAAAGACATTGCAGGGGTTAATTTTATGTATGGGAATTTTCCATAAAATCAAATTTACCCCTTAATTCAACACTCAAACAGGATTTAGTGATATCCCCACAGTAGTGGTCATGACTTGAAATAGAATCCAGAGTCCTCTCTGTCTGAGACCGAGACAAGACTGAGTAAAACTGAGACCAAGACCTTCAAAACGTGGCCGTAAGACCAAAGCTGATCTTGAGAACTACAACACTGTTAACATAGAGCTATCTTCAAATGTTCAGTTATGTCTCAGTGTTGCAGTCAAAACACACTCAAATCAGCCTGCTTCGTCCTGTCATTAGTGTCTGGGTTATCAGTTGACCGTCTTAGCCTCTTTTTTGTGCCCATGCCCATGTGTGTATATGATAAGTAAATAAGGCAATATACAAGCTAGTGTTTATACAGCTGTTTTGTGTGAGTTTAAGGCCTACAGATAACTAAATACTGTGCTGTCGGTACCTTGCAGATATATTTCACTTTTTCTAATTTTTATATTATCTAGGTTTTTATTATCTTTGGGTTGATTCAGGCCTTTTTCTATTCTCCATCAACACCCACATGAATCAAAGGAAAATTTTATAGATCTTGTATTTATGTGCATCTCTGGTGGGATGGATAGTATTCAGATGTTCCCTAACTTGTCTTTTTGACTTTCTTTAAAGTTATCAAATCAGGAAAACCTGAGTTAAACCCTTTAAAACCTGAGCCAATTGGTTTGATTTCTTTTAAAAGCATGTGGAAATGGCAACAAGCAACTTAACAAGATCTGCCCAAATATTAGTGAGAAATTTCTGAAAAGGTTACAAGAAAATAACCTGGAAAAAAAATCCATAAAAATGGATAGAAAAAAAAGAATAAAGGTGACCTAAAAAGTGCTGAAGATCAATATATGTATGTGTGTATATATATATATATACACACACACACACACACATATATATATATATATATATATATATATATATATGATATACTATATCACATTTTGTCACATAATTTTAATTATAAAATTATTATAATCTGGAATTTTTTCCCTATTTTTTGATCATTATCTAATCATTCTCCCCTCTTTTTCATAACAAATTTTTAGGTCATTTTCTTGTCACCTTTTGCTAGTGTCTTGTTTCCAGGGTCATACAGCTTGTGAAAGTCATCTGAATGCAGCACAAGAAAACTGATGTTCATCCAGGTTTCAAAGGGTTAAAGTCACATTAAAGCATTTATATTTTACTTTTCCTGCTGGCTTGCTTACTCTTTCATCTCCTCCAAAACAGCTTGCATTGAAAGTGTCTCCAGCGCTGGAGCTGCAGTCTGGTTCTTACTGCGCTGGCACCACCCAGGTGTGAATGTATGCAACCATATGGATGTGAATCAGGGTGGTGCTGGAAAAAGAGCATGGCTGCTTAGCAAGCGCTTCTCTGAATAAATAATGAGGTTGGAAAAAATGTAATTGGACAATGAATCAATGTCCTCGATACCTTGTTTAAGTTCTGCGGTGAGGCTCGCCTTTCTGTTTAGATCTGGATTATATATCGGGTCTCGGAGGGAAAAGCCTCTCCTTGTAATTAACTATTATAAAACATTACACAGAGGGCCCGTGGCGTTGGTGTGTAAAATAAAAGGCCTGAACAGCCATCCACTGTTTACACAAATAGCAACCGCACTTGGCTCTGCCTGCCTGGGATAGCTTACACACACAAACACACACAGAAACAAACGGATACACAAAAACAAAACTTGAGCAAGGTTTTTGGAAAACCTCAAATGTCTCACAGCAATTATGTTACTGTAGATGTGTCTTTCCTACCCACTACTCTCTTTGGACATAAGTCATTTCTGCTGTACTGGACAGGATACAGACACTTTAACATGCCTCTTAGACATGGTTTTCAATCTGAGTCGACTTGAGTGAAATGGAATTAAAATATAGAAAGCAGCAAGGGCCGATTTCTGCTTTGGGCTTAGCTGGTTCGGTCGAGGCCGTTCTGACTGGCCAGAGTTGTAATTTGCCTGCGGGGATCCGGCTGCATTGTGGCGGATCGTCTTCTCTCCCTTGTCATTTACTTGTCTGTGTGTGGCTTGACGTTTGTGTGGATGTGTGTGTCCGCCATCCTCCTGTGACGCACAACCAGACTAACCTCTCGGCCGCCTGGACACACTCCAGGCCTCACTTTGTATCCTGTGTGTGTGTGTTTTCTCTCATGCTCTGCCTTTTCATATTCTGCTTCATTTCATTCATTGCAGCCCAATCAATCATCGATCCCTCAAATCGCCTCAAAACTTTTCAGTGGCAGCTTTTTTCTTTAAAGACTCCTCTTACAGCGTTAATGCCAAATATGATTTTCACCTAAAGAGATGAAGCTCTTTGCCAAAGGAAAAATATCTGAAGATGTAGCAGTTTGTGAGTTTGTGGCTTGATGAAGGGGTGCTAAGCCGTCTGCAGGCACACCGCAACATGAACTCATTATTACTGATTTCCGCATTTAGTAGGAAATTACATATCGCAAGGATAAAATCTGCTTGAACCTGTGTTAAGCAGTAAATGTAATGTTACCATATCTCCATGGAATCGGCAGTATGCAGGCCACTGCTGTGTAGTTCTGTGTGTGTGTGTGTGTTTGTGTGTGTCCATGTCTGGAAAGCCCATTTAGATCTGTACAGACAGGGGTAGAGCGAGAGAGCTGACCTTGGCCCTTCAGTCACTTAACACTCCTCAGAGAGAGGGAACCTAATGACCCCACCAAACTTACACACACTTGGCGTTACAAAGACTGTGTGTTTGTTCATTGTTCATTTATTTGCTTATGTACAGTATGTGTGTGTGTTTGTGTTGTGTGCATGCGTCATTGTCACCTTGTTATTAGTTGCATCTTTAAAGCTTTTAAGTGCAGTTTTAGAGTAATTAGTGTAATTCACACGTTGTTACGTCCCTTGTAAACTACCTGACTCTCGTTCACAATCATAGCCTTGCATGGTTGAATGATAATGATGCATTAAACCTCAAGAGGATTTATTTTACAGTTAAACACAAAGTGAGATGAAGCGGTGTGTTCTTATAAAATGGTATCAGAACATTTTTTGTTTTAAATGAAGTAGAATATTGTTCAGTTTACTTGAAAACAATGATGTAAATCACAATGATAATATTAAGAGGGCAGAATCAAAATACATACAGAATACAAAGAGTATTTTTGTTATCATTAACAGTGTTTCCCACAAGATTAGTGTGTATGTTTGGTGGTAGCTGACAACATGGCGAGTGATGGCAAACTTTAATTTGTCATTTCAACTTTTTCTTCTCCTCTTAAATACGCGTATGTCCCTTTTTTTTTATCATTCTGTGTCCCCTCTCTAAATTTGGACATTTTTGCAAATCAGTGGAGCTCTCCATGAGTTTCTTTTTCCTCAGCAGCAGTTTGTGACTCGCGGGGTGGATAATTGATCTGGCAATCTGTTCAGAGCTGCTCAGATCAGATCAATAGGTGAGAGAGTGGCTACTGGTAATGAATACAAACTATTAGGCCCTGCAGAATTAACACTTAAGTTTCACTATCAATGTGCCAGACATTCTGCTGCTCCATCTGTACCCAGAGTGTGCTTTGCGCTTTTAGATTTTGATGCAATCAATAACCGAACAGTATATATATTTCAATAGTGCTCCTAATGAACGTCCCAACTCCAAAAAAAGAAAATCTATTTATGGTGGCAGATGTTTTGATTGTGGTGACCTGCCACAAATAAATGAATGTGTGGAAAACCCTGATTACTTCGATGACAGCATCTGTCCACTTTATAATTGAATGTATCAAGTATTTTCCAAATTTCACAGTCTGGTCAGTAACAAATGGAGTGCTTCTGTTTGCCATTACTCAACCAGTAGTATCTGAAGCATGAGGACTTTCAATCAGGCATTAGCTACAATATGGCTCCTCTCTGCTTGGTTTTGTGCGTGCATGCGCAGTGGCATCATGCACTCCCCTATATATTGTGGTTATGCCTGGTCTTAAAGTCCCCATATGGCACAATTTAAAGCACATGACACAGTGATCTCACACTGAGCAAATCGCCTGCTACTCAGCATGTGGTTTGTGTGTGTGTGTGTGTGTGTGTGTGTGTGTGTGTGTGTGTGTGTGTGTGTGTGTGTGTGTGTGTGTGTGTGTGTGTGTGTGTGTGTGGAATGTGAAAGGTGGGAGATTGGTGCAGAACAAGAAAGAGAGACAGAGATAAATGGATTTGAAAAGAAGGGCGAGAACAGAAAACAATAGTCACCAAAGGAAGGAAAAGTTGTGAAAGTGTCATCAACACTCTCTCTCTCTCTCTCTCTCTCTCTCTCTCTCTCTCTCTCTCTCTCTCTCTCTTTCTCTTTCCCTCTCTCTCTCTCTCTCTACACATATGTTTCAGATTAGGGCTTATGATGACATCTCTCTGCCATAAACAGGAATAAAGTCAAACAGCCAAACATTAATTCCTAATGCGGTTTACATCTGTGCTGTGAATTGGGGTGTGTGTGTGTGTGTGTGTGTGTGTGTGTGTGTGTGAGAAAGAGAGAGAGAGAGAGAGAGAGAGAGAGAGAGAGAGAGAGAGAGAGAGAGAGATCTGCCTTTGACTTGCATATGATTTATCTTTAGCCAAGCAAAGGGAGACCTCTTTTTTGGTTTAGGACCAGCAAGAAGAAACAGTCCCATTCTTCCACTGAAGTGCAACTTGTTGGTCCTGTGTAATATTCAAACATAGACTGCCCTCTAGTGGAAGTTGTATGTATTGCATTACATTTGGGCTTCTGTAATGCTCTCTGCAAAAGTCATCAGATCAGATCTGAAGTGCTTTATTGATCCCTGAGGGTAAATTGTGATACCTTACACACTCTCTGATATATAGCATAGAGAATAATAAGAGAGTACAAAGAAGAACATTAAGGAATGAAAACATGTGCATTGTAGCACAATACATAACTCTGGTATGTAAAGGCTTGAGCACAAACACATATTTTTATATTTTACTTTTTACATTTTCATCTAGTTCTGTTGCACAAAGATCAAAAATGTACTGTATAAGTGTTTTAACTGTTGGGAAACTCTTTAAATAAACTGTAACTCTCTCTACACTCTTTCCTCTGTCTCTGTGTCTATGTTTCTGTGTGTCAGGGATGATATTGATGACGAGGGATTCTGCCAACCGTACAGAGGTATAGCCTGCGCCCGCTTCATCGGTAACCGCAGCATCTTCGTTGACTCATTGCAGATGCAGGGTGAGATCGAGACCCAGATAACAGGTGAGAAACAGGTGATGTGTAGAGGTGGGTTTGACTGCAGAAAAACAATTTTGTTCACACCGTAGAATCTTAAGAAAGGTCTACATATACTTACATTTTTACAGTAGATGGCATTCATTTATACCATACATTTTCTAAAGCTTTTGGTGAAGATTCACTTAAAAGGATGGTTCAGGTTTTTTGAAGTGGGGTTGTATGGAGTAGAGTACTTATCCATAGTCAGTGTGATACATGCGGTATATGTCAGTCAGCATACCCCCAGTTTGAAGAAGCAGGCTGGAGTCCAATACGGAAGCTTATGTGGATGGAGGTCTGCAACAAAACGTAATTTTTCCACCTAAAAAAATCTGTATCAGTTTAAGTGTAGACTATATTGAGAGTATTTTCTGCTTTGCCTTTCTGTCAGACAGCAGATTCCATCGGGGAAGCCGTTACTGGCCTCAGTTCAAAGCCACCCCACTCGATTAAGAAAAAGTCACTTCAGCTCGCTGAACATGGAAGCTGCTGGCCTTCTGCTGCTTCGATCAGTTAGTTTGCATTAATGTATGACTTTGGTCAATCTGAACTATCCCTTTTAAATGCCAAAGTCACAAGATAAAGTAAACAAAGTAACTGTGTAAGGCAGCAGTAGACCAGCAGCTCCTGTGTTTCGCAAAGTGAAATCACTGTTTTTCTAAATAAAGTCTGGCTGTAAAGAGAGCGATATAACATTTTCCAAGTGTAAATCTCTGTCTGACATTAAAGTCAAGCAGTGAAAATATTCTTGTTTTAGGTGTCTGCTCCTGTCCTCAGCAGTGCATTGCGTAGCTTTCATGTCAAACCCAGTCATGCTGACTAACACCTACTGCATGTAAAATACTGTCTTTAGATAATTACCTCATGCAACCTCACTTCAAAAAACATCTATACATTAAGTTACAATTGCATACATCTACGTATATTGAATGCTGCCAGATCAGCAAGGCCTTACATTGTTTTTAAGGATAAACGCGTTTTTCCCTCTCTTGTGTCTGTCGGCCCGGGAAAACCTGACAGCTTGCTTTCATCCAGCGAGTTCACTAGTTCAACCACCACTTAGCAATTCTGTGTTGACGAGCCAAACCCTGCTCACATACTGTATTTCTTCAGTACCCGGAGCTGATACAGCGCCTTTGTAAAGCTGCCTTCTCTGCCTCGACTAAATCAATGAAAACCTCCTGTGAATAAAGACTGTTTAAATCGGGAACCTTAATTGATACTGTGTTGTAGGAAGAAAACAGGACGTTACTTACGGGGTTCAGAGGAAGTTCAGCAGGGTCACCGCTCTGTTCGGAGCACAAATGGCCCACATACTGTTTCATACATGTCCGTGTCTCTGCTTCTGTGCTTTTGTGTGTGTGTGTGTGTGTTTGCATGCACATGTCCTTAGAGGTCAGTTTAATGTGGATGTTATTGATTACATCCATGCAGCTGTCAGCGTCTCCCCTGAGCACTTCAGGGACAAAGAGGCCCTGAATTGCGACTCTAATCGGAAACATCAAGTACGAGTGATAATTAAGATTTATGAAGCCACAGCGTCATAATGAGCCCACAGCTGGAGTGTAAATCAAACATTTCATATCCCGGACATCCACATTCAGTAGCCATTCACTATCTTGATTTTCAAATCTTCATTTTACTCGCGCAACATGTGCTGTAGGAGCATTTGGATAACAGCCAACTGAAGTTATCCACATTCTAATGGCTTGTCTTCTTCCTCACCCCCCACAGAGCTGCTTTACTGATAATCACAGCCAAAGAAACGCATATGTTTACAATAACTGTACAGTATGACCATAAATCATACATTAACAGCTACAGCTTTCATTGTCAGTCTCTCTCTTTGATCTTCCATGTGTTTAGATGCTCAAAAGTTAGCAGCATAGGCAAAGAAATGTTTTAAACCCTTGTCTTTTTTTGTCTTTTTAATGAAAGAAAGAAGAGAATAATGTATGAAATAATTTATTTTTTTCAGTGTCCTATCGCTTAAACAACCTTCATATCAATGCCAAATTATTGATGAATTAATGCCAGACTGTGTTGTTTGAAATAAATCTCTATTATATGATTACTCTTTGTCTCTTCTCCTTCCAGCGGCCTTCACCATGATCGGGACGTCAAACCATTTGTCTGATCGTTGCTCCCAGTTTGCCATCCCTTCTCTCTGCCACTTTGCCTTCCCGACGTGTGACCGCAGCTCTGGAACCGACAAACCTCGAGACCTGTGTAAGGACGAGTGTGAGATCCTGGAGAACGACTTGTGTAAGACAGAGTACATCATCGCCCGCTCAAACCCCATCATCCTGAAGAGACTGAAGCTGCCCAACTGTGATGACCTGGCCGCCTCTGACAGCCCCGAGGCTGCCAACTGTCTGAGGATTGGCATCCCCATGGCTGAGCCCATAAACAAGAGTAAGACATGGTCACCTGCTTATTGCATCATCATCATCATCATTATTATTATTATTATTATCATCACTGCTAATAGAACTAATTATTAGAGGAATCCCTTTGGGCCCTATTGTAAGCTGTATGTAAGTGCTAACAGGAGCTGTTTAGATAACTCTGCTTATTAGTTGGGTCACCCACACTGCGATATTGAAACAATTGGTAAAGTGTGATTAAACTTTCGCTTGCAACTACAGTTTTTATTATTATAGATTAATCTCCTCGTGTTTTAATTATTTAGAAATAATATAGTCATTTAAATGCCAAAAAGTAGAGAAAAACACATCCATCACAACTTCCCAGAGCCCAAAGAAACACCTTCAAATTGCTATTTTTGTCCAACAGCATGTTCAAAAACAAAAGATATTTATTTTACTGTCATCTGTGGAATAGACAGGCATGCTTGAAACTTGTCTTATTCAATTAATTGATTATCAAAATAGTTGACAATTTCTTATGGATCAACTAATCATGGCAGCTCAAATCAAATTTCAAATTTAAATGCAGAGTAGAAAACATGATGTAAGAATTCATACTGACCCTTTCACAACAAAGATTTTTTGAATCCGTCCAACACATTTCAGATTTAACACTTTAACAAAGGAGAGAGTAAATCTTCCCTGCAACACATTTTCCATTTCTAGCAAGTTTATTTTACTTGAGATAAGTCATAGTTTCATCTTTCAAAGTTAATTTTCACTGTTTACATATATGAATTAAAATAACCCGTTTGGCTTTAATTTAGGAAACTATAAAAAAAAAAGTGCCCTTTGGAAAATGGTTTGCTGTATTTCTGCAATCAGACATGTCTCATTGTAATAATATGCCATAATAACAAATATTTCTAAAAGAAAACCTCAATACACTCATACACACAAACAAACTGTTAGGAGAATGACTAGAAATCAGCTTTTTATTAGTGTCTAGGAAATTATCCAGTAAAGTGTGTGTGTGTGTGTGTGTGTGTGTGTGTGTGTGTGTGTGTGTGTGTTCACGTGCGTACACGTGTGAAAGAAAATGGTGATGACTAAAGGAAAGAAATTTAAGGTTGCCTTGCAGGGGGTTGATTAGGACTTGGCGAGCGCAGGCCCACTGAGCAGCTGGAGTTTGTCAAAGACATTCTTGTGAAAGTTTAGTTGTCTGTGGTTGGTAAAAATAGGACACAGATCTTGTGGTAGTCTGCTTAAAAGTTAATATAAAAAAAGTAATCAAACGTGTAGACTCTCTGTCAGTCCTAACCAACCACGTCCTTCTTTCCTTTAGATCACAAGTGTTACAACAACAGCGGGGCGGACTACAGAGGGACAGTCAGTATGACCAAGTCAGGCCGCCAGTGTCAGCCGTGGAACTCGCAGTATCCTCACAGCCACACTTACCTGGCCGTCCGCTACCCGGAGCTGAACGGAGGACACTCATACTGCCGTAACCCTGGGAATAAACTCGAGGCCCCCTGGTGCCTCACGCTGGACGAGGGTGTCCGTATGGAGCTCTGTGACATACCTGTCTGTGGTAAGAGACTGGAATATGTTTCCTAAAAAGGTTTAGAGCTTTTATGTTCATTTTAAGATCTTTATCTGCTGTCCAAATGTGCCATTATGCAAAATCTTTTGTAACATGTTGTTTTTCCACTATAAGTTCTTCTTTTTGCCTTTTTTTTTGGATTATCATTCTCACTGTATCATTGAAGTTGTCAAAAATGATCGAGTTGCAACTGATGATTATTTTCGGGATTGTCTTCATCACGTTTTATTGCCCAGTCATACAATAAGCTGATGTTTTCACTGTCTCCATCTATTTCTACAGACCATAAAGACAAGTCTGGCGGCAGCAACATGGAGATCTTGTACATCCTGGTTCCCAGTGTGGCGATCCCGTTAGCCATCGCCTTACTCTTCTTTTTTATTTGCGTGTGCCGCAACAACCAGAAATCCCCCAGGCCTCCTGCACCTCGCCAGCCCAAACCGGTCCGAGGACAGAACGTTGAGATGTCCATGCTCACGACTGCATACAAGCCAAAGGTAGATCAGTCACAGCACTTGACACTTTGGGTGGTGCCATATTTTCCCTCCCCTTTCATCCCTTTTATGTGCTTTTACCTTCTGCACCCATGCTTGTATAACGAAAGGAAGAAGTTAGGCTAAAAACAAACATACATTCTTCCGTATTCCAAGAAAATAAATAAATAGTATGAGTATATATGATTGGATGACACATACAATCAATCATATATATATATATAACATTTGAAATATGTAATATATAATAATAATATGGACTGACAGGTAGTCCTGATTTCATGTCATACTGCATAATCAGCGCTGGATCTATGAATCGAATTCCTGAGACTGACAGAGAGTCCTGTGGTCTGAGAGTCATGTGGTATTATTATGATTCTTATGTGTGTATTTAATGTTCTTTGGAATCACAAGAGCTCAGAAAGACATGATTGATTACCTCCGGGTTACCTCTTGCCGTATGGCAGTGCGAAAGGTGACAGTTAAGGCTGTTTAGGCTTTGATAAGGATACCTCCTGGGTGCAATCCATAAGAGGTTTTCTGGGCACATTCAACTGGTAAGAGTTCCTGGGGCAGACCCAGGACATGTTGGAGGGATTATATATGATTATATATAACTGACAAATGTTGCTGGGACATCTGAAGCATCTGTTGTCCCCGCAGCCCAGCCCTGGATAAGCGAATGAAAATGGATGGATGAATAAAATGTATGCCACGTATAAAGACAAGTAGACAGAAACATTTATATCTTACATTTATATTATGATGGGGTGATAGTTATTGTACATTTCACCCACTTTTTAACAAGGATTGTCAAAATAAGAAAAGCAGGACACACTCTTGTTTCCTTTTCACTCTAATGTATTATAGAAAAAGCCTTTTCAGTTCACAATCAGCAGATAATTTCAGCAATATTTCACATTTTAAGTTAATGTTGTTGGTTTGTATTTACGCCACATAAAACACAGCAGAGTTTACATGGAAGGGTTCAGTTGTCCGGTTTACATCAGAGTCATCACAAACCAAACTAACTAAGCAAGTACATTTTTGCAAAAAATGCCTCTGAGATGTTAGTCGTCCACCTCTCCCTTGCTCTCTCTATCACTTTTCTGCAGCATTTTTGCAGAAAATATCTGAAGGAAAGGCTTTTCACGATCATGTCATTGCCTTAGTTCAGCTAAAACACACTTACATATACTCACCTAGCATTTTGAACTCCCCCGTGGTGAATCTATATCAGTGTTCTGTTGCTGTGTTTGACTTTTTTAAGTCATGAGAGCACTGAGGCAGGAGTCAAAACACTGGCACAACCCCGGTGTGTGTCAACTGGGATATGTTGCAGCATGCTGGGGTTACTGGCTTCAGTTCGTGTGTGTGTGTGTGTGTGTGTGTGTAAATGACCTGTCTCAGACAGAGCTTCAGATGTCTATCATCTGAGCTCAGCAGGTCCAGGAATGTTCAACTGCAGCTCTTTTCCTCTCTGTTTATTTCTCTCCCACTGTCTCTTTTTCCACATCTCTCCGTCTCACTTAATCCATCTCGCTTTGTTGCTCTTCTTCTGTCTCTCCCTCCATCCCTTTCACCTCCTTCGCTCTCTCCTTCCTCTCCTCCCTCTGTCACAGAACCTCTTTGTAATGTAGATCATCGAGCCACTGCCAGCCAACACATAGTTCACACTAGGATCTGTATCATATTTCTTTCAAGGTTGTACACTCAGTCATATCATGTCTGTTTATCTTTTTGCACATAATTTTGGTGGTGGGAGGGTTTTATAGACAGTGTGTCTGAGCAAAGCAGGCCGATGCTCAAGGTGATGTGTATAATAGGGTTACAGAAGAGCCAGAAGCCATTAATATCTGGGCTTGATTTTATTTTGCAATGGAACAAAATGTTTCACCGACTGAAAAAGGGAGCCTCTCCTGGCTGTGTTTATATGACTGCCTTGTATCTGCAAAGAGTGAAGAAAACAGGAGATCAAAGAAATCTCTTCAGAGTGACAACCATGCAGTTATGGCATTATATGGTGAATTTTAAATGGTCTTTGTGGACAACAAGCGCCTGAAATATGGTTCACACATATCAGATGCCATCACCATCCATTTTAACCTTTCAAAAAAATAAAAGGCTCTTCCAGAAATGCAGTTCTCACATTGGTGCATGCATCTAATCTGGAAGCAAGACAATGTAGGTAAGTGAGGGTTTGTTTATGATTTCTATCCTTTAAAACCATTTTAGTTAGTGTTTAAACCTCAAATTATACACTATTTTATTGCAAAACTGACTGTCACTCTTCCCTACCGCTCTTATCTTCTACTTTGTCTTGGTTAGGCTGTTACCCAGCATGCTTTGCTGCAGGGTCACCCAAGGGCCATCGCCCGTGATAATCCATTTAGACACACATACACCAAACACACACACAAACCCGCGGTGGTGTGAGGAGGATCTGAGGGTTTGGGTGTGGGGAGGAAAGAAGGGGTGAAACAAACCCATAACTAAAAACATCTGTGCCTCTCATAACATCAGCAGGCCCCCATACTTGCTCTATACACACACACGCACACACACACACACCACCCCCCTCAGAGCTCACACAGACCTGTGTGTCTCTCCCTCTTGCTCACAGAGGAATTTCATTATTCGTCTCAGAGTTCCTGGAATCTGGAAAACTTTGCCAACCTCACTTCACCTTTTATCTTCAACTACAGCTACACACACACATACACACACAGAAATGCACATGCCTACTGTAGCTCTCCATCTTTCTCTCTCTCTCACTCACACACACACACACACACACACACACACATACATAGAAATACCACTACTCTCATGTCTTAGAGCAGTCCAGGTGATCTCAGAAAGAGTGAGATCATTTGGGCAGCTCGATGATATTGGAGTTTAGCTAAAGTCCTGAAGGGTAAACAACGGTACAAAACAAGACAAATAATTTCCACACACTTATTTAAGCTCACACACACACACACACACACACACAGGCAGAGAGTTTGGTGGCAATCTCTTGATAGTATAGGTTCTTTTTTATTTAGAATATTTACTGCTGCTTTGCATCTGTTACAGAGTAAATAAAAACTTTGTAAGTCAGTTTAATTGCATTTATATATAGTCTTTATTGTATAAGGGTGTTTGACTTTGCACTGACAGTGGCATATTAGTTTTCTCATTGATGCTCACATATACCGCATCATTATTTCCTATGACTTCATAACAAAGATGTTGACTAGAGTCGGATAACTTGGGCTCAAGTCAGACTGGCGTCATAACTTGACTAATGACTTTAGACTAGACTTGACAAAATTGAACAAAGACTTGCAATTCGACATGGAATTTAACACCAGTGACTCATGACTTTACTTGGACCTGAATGTTTTGCTTTGAAAATACGTAATAACTTTGTAGAAGCCCAAAGATTAAAAAGTACAACATCAAAGTACTATGTTTACAGTTTTAGAGTATTTATGTTTACATTATACAACAAGACATTTGTTGTGGTATGAAAGTACAAAGTCAGCACCACTTTTTTATGATTAAGTTTAGTTGCACTTGTTTGACAAACTTGTTTAACAAAAAGATGTACATTTAGAAAGTATTCAGGATTTTTTTTAAAAAATCATGTGTTATTACTCTGTTGTTAAAATGGCATAACATTTAATGACGAGCGCATTGTGACTTGTTTAGGACTTGAAACTCAAAGTTTAGAACTCAGGATTTAAAAAACAAAACATTGACTTGGTCCCACCTCTGTGTAATAATCAAATAAAATACTTCTCTTACATTAGTTTTTAAGAGTAGCCTCACATCCAATTCACCTGTTTATAATTAGTAAGTGACTTTATTATACTATCAATTGCAGCTGGTCCCAGTCTATCGTGTCCATTAAAAGAACCATAAATACAGAAAGTCTGGGTTTGAATTCCGGTGCTGAATATTTTACAAGGGTGCATTCAAGCTAATACAAGGTGTTAAGTTGCTTTTTAATTAAGACATAGATTTCATCAAGCTCAGCTAAATCATAAAAAGTTTGTCTCATTGGATTTAGCTGTTCAAAAAAAAAACACCAGTCTATGTCCTCCTCAGTAAGAATAAAACACTAAAACGTCCCCACTCACAAAGACAGCTGCGGCTTTCTGTTATTTCTGCAGCTGATTTCACAGTTTTACTGGCAGGAAACTTAATTGCTAAGTCTTCCTAAAAGCTGCTAACCTGTCAGTAAAATGGCATTTTTAAGCTGAGAATGTGTTGCCAGACTTCACAATTTTCCCACATCGCGTTCCAAAGGCTTAGAGAGAGTCATTAGGAGGTGATGTAATGGGTTGAGTCTGATTATGACAATTATCAACTCTCTGGGCTATCCGTTTTTTTTCACAACTCACACATATTAGATGTTACATTAGGCAGCTCGCCTGCGTCGATTTAGGCGCACCAGTGTAAGCTTCATGTCAACATTTCACTTTTCCGTTCAAGGATAATGGCGAGGAAAGAGTACAAAGAAAATAATGATCTAATTTTTTCTGTCACATCTCTCTACCCACTGATCTCACTTCTTCCTTTTTTTCTTTTCCACCTCCTCTTCTTCTCTCTGCAGAGTAAGGCCAAAGAGCTTCCCCTGTCAGCTGTGCGTTTTATGGAGGAGCTAGGAGAGTGCCCTTTGGGGAAGATCTACAAGGGTCACCTGTACCTGCCAGGCATGGACCAGGCACAGCTTGTGGCTATAAAGACTCTGAAGGATGTTTCCAATGCTCAACAGTGGAGCGACTTCCAGCAGGTACAGAGCAGAGCCCTTGCTCCAAAGCTTAAAAAACACCCCATATTTTTATATTATTGGACAGGACACAGACTCAAAAGTCAACCATGTATGACCTGTATGGAACCTCTAAGTCTAAATCATTTTAGACAAGACAGGCTTCTAACTTGCAGTTGAGTGTGGATATGGTACTGAAATAATCTGCTGCTTTAAAATAGAAGGGATGACTCTCCCAGTGGAAAGATCCCTCTTCCCACAAGACCTGAAGCATGACTGTATTTTCACAGAAGGGAAACATGGTGGGTGATGGCAGACTGTATATGGCTAAAAGTCACATTTTTCACCTGAAATAGATCAAAAAATAAACTGTTCAGGTAAATTTAGATGTTGAGGAGGATTAAAACAGATGACTTATAAAAACATAAGCCTACCTTTCCATGTACAGAGAATAAGGCAGACCGGAACTGCCAGCATTTAAAGTGATACACCCCAAAATTGGTTGTATCACTTTGATTTCAATACACTCAACCCCTGCAGCCAGTTTTCAAAGCCACTGTGTTTTTTATCCAGGAAAGTAATGTTAAGAAAAGTAATATGTTCACACTTGTTTTTCTTATTAAACAGAGAAATACAACTATGCACATTTTGAATTAACTTTCTCTCGGTCATGGAAGACTGATGAGGCTTTATTGCCTCCTAAACTCATCACAAAATACACTTCATTCAGAGCTTAAACAAAATGAAACTCACCAGAAACGTCTTGATTACTCGTCTAGTTAATAATCTAATCTAGTTAGTAAGTCAGTAAATAGTAAGTATTAAAAAACATACCTCCTCCTCTTAATACCATAGTATACTGTAAAACCATGATACTGCCCAAACCCAATAAGTATGTTTTCTCTTGTGTATAATAACCTGAAAATAAGAATCATAATGTTTTCATTACTTTAGAATGAGCTGGTTTTATCTACATAGAGAATTTGCAATCATGTTGCTCTGCCGTGTTTCTACAGTAGCCTAGAGCAAACAAACCAGACACTGGCTCTATATAGGGCTTTGCATTCCCTCTGTGACAAAAGTGTCACAAAAACATTGATTGTGTTTATGTAAAGCCACATTATTCAGTTTAATTTTTGAGTCAATTTGTTTTAGAGAGAAAGAGACCTCTGGAACATCTGGATCTTAAGTTATCAGGATGAACAAACATTAGCAGGTGCTGGGCTGATGGTTGTCTCCAACAGGCCAAACAGCATCAGAGAAACACTGATTCGTAATTTGAAACTGCTTAATTCAGTTTTTTCACCCACCAAAATTACTGGGTCTGTTTGTTTTGTAGAAGAAGAGATCTTTGTGGATAATTCAGCTTGTGGTTAAAACCTCATGAACAGCGAACGCTGACGGAATAATAACCTGGAGACGTTTCAGCTGTTTGCAATTTTCCATCCTCACCACTAGATGTCACTAAATCTTCCTAAATCTTACACACTGATCCTTTAAACTGGAGTATCACTTAATGGTACCAGCATGTGAAAAGTCTTTCCCCAGTCATGTTTGTTTAAATGAAGCTCCTAATTAGATATATTTTGTGTTTCCATCGCAGGAGGCCACAGTGCTGACAGAGCTGCAGCACCCAAACGTGGTGTGCCTTCTGGGTGTAGTGATCCAGGAGCAGCCTGTCTGTATGCTGTTTGAGTTTTTACCCCTAGGCGACCTTCATGAGTTCCTCATCATGCGTTCACCACACTCTGATGTTGGCTGCAGCAGTGATGAGGATGGCACGGTGAAATCCAGCCTGGATCATGGAGACTTCCTGCATATGTCCATACAGGTGGGATATCAAAGCAGCTGTAACTCTGGAATCTCTGGATTTATTTTTACAGCAAACATACTTCATAGCTACTTCCTCCTTGAATTAATGTTTTTTTCTGACTAATCAAACCTAGGTGGCTGCTGGGATGGAGTACTTGGCCAGCCACTTTTACACCCATAAAGACCTTGCTGCTCGGAACATCCTCGTAGGTGATCAGCTCCACGTCAAGATCTCAGACCTGGGTCTCTCCAGAGAGATCTACTCCTCAGACTACTACTGCATCCAGCCCAAAACTCTGCTGCCCATCCGCTGGATGCCCCCAGAGGCCATTGCTTATGGCAAGTTCACCACAGACTCTGACATCTGGTCATTCGGAGTTGTGCTGTGGGAGATCTTTAGCTACGGTCTGCAGCCATACTACGGTTTCTCCAACCAGGAAGTGATGGAGATGGTGAGAAAGAGGCAGCTGCTGCCCTGCCCCGAGGACTGTCCGCCAAGGTATGAAGTATAAAATGAGGAGGTGATACATACATGGTGTAACTTGTAGTACAAAGCCCACAATTTTCTGCACTGTATCTTCAGCTTTTTCTGAAGTTAAGACGGCCAGCGTGGCAACACATTTCCATCTTTAGTTTCCTCTCAAAAGCCCTTACACTGTTGAGTCTCAAAGGCCACAGCTATTATAGTGTGCTTTGCTTCAGCAACAACTTTTGCCAGCAGTTTCCCCCTCAAATGCTCTTATCCACATTCTTTATCTTCTTCTTCTTCTTCTTCATCATTACTACTCTGTTAAGTTCATGTCAGAGAAAACGTGTACAAATACGGAGGAAATCAATGCAAAGTACTGAGAGGGCTCTGTCCATGTTGAGCATAAATTAGCCTTAAATGAAGAAAAAAAGCAAAGCACGAGTACTTTAACACTATTACCATTACATTCAGAGATCCTTTTTTTAAAAAATCTTAATTGGGAGGGCACTTCTGCCTTTGTCACACTGAAACAGAAATACAGATTTACAAAGTTTTGTGAAATAATGTTGAATTTTATTAGTATTCAATCACCTTACCCAAAACCCATGTGAAAATAAATGTAGAAAAATGTGGATAAAAGTCTGTATTCACAGTTTTAGTTACTGAATTTAGTTTATTAAATTAGAACAGGCTTTTTAATAAATCCACACAATTGCCTGATAACTAACACTGTTGTCTCTCAGGTTTTATGCTTTGATGACTGAATGCTGGCAGGAGGGACCGTCACGTCGAACACGCTTCAAGGACATCCACGCCCGCCTGCGAGCCTGGGAGGGGCTGTCATCCCACGCCAGCTCCAGCACGCCCTCTGGTGGTGGAGGAAATGCAACCACCCAGACCACCTCGCTCAGTGCCAGCCCAGTCAGCAACCTCAGCAACCCCCGCTACGCTGCTGCCGCCGCAGCTGCAGGGTACCTCTACCCGGCCCAGGCTATTCCCTCACCGGGCCAGATGGGCCCGATTCAAGCCTGGACGCCCATGGCTGTGACGCAAACCCACCAGCGCTTTATCCCTGTCAATGGATACCCCATTCCGCCAGGATACGCAGCTTTCCCAGCTCACTTCCCTCCCCCGGCCCCACCGACCAGGGTCATCCAGCACCACCTGCCACCTCCCAAAAGTCGCTCACCCAGCAGCGCCAGCGGCTCCACCAGCACGGGTCACGTTAGCGGGGTGCCCTCTACCACGGGCTCCAACCATGATGCCAACACGCCGCTGCTCTCTCACTGCATCATGAGTGGGGGAGGGCAGGTTCAGGTGTACGGACAAGTTTCTCAGAAGGGAGTGGGACAGCTGGACCACGCATCACAAACGGCACTGCTCGCTGCTGATTCTGACGTACTGATGTACAACGACTCGGTCATCACTGCAGACCTGTAGATAGATAGATAGATAGATACACTCACTGCTTGGGACCCACATTAGAGGTGTAGCCTCTCACCCAGGGACCCAGTCTAACAACTCTGGTCACATGGACCTACAACAGAGACTGGCCTGTGCGCACATTTGAGTGTGCAAGAAACACTGCCGCAGCTACACGAGCATATACACGGCCGACTCTTTGATGCCTTATTGTTTAAAGCATGTGTACTTACCACCATGGTGTGAAAATGTTATTATTTTAACCTCTTTGTAAATACGGTACATAAGTCCTGAATGAATGAGTGAAATACAAAGATATATATTCAAAAGAACTTTTTTATTATGGAAGAAACTTTAAAGGTGAAAAGGCAGCAAGTCCATCCTGCGTTTGTATCACAGTCTGACAATGAGTTCCTGTGTCAACAATCGAGTTAACAGACTGTTTCATGCAGGATGTGAAGGAAACAATGACACTCATACCATGATTTTATGATGCATTTCAGCAGTGATGTGACTTGCTTGTTTCTGGACGTATTAGAACACAGCAGTGTGTGTGTGTACATTTGCTTATACAGCAAAAGATACAACATTTAGCAAACAATAATCGATTGAGCAAAAAAAGGAAGGAGACTGAACAAAGCAGTAGTTAAGCAGCTTTTACTGAGAAAACCAGCACGGATCTGCTCACGTACAGCAGCATATGAGGGGTACAGGTGGCCTGCCTTTTGCAGGCAGACAGCTACAACTGTGTGACAGCTCCACATCAAAGCAGCTTGAATTAAAACAGATACAGATGATAAGTTGGCTACAAATAGTTGTCCAGGCACTGAGATTTAGCATTTTCACACAAAATTCCTTCAGACATGACACCTGAATGTTTTTGTGCAACCGGAACATTATAATCTGCGACTTTTATAACATGGACACAAGCCTCTTTTCCTATTTTCAAATCTCAGCATGTAACTTCAACAACTTGTTGTTCTGAGAAACAAGAACATAAATGTTATTGGACAATAGAGCCTTTCCTTCTCCATCTTTCCCCCTCTCACCTACATAGGCAATCCTTTTATCATTCCCGCTCACCCCCTTTTCTCCTCTCACACCGTTTTCCAGCCTCCAAGTGGACATGGCATTTAACTTCAAAAGCTGGCCACAGACGACCCCCTGCAGATCTACAAATCAAACCACGCAGCGCTCATAACCTCCACAGTTAAACTGTACCGGTCTCAGGGCACTTTACTCACCACGCAAGGGCTGGGGTCATTTTACTGTCAGTGATATGAAGCTAAAATTTCACCTTCACAAAAGAACATTTTTATTGTAAATTGGATATGGAGTTTTTCCAGTATTTTAATTTTGAAGGAACTTACAGATTTTATCTAAAGGGCTTATGTCTACTATGAATGATGAATACTATGTTTGAGGTGCTTAAATTTATGTCCACTCTGTGCCTGAACAGAAGACCTACAATAAGGATCAATTTCATTAGTTGAGTACAGACTGTATCACTGTGTGCAGAGAGAGTTATATGTTGCTTTAAATTGGTTCTACATCAGTGAATGGTCAAGTGCAGCTTTAAAAGAAAAAGAACACAATGAATATGCCCATGCTGTTCCCTTGTGAGACTCTAATATTACAGCTGTATTCATATGTCAACATGTCCAGCAGCAGCTAATCGTATATTCACAAGAATGTCATTTTGATGTGAAGATGTTGGTAAATGATGATTGATTCTCAGTCCTTTAATCACACAAATGATGCCTCAGCTATCTGTTATTATTTGACGATAGCTGATTAGAAGCACAGCTAAATATGAAGCTTTTGCTATGTAAAGAAAGCCACAGAAACAGCTGCAGTAACAGAACAGTTTGTTATTTTGGTGACCTTCTCCGATACTTTCTGTGTAGTAGACAATCGTTGCGTTTAAAAGGTCGTAAAAATGTCCCAGGTGTTGCACTCTGTTGTTTTTAAAGATCCAGTGTGTAGGATTTAGGGGGATTTATTGGCAGAATTCAAATGTATTGTAATAAGTGTATTTTCTTTAGCGTATAGTCACCTGAAAATAAGATGTGTTGTGCTTTCGTAACATTACAATGAGCCATTTTTATCTACATAAGGAGTCTACAAAGATCGTCATGTTGCACAGCCATTTTTCTACAGGAGCCCAGAACGGACAAACGAAACACTGGCTCCAGATAAGGCCATTCATATTTTCGCAGTTTCGCATAAGCTGAAAAAAATTCACAGCCCTTCCATGACAAGACTGTGGGATAAACTTTTTTTTTTTAACAAGAAACTGCTTTGTTTAGTGTTTTACTGGTTTAAATCACTAGGTCGATTTGTTCTGAAAAGGAAGAGACCTCTATGGATATAATCTTAAGCAGTCAGAGAAAATGTATGGACATGACATTAGCAGTTGCGAGGATAGTAGCCTGTCTCTGTCATGTCAAACGGCGTCAGAGAAACACTGATTTGTAACGCGACCCTGCTTTATTTATTCTTTTTAGTGGTGTCAATCACCTGAGTTTGTTTTGGAGAGGAAGAGACCTCTGCAGAAAGTTCGGCTCCCATTAAAAACCTCCTAACAAAGAACAGGAATTCTAACTGGGAGAAGTTTCAGCTGTTTGCAATTTCTAGTCCTAGGTGCCACTAAATCCCTCAAAATCTTACACACTTTTCCTTTAACAAACGGTCAGTGAGCTGTATTTGCTAATCTAGTATGACACAAGGGTACACTGATAATATTTCACTATGGATGTGAAGAGCATAAATGCAGCGAAGATGGCGTGTTGCTTTTTTTTTAATTGTAAAATTATTTGAGTTGACATTTGTGGAATGTAGATGGACAAGTCTGTATTCTGTTCAGTATTTAGTTCATGTTCCCTTAAACCTTTCAAATCCCGGCTACTGTCTTAAGTCACTACAAGACGAGCAGCAGCTTCAGTTCACTGCAGACAGAAAAAATCAATCAAATGTACATTAGACTTTAGACTATAGCTTTAGTTTACCCTGAGATAATTTATTCAAACTAACTTTGGTTAAAAGAAGGTGATAGTCTGCCGTTAGCAAAATGAAGGGAAAAGATTGTGGTTTGATCCTCGTGTCAAATCTAGTCCAAAATTGTTTCAGTCATCTTGCTGTCTTTTGTCTCTTTATCTTTTTGTTCCTCTGAAGCAGATCGAGCTACCTTTGCGTTTAAGTTTGTACATGTTCCATCCAGCATTAAAGGATTTAAGTGTACTAATATAGCAGTGCAAAAACCACTTGTACACAAGACTGTGAATCGTAATCAAGTCTAGGTATTTTTTGTTTTTGGCATTTTTAATTCTAGATCCATTTAAAAAACAAACAAAATACAAGTGCATTTATTTCTTAATAACAGTGTACCCATGACAGAAGGTTTACATGCTTATCCTTTTGACCAAGAGAGGCCTTGTCTTTTGTATTTTGTCTGAACATTTTTGCACAGATCTTTTGTATTGCAAAATCATTTATTAAATGATGTCGTTTGGTTAAAGATGGAGTCTATATGATCTTTCATTTGTGGGAATTTTCTTGAGTTTTGTTTGTTTTGTCTTTTGTTTTTGTTGATTTGTTTTTTTCATAATGAGCTTTGACTTAGTGATCAGAATTGCAATGGCAGCATGTATCCACTGGGTATCACCAAATCACCATTTCTGTGGATTTTCTGTCACTTGTGTGCCTTAAAGTGGTAGGGACCATTGTTGACCAGGTGGTGGTGCCCTTTAGCCTCATAGTGTAGCTTTATTATGAGCTTCCTAACAGCTGGAAATAATATTAGTCCAGCTAAAAACTGGGCGAAAATGTAAAAATGACTGTAGTGTAGTCATGCTTGTGTGTCAGTGTGTGCTTTCTCTCATTTCCTGCTCAAAATCTCATTTTGTACATTGAATGAGCCAAAACAGCTTAAAGTGAACCATGAGTGGCTGTGAGTATGTACAGTGTATACATGCCAAAAAAGATGTAATTGCTGTACATATGTGGAGATGGGTGTTTGTGCACAGGACCTTCTGGTAATTAAGTTCTGTGTGAGCGTCTAAAAGCAAAACTTTAGTCTAGAGAAGCTGTTAGTAGTAAAACAGAATGAACTCCTGGAGTTTTCTGCTGCCTTTGTGGAACAGTTTGTATTATGAATATGTTTTGCGAGCAGCAGCAGCAGGCTAGTAAAATCTCATGACTTGCTCATTACAGACGTAGAGCTCTGATACAATTGGATATAATTTCTCCCAAGGCAAGAGCTATAATAATTTGCGAGAGAGAAGAAGGAGGAGAAGAAAAAGGAGGCATCTGTAGTTGATAGACTGGTGGAGCAAGAGACACACATCTGCTCTGATCTGAGCTGTCAGGATCATGTCAGACACTCGGAGTCACTCACATCCTGGAAGACATTCACATCCAGCACTGAAACTGAGTCTGCTGCTGCTTTTTTTTTTGTCATGGCTGAGCAGATTGTGTCAGATAGAAAATCTGAACTTTTGGAAATTTGCAGGTCAGAAGACTTGTGGTTTTAAATGACCTAAATGTAGTTTGTAGAGATCTAGCTCACATACAACTTTTATTTCACAATTTTTAAATTACTGTATTAGTGTTGTGGCTAATTATCATTTTCATTACTGATTCATTTGTCAGTTTTAAATGTTTTTGTATTTATAATGTAAGTAATAAATATGTAAAAATGCAAAGTAACATTTTTAAAGAAAAAAATTCCATTTCTCTCACATACATCTAGCAAACAGCCTAAGTCTGTTTTTCTTGGTAAATTAATGAAAGGATTAATCAGTAATCAGAATTGTTGTTGATTCATTTTCCGTGGATTGATTAATCAATTAATTGACTAATTATTTCAGCTCAAGGCTTTATTTCAGTGTAGTCCAGGACATGAAGTACATTGAGTTATTTAAGATCTTTTAAAGTCAAAATCATATGTAAGTTGATCGTATGAAAAAGGTCAGGCTTTTCATCCAGAATATGCCAGATTTGGTTTATATCTGGGATATGTTAGCTCCCCTAAACTCAATATTCACTTTCTTTTATTAAAGCTAACAAGGAAGTATTTTAACACTGGAGGGATGGTCTTTTCATTAAACTAGACTGTTTATGCCATAAAAAGCAATTTCTTTTGAAATTGGTGCTACATGAACAGAGAAAATGGAGAAAAGGGGCTGTGACATTCACTTTTGCTCGAGGTAGAAAAACTACAGCTACCAGAATGCACTTCATCACAGCGAACCAATTAAAACAGTGGGTGATGTAATGTTTGTCCATTTTGACACAGGAACCAACATGGCAGCCAGCTAGTAGCAAACAATCTGAAATTGCAGTTAAACGGTAAGCTTAAATATTTCTCTGAAAATATTTTAGGCGAGAAATAAGCAACGCAGCAACAGAATCTTGGATTAAGTCTGATCAGCACTGGTAGTTGTTGTTTTTTTAGATGAAAGCTTTACCAAACATAAAAGCAGCAGGACAACACAGTGAAAATGTGCAAAACATAACTACCCTAACAGACAGCGCATGCAAACAGGGTATTCAGCAGTATAACAGCAAATTGAAGAGAACAGAGGGTATACCAAGGCAGATTATCACCTGTGTTTACTGTGTGTGAAAGCTGACATGGTGCATTTTTTTTTAGATTTAAGCCTTTTTCATTTTTCTTTAAGTTGTGCTGCATTGTGAAATTTGCTAGGATTTTGCCTCAAACTGTTGTACTAGAATCATATGAGAAGTAAAGAGTGGAAGTCACTGCTGGAGCTAATAGATGCTGCTTTTTTTAATGGAACACAAGCCAAAGTGATTTTGTGTTGCATTTTATAATCTCATATTTTCTGTCAGATGAATGTAATGTAGTATAAAGTACAATATTTTCCTCTGAAACTTGGAAAGTATTAAAATGGAAATACTCACTTCAAGTACCTGAAAATTGTACTGAGTACAAGATGAGTAAATGTACTTAGAGTTATTTTCCACCACTCTTAGATGATCATAGGCAGACCAGTCTCTCACTCTGAATGATAGGTGGAGTGGGGACGGGTGTGTCTTGTCTCAATGCTGAAATGTGGGGTTACTTCCTGCGACCAGAAGGTGTAACTGAGGACGACCACTCCCATGACAGTAGAGCCCCAGGGCGCTCTCTGCTAAAGGAGCCTCATTAAGCCTCTTGAGTTCAGGGTGTAATGGGCTGTAATGGGCTTTGAAAGTAAAGGAGAGGCCGAAGAAGAGAATGAGTGTGCATTTGGCTTTAAGAGAAAGAGATGGATGAATAAAGGGTGGAAGTAGAGCGATACAGGTAAAGTGCACTGAATGGCTGCAAGGGATTTTGTGTGACTTGAAAGTATAGAGGGGTCATCGGGGTGAAATGTATCAGCTTTACTGTGAGGTCTTTATTGGACACAACTTGTAAAAAGTCAGGGAGGAGTGGGATCTGGCTTCATCTGGGCTCACGGGGAGGAACAAGAGAGTTGTGAAGATGGATGTGAATGTGAAATGTTCAGAGGCTTGAGGTACAAATGTCAAAGTGAATATGATTAAAGAAGACCCCAGGTTTCATGAAACAAGAAAAACATGAAGCTTTAGGCAGTTGAAGGCATGGATGTTACTAGTTGTGTCTCTGTCAGTTCCACTAAATTCAGATTGAATTTATGCTTTCATGTATGTTTTGCTAGAGTTGGTGGTGCTTTTTGTGGTTGGCTTTAGACAATGTTGGCGTGTGGCTGTGTGTCACTAATCAGGACGAGAAAATCAACTCTCTATGAACTCTCCTTCTGCCAACTTCTGCTTACTAGCCAATTTGAGGTTTCCAAATGTAAACCTCAGTAAACATAGAAGAAAAGATGGAGAAGATGCAAAGCAGCTGAACTGCCTTCTAGCGATTATACAGACATTGGAAATAAACTGGATGACCTCCATGCTGCATCATTTTCTGAGGGAATATTAGGAGCTTCAGTATGCTTTGATTCACTGGAACTTGGCTAAATCCTGGACAGTGCCTTTCTGCCAGGAGGCTCTTTCTCCATATGCCAATCTGACAGAGCAGAGGTCTCTGGCAGGAGAACGAGAACAGGCGTATGCTTTATGGCGAATAAGGACTGGTGTGATGTTGGAAATGTGAGGTGCTGTCCTGTTCCTGCAGGAGTCGTACTTTTTATAACTCCATGTGACACTTACATGATTTATTGAGTGAGTTTTCTTGAACCATAAAAGGAAGGAATTACCTTGAAAGAAAAGCTCAATTTTCCATTTCAAGTGAGTCTTAATTTAGATATTTGTCATTAAAATCAGAATGGTACAGATGTATTCCCAGCTAGCAATTTTTGGTTCTAAAAACATTCTGAGAATGGTACAATGCAACCCATGCAATGTTTTAGTAATGTTTTCAGCGGCAAGTTTTTTTTAGTTCCCAGAATGTTCTTCTTAAAGTTACAAGTCACATTCTCTATAAACTTTTTTAAAGAATGTAAAAAAAAAATTTTTAATTTTTTTTTAAATTTCATTTTGTTAACATATCACAAGTAATTAAATTTTCATTTAAAAAATGAAAAAAAATGTAAGTTAAAATGTTCTTCCTTTGTTCTCATATAACATTGTGGGCATGTTTATAAAAGAACATTCTATAATCTGTCACCTCTCAACATCACCAACATTTAACCTTACAGGGACGGTATTTGAAATGATAAACATCCTTTAAATGTTCTTCGAATACAAAATGTTTTTTTTAAAAAACATTATTGTAACTTCTAGGTAACGTTAGCCCATGTTGTGGGAACATTCACTGCTAGCTGGGTATCAGCAAGGTATACTTAAAGTATCAAAGTACTTTTCTGCAGAGGAATGGGTCCTGTGAGTGATATATTAGTATATGATATGATATGATATATATGACATTATTTGATTGTTAATACTAATGCATCAGTGTAGTGGAGCTACTTTTTAATTTCTTTATATTCCTTTGGGTAGTTTAATCTTTTATGTTTTCATCATATGTAAAATCATTGGATACAAAAGGAACTAGTGACTTCAATGCAGCTGTCTTATTAATGTAGTGGAGTGTCATAAAGGTCTTTTAAAATTGTACTTGAGGACAGTTACTCATGCAGAAAGCTCCTGGTTGTATCAAATGAAGGCTTCCACTTTGACGAGACGATGATTGAGAGGAAGGGTACAGATGTCTGAGGGAGAGAGCGGCAGAGAGGAGGATACAGTTTCACCGTCCTCTCGCTCTGTCATGGCAGCGCTTGTGGAAACCTCCAACAAGCCCCTGATTGTTGGGGAACATGAGCTGTTTTTGTTGAGGGGCTGACAGGCGCTTGACCTCTGCTGTCCGTGCTGCCACACACTGACCTTGAAGAGAGGAAGTGTAGTGAAGCCTTTGAACGCCGTCAAGTGAACTGTCACTGCCTTGTTAAATTTCCCCCACGGGCCTCGACACAGCTGAGATAGGTCATATGGACTCTTCAGTAATCTGCCTGGTTCATGCAAACTGTTTCCCCAGAGAAATGTACTAAAATGTTTCTTGTCCCTGTGGCTTTAAATCACTGGTTTGTTTTAAGTTTATTAGAAACATATTTGACACATATTTTATTGATATATGTGTAAATTTATGAATTTGAAAATTTTATTTATTTGAATGAAATAAAAAGTTGCCACTTCTTCATCTGCTTTTTAAATCTCATTTTGACACCCATTGTTGTACTTAACCAAGGCTTTAACCTTTTGAAACCTAAGCAAATTGACTTGATTTCTTTCAAAAATAGTAATTATGCTGTGACAGAATTTTAATATATAATTATGATAATAATAATAAATATAGTTTGCTGGACATTAAAATAATGTTCTAAATCTACTTATTTCTCGCAAGGTCCGTATTGCCTTTTATCATAGTCTTGAAATAACTAATTTGTTCAGGGTTCAAAGGTTTATGTACTTTTGAAGGGTGTCTGAATGCAACACAAGAAAATGTGTTTCGACCTGGAGTTCAAAGTGTTAAATAACAGAAACCATAACAAATATACCCAGTGGCTTTTACCCAAAAACAGATCTCAAATTTTGATCTATTTTTTATCTTAGGTTCATTTATTTTAAAGACAGTTTTATTTGAACAAGTCTAAGAGTCCACAGCCACACTAGCTGCTCTCTAAAGCTAAATACTAACATCTGCATGCTAAGATTTTCTAATTAAACCCAAGTATGCAATGTCATAAATTCTGCAGGTATTTGCAAAACCATAATTTTGGAGAAATTACTATTTTGATCAGATGATTGCATTTGAAGAAAAGTAAGGCGATCACCAAAGTTAGTGGGATTCATCCTCAGGATGAATGCTCAAAATTTCAAGGTAGTCTGAGCAGAAGTGGTGGACAGAGAGACGGACGTTGCCATCCACAGAGCCACACTGTTGCTGTGTCTGAAAACTAGTCACGTAAGGCTGCATACATAATATTCAGTCCCTGACTCCCTGTCAGTCACATCATCTGCTGAAGTGCTGAAGCACGACCTTGTACGAGGTTTGACAGCTGAGTCTCATTGTTCGGGTGGAAAGCATTGAGCTGTTTTAAACATTAACAGTCCTGTTTATTGTCAGACAGATACTCCAAAGGCCGCAGAGTTGGAAACATTGGAGGAGAACAATCGAGTGAAAGATGGATCCGCATTCCTTCTCTCTATTCATGCCTCACAGGTCTGAGATCACATGACCACTCCCCCAAAAAAGTGGCCAGTGTGCAGCGATAACATTTGTCATATCAGCTTAACATGAAAATGAACTTTGTCTGATGAGTACTGGAGTGGGAAGCAAATGGTGAGATTAATTCTGTAATTTAATAACAATGAAATGTTGGTAAATGGATACTATTTCAGCTCAGTTGAAAAGACTCAAATTGAATTTCCTGCTGGATGAAGCTTAAAAAATAGACTTTTGAGATTTTTTTTAGTTATATAAAAGGATCAGTATTACTCTTATTGTATGATATGTATACAGCTAGAGGTGGCTGTGACAAAAGTTAATATATTTTTACAATTCAGGTTTTTTTTTTTAATTTGTTGATTATTTTCAACTTTGGACAGAGCCAAGCTTCTGCTAAGCAAACTGGCTCTTACATCAGCATACTCAATATCTGTACATTATTTTATGTACGTGTTCCTTTACTTTAATGGCACTAACTTGAGCTTAATGTTTTGAGTAAGTGTGATTCCTTTAGTGACGTCTAAATGGAGATCATTTCCTACTCGGAACATCTTCAAAAACTGTATTAGACCTTAATGAGATTTAAATGACTTGAGAGAATTTGTGGATTGTTAGACTGGGTGTGTGTATAATGCAGACTCAGAGAACAAACTTCTGTTAGGAATTAAGAGATGGATATCTTGAGACTTGGGGTATTTGGTACTAATGTGTGTCTGCGCGTGCGTCTATTTATATACAGAGAGCTAGTGTATAAACAGTTCTGGGATTAAGGACATAAATAGCCTACAGCAACTACCATACCTTTAAATGGGGCATGTGCACAAAGAGTGATGTGTACATATATTTCTCTGCAAGATTCGGAAAAAAAAAATCATTGCTGCATGATCTCAACGATTTGCACATTTTTAGTTTATATAGATATATTTTTATGTACTGTACATATATACTGTATTTTTATATACTGAATCTGCAATTAAGATTTGAAATCATCAGAATTTAACTTGACAAGATTTAAATCCAATATATGACACCATAACCTTTCTAAGACTCACTGACACTAAAACAGTGAATTCTCGTACTGTGATTGGGATTTTTACCTGCTGGGATAAAGAGGATAAATGCAACACTATTTTCTCGTGGAGGGCAAAATTTATGGATTTGTTCAGCCAACTTTGCCCCCCTCAGACAAACGGTCACAAATGGGCATAAACACAAACTGCAATCACCTGGACATTACAACTGGAAAACAGCTTTGAACCGTTAATAAATCTCTGTGAGCTAGAATTGGAAATGGCCTCTGATAAATGAGGACATGGGAGTATTATGAAGAGTGCCAGCAGAGAGAGAAGTCAAAAAATACATGAAAATTTCATGTGGAGCAAAGAGGAAAAAACATACCTGCACACATGCAAACAAAACGTTTTCCTCATGAGTCCCCACTCCCAGCTCCCCTCTTAGGGATATGTCTAACAAATTAAGATCAGAGATTAAGAAACTGGATTTGATGTTTAATTAATAGTTTCGATTTTTTTGAAGTGGGGCTGTATGAGGTGCTTGTCTATAATCAGTGTAATGCATACAGTAGATGGCTGTTTGGAGAAGCAGAAAGGACTCGCACCCCAGAAGCATCCCTGTGGATGAGGGTTCTCAGTAAAACATTCTATAGCTACTTAAAAAAAAGGCCTGCCTAAAAAATCTGTATCAGTCTAAGTGGACACTAATGAAAATATCTGCGCCCCTTTACCTGTCAGACAGCCCCTTCCTTAAGTGCTACATTTTCTCAACTCTCAACATCTATATTCCTATGCAAAAGGGCAGCTCTACCGTGCACTGTATTGTTTGGGCTCATACAGACTGTGGATCTTTGATGTCATGAAACAGCTGATTCCCCAGATAACGGTAGATGTTGCACGTCACTTTAAAAGTTGTTGCCGCAAAGAATTTTTGGGCGGATTCTCTGGATGGTCTGGTGTATCCTATACTAAAGGAGATTATAAAGGAAGCATTGATGCACCTTTCCTTAATATTAGAAGAATTCAAACAGCTCTTATCATGGTAGCCGCTCAGGTACTTCTGGTTCATCTCACTCAGTTAGGAACCTTCCTAAGTAAAAAGAGGTATTCGACCGCAGCCCCTGTGTTAGTTTAAAAGGGGGTGTGCCAAAGTAATTAAGAGATACATTCAGACCAGGTGGAGGACCACAGTTGATGAGAGATGTTTCTGGGAGCTGCGAGGAAGACAAGTTGGAGGTTCCTCCTTTCCTAGTGTATTAAAGTTGTTGTCCGTGTGTTTAATGTCTACAAATAAACTGTCAATGGAATACCAATGCTAAGTAGGGCTGCACCATGGAGAGCGGGCTGAGTGATCTGATCTGGGGAAGACCAGCATGTTTACAGGTAGGCCCTCATCCATTACCTTTAGCCTGTCAGCTGAGCACTCACTCTAGAGGGTTGTGTTGTCTCAGAGCAAACTTTTAGACCCAGTGCAATGAACGTTTCATTTTCACTGTGCCTGCCGTTTTGCTGCTCCATCTATAGCCAGAATACGCCCTGCGCTCTGAGAGTCTGGTGAAATGAGTGAAATAAATATTTGAACTGCATATATATTTCAATAGCGTTCCTATTACCAGTCCAGCTCCGATATTATAAAATCAATACATGACGGGACAACTCATATAAATGAATGTGTGAGAAATTCTGCACTCCAAACAGCCCCACTTTAAAAAAAATGCAAACAATGCCTTAAATGGATGCCACAAAGTTGCATCTTAAAATTACAGCAGTTTAAATCAACAGAAAGGCAATCTGCCTGGCATCAATGCAGACAGGAGGAAAAAAAAAATCTGGACAGTCAGGGTCTTGCAACACTTATTTTACCCCCAATATGCCTCCTCTTTCTCATTTTGGGCACAGACCTCCTGACTTGTACTGTGATCCCTACCAAAACCAAGAAACAGACTTCTCCTCTGTTATTCATGTCCCTATTTCTGTTTTGATAAATACGAGCGAATACCCAACTAAATCTGCAGATTTATCAAAAAATGATATCAATTATCAGTCAGCCACAGTCACCCTTCACAAAAAAAGATTTCAATTGGCAAAGAATGCTTTTAAACTCATTAACTTGGCCAGCAAAACATTTTTAATTAGTGGTTTAGTTATCAAACACAATCTGTATGTTATAACTGCAACAGTGTGGCGGTTCTTATTGAGTCAACCCCTCCTAACTTCAGTTTTATGAGCAAAACCAGAGTAAGCAAAAGATGATGTGGAGTTGACATTTTATTTAATAATTCTCTCTAGCTAAAGCAGATGTCTTTTGGAAAATGTGCTGCTTTTGAATATATTACTGGAATCCTGTTGAGCTGTATCGTTTGACCTCGACCTTGTGCACCACCAGTCTCACTCTTCTACACCTGCTGCCGCTTGAGTCTCAGTCAGTGATCTTGTGGATGATTTTAGTTCTAAAATTACAAATGTTATTGATGCTATTTCTCCTGCACTTGAGTAAAGGAAAGTCTCGGGTAAAAAAAAAAAAAAAAAAAAGCACTATGAAGGGATGCCATGCTGGTAAAAATTCAAAAGAGCGCTGAAAAGCCGAACACAGATAGCCAAAAAACTACTCAAACTGGAGCAAAACTATTTGCTATTTGCTGAACTTTTAGCTAGTAAATCATGCAGTGAATTTTACTTCTTCTTCACTGACAATTAAGAAAATTAGACAATGTCAGTTCCTCCATATCATCAAATCTGCAATGTATTCATTGCGTGCACTTTAAAGAAATTCAATTAGCAACACAATATGTGAAAAAGCTCCTTTCTTTTTTTTTTCCTTTTCTTCCTCCCCCCTTCACTCTTTCCTCACTCTCCTCTCAATCTCTTACCCTGCGCTCCTTCGTCTTCCTCTTCTGTTCTCCTCCCCTCTCTTCCCACTCCACGCAGACTCTCTATCTAATAATCCATCCATCTCTGCGCTGGAATGGTGCTCTAATGCTTTCCATCTGTGTGCGTCAGTGGTGGGGCTCCAAGGGCAAGGCCTGCCACTCTTTATACCCCCCCCCCCCATCCACTTCAGCTCCTTTCCAACAAAACCTCCAAGTCTGGTTCCACTCAGCCTTAAAGTCTAAGATCTCTCTCCACGCTGGGGCCCCTCCTGGCCTGAGGCAGCAGGGAGAGGTCGGCCAGGCCCCTGGATCTTGGAGATTCTGGGTCACTCTAAAATGAGTGAATGAGTCAATTAATCACATACGTAAAGTTTCCCGGCCCACATCACTTACAAATCATAGAAGCAAAACAAAATGAAACATTTTTTAACTATCCTCAGATTAGAAACTAGATATTTAACCCTTTAAAACCTGGATCAACATCAGTTTTCTTGTGCTACGTTCAGATGCCTTTCGCAAGCTATTTAACCCTTTTGAAACCTGAGCAAAGTGGTTTAATTTCTTTAAAAAACATGCGGAAAAGGCAACTAACAACTTGGCAAGAAATGTCCCAAAAATGCTAGAAATCAGTTAAAGGTGACAAGAAATATGACCTGAAAAGCTGCTTTAAAAGGGGGGGGGGGATTATTAGAAAAAAAATAATGGGAAATTGTTGTAATTAAATATCTTAAATTTAATTAAATTATTCTAAATTTAATTAAATTATTCTAAATTTTAATTTTAATCTTTTTAAATCTCTCTATACTTTTGTATCAAATGTGAAAAACAGAAAGGTGCATTATTTCCTTTTTTAAACTACCCAATTTTGCCTTTTTGTTTGATATTTTATCTCTAATAGACCCTAACCCTAACACAACAAAAAGAGAAATGGTATTTAAAAAAAAAATTGTTTCATATAATACAAAAAGAACACATAAAGCTTCCTTGTGTTTTCACAAGTTGTTCTCTGGTTATATTATATTCTGGATGGATTTCTGGCCTTTAGAGAAAAGAACAGTCACACTGAAAAAGACTCCATGGATTATTGTCTACATACTGACTGTATCTAAAATTCTCATGAAATCAATCAGTCAATTTAAGTCAGTTAACTGATAAGTCAATCATTTCAGTCTTTTGAATTTCACCTTAAAAAAACACTTTTACTGCATGGCCTTTGTATTTTAATCATTTATCTTTTGTCTTTACTTGAATATTTTACATTAATAAATGTCTAGTTTATTTTACTGCAAATTTTATTTCTTTAATATTTGTTTACTCTGTTGCTTTTATTTCATACAGCTGTGAAAAAAATGTGTTACTTCCCATCATACCTGAAAAGTCCTCAATAAATCAGTGATTGTATGTTATTTATTTGTCATGTATCATGTAAAGATATCAAACAATCTCTGTTTTGGCTTCTCACATGGGAGGAATTGCTGTCATTCTCAGTTTTATGCCATGTAAATGAAATATCTTGTGATTTTGACCCATTGATCAGACAAAATAAGTGTTTTACAGTTCTCAGCTTAAAAATTTTGTTTTTTATGTATTAATTTTTTATTTTTTTCAACCATTTTTGGACACCCCGCCCTTCTCCATAATAGGCGATGTTTGCTGCCCTAATCTGCATAAACAAACACTTAACAGACCTTAAGCATTTTACAGCATGCAGTGTCAATGCTGTTTTTACTCTGGGTGAGCTGCATGCAGAAAACCAAATTCTTTTTTCAATTTCAGGTTTTTGTCCAAATAAAAGCTTCATAAATTTGCTGGTCTTGTACAATACATGATAGCAGTTTGATGAGGCCACCCAGTGAGACTACACGTGGCATGTGGACTATGACAGTGATGAAAGAAAGACTAATTGTATAGTGGGCAGCCCGAACTCTGCAGGAGATTTTACAGTATAATACATCTTGTCATGGTGGAGGAATGCACCAGTGCCATCAAAGTGAAGATCCACCCGAAAACTGAATGCCGCATCATGATGTTCCTCTTCACTTTAGTCTGAGCTTTTGAACATTTAAGTATTTACATGAAGCCTGAGAGGGAAAAGTTGAGACTGTGATGATGATGAAACTTCAGCTGGACTTCAACATCAGCCTTTGTTTAAATTTTTAATGAAAAATGTGCATGGGCATTTTTGTTTAGGGTGGAATTCTGCAGTAATTGTGTGGCAACAGAAGTCATCCATTTTAGCAAATTAATGGAAGAAATGGTTTGAGGGAAGTTTTGCTTTGTATAGCTGGCATTGAGACGTCCATACAGTGCTGTGCTCTGAGAAATGCTCCTTCTTTTATCTCCCCTCTTACACTGTGACCGACGCGATACTGCAGTCTCAACAAAACTGCCTTTGTGGAAAAGTCCTGATTTGGATTAAAGGCGGCGAGTGTGTTGTGCACATTAGGCTCAAGGTTTCTTTAAACCCCACTGTGCAGAATCACTGTTGAGATCAGATGTGTGATTAGGATCGCTTTCCCGTTTCCTGGTGATGGAGGTGTGAATGGATGTCTTTGCAGTGTTCAAAGAGAGTCTTGTGTTACTCTAAAAGGAATAGTATGAAATTTCGGGAAATACGCTTATTCTCGCTCTTGTGCGTACTTTGCCAGGTGTTAGACAGATTTTGTCATTGCATTAACATCATAGCAATGCAAGATGCAGTCACAAAACTTTGCAGGTGACATAAAATTGAAAGCTGAGTTAAAATATGCAGTCTGAGCAAGGGGTCTGGAAGTAGATGGATAGGAAGTAGTGAAGTGGTTTACGCCCTGTGCCCACATTCATTTTAAGTCATGACTTGCCGTATCCCAGCTTGAGTGATCCCATCACCAGATGGTCTCTTGTTACATTTTGTATTTTTTGCAGATCAAACTGATAAGATGTAATGTGTTATAAAGTATTTACCTGCTGTAAAGACGGTCTTTTCATAAAACAAGGCAATAGATATTGGTGCCATATGACCAGAGAAAAGAAAAAAAGGACTGTGGCATTTTCTTCTGCACAGGAGGAAGTTAAATAATTTTCTGTATCTACTAATTTCTTGCAATTTTTAGGAACAATTCTCTCCAAATTACTTGTTGCCCTTTTTGAAAGGAATTGCCCAAATTTGCTCAGGATGTAAGGGTTTATACATTTGTGAAGGATGTCTAAGAAAGGTTATGTCGCTCCATGTTTCAAAGGGTTAAACCATAAAATTCATTACATGTGCATTTTTGCTGTGTCACTGAGTATTTTCTCATTCTATAAACTGTTGGCTTGAGCTATATATTAGTACTGTTTTACTGTGAACACTGAATGGCTTTCTGAATAAAATCGGGCCTTGTTTGATGTCTAGGAATGACACCAGGCTTTGAAAATCAGAGATTTCTGTGTGTATAGGTTTGGTGTGAGCTTTATATAGATGTTGTGATTAATATTTTATCTTAACCTTGTGAGAACACGGTGACACAACACGGTTTTAGTACTCCTCTCTTCTTTTCTTCACCTCCGCCCATCTCCCTCTTCCTGTCCTCCCCCCCGCTCTTTTCATCTCCTCTCTGCCCTCCTTCCCTTTTGATTTTTTTTTTTGAAGTCTGTGTCTGCACTTGCATTTAACACACACATGCATACACACACACACAGTCAAACACACATGAAACAACATTTCTCATTATCGGTCCCGGCCAGCAGGCGGCTTTGTAATCACACAGTTTGTTTATGTGTGTTGTGCTGCAAAAACACACACACGTATACCTATCTCTTCTTGTTTTCCACACTCATATTTCATACACAAGCGCACTGAGTCATATTTTTTTCTGTCTCACCCAGATGTCAAACACAGCACTGCACAAAGCCACAGCCCCAGTCTTGAATAGAGCCAGAAATAGCATTGGGTTTGACTTGGAATCGGCTTAAGTCTTCAAAGAGAAAAATTTTGATTTAGCAAAGGGAGTGAAAGAGTGAGAGAGGAGGAGGGGGGGTGGCTGAGGGGAGAACAGAGCAGATCTGGTTCTTATATCCAGCTGTAAAAAAAAAAAAAAAAAAAGGGGCAAAAAAACTTCAAAGACTCACGTTGCCATGGTAACTGTATGGTGCCTGCTCTAAAGACCCACCCCCCCGTGCGCTCAAACACACATACATGTACTGAGGCAAATGTATTCATAAAAATTGGTGGCAGTGTGCTCTGGGTGCTACTCCCTAGTACTTTAATATTTTTCCATCTCCATCCCTGTCTTTGTTCTTTGTGGTCGTCTTCTTCTTCACGTATCCAGCACACATCATATTGATGTGTGTACTGATGGGCACTGCTGCAGCTAATTAAAACCCAATAGGGTTAGCAGCAAATGCCTCAGATTCCTTGTGTGAAATGAATGGTTTAGTCTTATCTGAAAGCCTCTTCATGTATCTTTCAGTACTGATGTTTCGAGGTTTGTTCCCTGTAATTACGACATGCTATCACTTCATTGCTATATTGGATCTCATACCAGTTGTAATCAGATCCATGTCCCAGTCCGTCTTTCCGTTTTTTATGTTTGTGTAGACTCAGTTTGGTAAGTGTTGCTTCACTTTTATTGACATTTCAATGGATTTTTTAAGCATAACTTAAACATTCCGAGATAAAGTACCAAGGGTAGGAAGCTGCTGAGTGAACAGGTTAAATTTCATTTAGATTTATTTGATCTGCTTTGGGGCAATTTGATAAATTGGATGGTCCATACTGAAATATCTCAATCTATTGTTAAATAAATTTGGTACAGACGTTCAGTGTTGTCCACGTTTGCACTTTACAAGAGCTAGTTCAAAGTTTAGTTCATACAGATTTAACAAGAACTAGTTCATGTTCATAATTCACTATTTGAATTTTGAACTAAGTATACAACACCAAAAAATGAAGTAGTTTATGATCATGTGTTCCTTTTATTTTATTTGATTTGATTTTAAAATCTTGTAGTCATCACTCACTCAGATATTTCCTGTTTGGATGCTTCTACTTGATGTGCCATTTCAAAGTCGTTATTGATTTAACTGAGATTCCTGACGGGCATAACTTGCATATAGATCTGAGATTTTTCCTATTGAAATCTGTGTTGTTGTTTTTTATCACTGCCCTTCAAATATCCACATGAACTGGCTTTAGCATCACCTGTAGCTGCATTGTCTGAAGTGCCTGTCACTGCTGCTGGTGTTTCGTGCACACAAGTATCGGCACACATGGTCTTATAAATCAGATGCAGATTAAGTCAGAGTAGGGTGGGTCGTGCCTTTGCTATCTTAGGAAACAAAAATTCACTCACTGTTCACCAAAAACATGAGTTCATTTAATGAATGTTCCCCATTAAGCACAGTGATGCATAACACTATAGACATTTATATCAACGTCAGATCCAAATTTCAACTTACCCAATTCTTTACTATAAGCCATAATTTCGCCACACATAGATGTATGCAAAATATCTTTTTATGCCTTGTGTCAAAGCATAATACAGAATCAAACAAGCATGGAAAATGATCTATAATAATTCTTTAATATTTCTTCAACCAGATCTCACCGTAAAAGTATTACATACTAATTGTACATTATGGTGATGTTTTGTTGCCATTCTTATGACCTGGGTACAATTCCCATGCGGTGCATGTGTTTTCTTTTGACTACTTCTTTTGACAACTGTTAATTAGTTTAAGATTTACAGAAATTTTTGTATAGAGACATCGCATGACGCTTTTATTTTGAATATATTTGTCTTTTGTCCGCTGTGTGTCTGTTTCTATCTTCCTAAAAAATGTTCTTCGAAATGTATGTAAGTACTCAGGGAGTAACTTCAAACCAGAGTTATATTTGTTTTATGTGTACACATACTTAGCCAGTAAAGCTGATGTTAATAACCTTTAGTTATATTATTTGTACATGTTTGTCAATCAACATATTAAGTAGGTAAAGGGGGGCAGAAAGGCTGTGCAAAGGGCCGAAATTTGAATGCCACAACCCTGTTCAAAGATGAAAATCTAATTTTATTAGCATTATTGTCCTGGTGGCCATCGGTAATGTCACGCTGTAAAGGTCACAAGGGTCAATAACCTTAATGTACAGCTGTGTTACCCCTCAACAATGAGTCTGCCTTTATTATCCATTTCTTTCCATTTTTTTTCCTTCCTCTGCCTCTGTCCTTCTTCAATGGCCGTGCGATCAGTGGGTTCTGTCATGCATTAAGAAGAACTGGATCGAGCCGATACGTCCCTGGAGCTCTGCATCTGAAGCTCTGATGCTGCCAGTGAGTTCGGGCCTGCTTGGAACTGGGAGGTTGTTTACATCTAAAATGATTTCAGTTTTAACCGAGGCGCCACGGTAATCAAGAAAGAAAAATCAGCTTAGTCAGTCAGGATCTATTTTGCTGTCACTTGAGACTGTATGTCACAGATAAGTCAGATGAACTTTTTCTAACTCTCTGGTTTGTTGTGCTGTTTTTGTTCTCCTTTGTTTGTCTCTAATTAGACATTGAAAGAAGATGAATGATGATTTCCCTCAACATGATAATGTTGTTGTCTAAACCAGAGAGGAGTATTAGGAGCAGCTGTACCCAAAACATTTCCTCCGAGTGGTTTTGAGGCTGACCCAGGACCAGCTGGGAAGAAAGAGATGGCAAACAGTGAGGACAGTCATGCAATGCATCGCAACCAATGTCATGCAACCAAGTCAGAAATCTTACCAACACTTAATGAAAACAATGATTTCAGTGTTAAATAACATAGTTCCAGCTTTGAACAGATAGCGGATTGTTATGTTATTTTACTGCCACAAGGTGTGACTTGTGTTATTAATCTGTTTAAACACGGAAAGTAACCAGACACTCTTCATCAAAGGGATATTTGTGGGGCTGTAGTCCACATGTAGTACATAGTAACAAACAAGACTACAGCATCAACATCTAAAGAGCAAAAAGTCAATCAAGAGCAAAACCTAAATTTCGCGATACAGGAAGGCACACAGGGATTGAGTGTTGTTTAATGTTTCATCTCAGTTTTTGCTGAAACATTTTCATCTGTTGGTCAGTTAAAGGAACAGCATATAAGATTTAGGGGGATTTCGTGGCATCTAGTGGTGAGGATTGCAGATTGCAACCAGCTGAATCTTCTCCTGGTAAGAATTTCCTCAGTGCTCATTGTTCAGGAGGTTTCAGGATGAGCCACATAATCCACAGAGGTCTCCTCCTCTCTAAAACAAAAGGACCAGATGATTTAAGTGGTAAAAACACTGAATAAAGCTGTTTTTCGTGGCAAATTTGTGTTTCTTCAATGCTGTTTGGCATGACACAGATTGCATCTGCAAATATATGCTTACCTATCTTCTCTTATGACTGAATGTATTCTCATCTTAATTCTGATACAGACATTTAGGAGGATTTTACCATGAGCCAGATTATCTGCAGAGGTCTCCTCCTCTCCAAAACCAGCAGAGCCGGTGATTAAAACTGGTGAAAACACTGAATAAAGCAGTTTCACATTCTAAAAAAAAAATCAGTGTTATTCTGAAGCTTTTGCCTAGATAGGGCAATTAAATTGCCCTCTAGATAGGGCAATTAAATTGCCCTATCTAGAGCCAGTGGAGTAAATAAGTACTTGAAAAGGCAGAACCACCCAGAGGCCGGTGAGGTATTTGTACGAGTGGTGGCCAGCTCTGACAAAACTGTTGAGATTAAGCCTGGCATGAAGTCTAGGTTTGTAAACTCAGGCGAGATGGTGGAGAGCTTCCCTTACAGAACCAAAGCACTTTTTGCATTTGAGGAAAGAGATGGAGTGGACGTTTGTTTCTTCGGCATGCATGTCCAGGAGTACGGCTCAGAATGCCCTTTTCCAAATACCAGACGGGTTTACGTATCATACCTCGACAGTTTCTTGTCCACTCTGGGCTATTACAGAAACATTCTGAGGTAACATTTATGTTCATTTCCAGGTGATTTTACACTTAAGAAAACATGGCACCAGTATCAGCCCTGTACAGCCTCTTAAAGACAGAAATGTTATCCAGCAATTAATGTGATTTTAAAAAATTTAAAAACGCGTTATGGATGAACCTTAATTGCATGGCGATTAACGCATTAATGCTGACAGCCCTAATTATATTCCATTTCTGTATCTGTTCTCAATATATTCCCCTAAATCCTAAAAACTCAACCTTTAAAGGGACGACACCTACTGATCAACAGATACAAATATTAAGCCAGAGTTAAAGTAATATTCCAACAGTAAGAATCTACATTATACCTCATTCCCATTGCACAAAAAAACTTCTAACAACCACTAACATCTGGCTTTTTAATGCAATGGGAATGAGTACAATTAGCATTCACACCTAGATCAAATGATTCTGCAGTAGTCACAGGGATTTGTCGCCTCCAGCTCCAATAGCCAGTTGATGGGAACACAACACCTGGGTGAATACACTAATTCTGGCTCCTCATTCGGCAAGATTCCATGACGTGGTGCCACTACTTACTGTCCTTTTCCTCCTAAGCAATGCAAAAACATAGATTCAAATTAGTCTGAACTGAGTTTGAAAGAGAGACTGAATAAGTAAGAGATATATAAAGAGAAGGAACCACCTTTAAGTTTTCAAAGAACTGCTTTCTACTGTTTACATGTTCTCCATTTTGTCCATGACATCGCACGGACACACCAAAATAAGGCCACACACATACAAAAAAGGTACACTCATCTGCTCTAGCTCCATGTACACAACTCTGCTCTACTGACAATGGGACAGCAGTCTAAAGCCTATTGTTAGCAGGTTTACCTGTAGTTGAAAAACCTGTGTGCACGTGCTAATTTTGGTGGGAAATTGGTATTAGAGAACCATGAAAAGAGAACATAAGCAAAATTATGTCGCCCTGAAGAGAGCAGAATTTGTGTTCTTTCTTTTTAAGAGTGACTCCTCCAGCAGATATTCGGTGAGCTTCTTGTGTATCGCTGTTTATTTCTACCTGTCATATCTTACCTATGTACTATACCTACTGTGTTATGTTAGGGCCTTGTTTTGCCAGGAGGAGTGTTGCTGTAAAAGCCTAACAAGCCTCTATGTGTCACTATCAACCCCTATGTGTCCTGATTACGGCAGTGGGGAATTGTCATACTCAGTCAGTTGCATCTGGCTTTCTTTACACAGCAAAAGAAACTCCAGTTGTAGCATTGCCTCCTTCTTACACACAGAGACAGTTTCACGAACAGAAGCCGTACAACCTTGCTGAATCTGGCTTCAAATCTAATGTCGACTTCCACAGGTAATGGCTAATATTAGATCTCAAGCCAAATATTTCCTGTTCACGTGTAATAAAAATGGCTCTCAGTCAGAGCTGCCTTTGAAGCCAGATGTGAAACCCCAGTCTTCCTGTCTCTTGCTTTGAACAGAACCTCCCTGCATCTCACCCCAAAATCTCATTTAATATATTCAAAAACCCAAATCCTGGACTAATCAGCCTCACTTTCTCCCCTTTATCTTCCCAAACCAGGTGGCTTTGTGTGTCAGTGCTGTAATTAAAATAATGCAAATGGGGTAATCCTGTAAAACAAATCCATCCGTCTGTGTTAATGAAGACCCCTACCCACTTTCTTGTGTAATGAAATATTTTGCTCAGAATAAACCGACAGCGCTCTCTCCGCAGAGACATGGCAGAAAGACAGCCAGTCAGGATTAGTCGTTTTGCAGACAGACGTGTTGCTTTGGCTGAGCTGCAGACTGAAAATGATCCAAGAGATAGAGTGAAATAAAAACAATAAGAGCAAGTCCAACTGGTGCCATATACTGTGTTTTACTGCTTCACGGGCCAACAGTCTCTGTAGGAAAAGACTGATTGTATTCATCATACCTGATGGTGCATTTTCATAAATAAAACACAAGTTTTTTTTGTTATTGTCTTGGTGAGGTGTATGACTAACTTCTATGAAAAATCTGGGCTATAATACCATCAAAGATTTTTAAATAATTCCCTCTTTGTCTTCTGTCTGCAATGTCTTTTTGCATGTAGCTAACTCAATTCAGTTCAACAGCTCTGCAATAATCCGTACCTTTCATGACGCTTATTATATTCAGGTTTTGTTGAGAATTACATGAGGGTGTTTGGTTGAACATAATTGCTATTTTCTAAGCTGTCATTTGTGAAGCTGTTGAATTAAACAGATATTTATGGTTCTAAATAGGAAAGCTGAAAGCAAGTGGCACAGTCACAGGTTTACCTGGCAGGATGATGAAAATAATATTGGTAATGGCACATGGGTGGTAAATGTAACCTTATTCACAGGTTTGTGTGCTATCCTACAAAAACGCAAACACAACTGCTCAAATTATGTTACTTACCTAATGTAAAGTTATGAACTTAACATAAAGGTACAGAGGTTAGGTTTAGGTAAGTAAAGTTACCGTGGTTAGGTGTAGGCAAAAAAATATAATGTCGACACACCTTAAAATGACTCAGAGTCCACATATTTCCAAACACTGGTCTCCAGGGGAAAGTCCTGTATTTTGTGATCCATCTACTACCCTCACCTCTACTTATGAGACTGCTTCCCTCTTTATTCCAGCAGCGCATTGGTCATGTGATGGCAGCCTTCCAAAATGCATGGGTTGTACATGATTTGCTGGCTCTTGATTATGTGGAATGTGTTTGAATTTTGGTGGATTAATTTTGGTACAGTGCATGAGAACAGCCCGCGGTGGTGGAGAGGCTAACCACCTGCCCACAGTCTCAGCAGTAGTACCTCCGGCTTGGTTGTGCTTTTCAAGGAATGCAATCTGTTTGCTGGTGGGAAGCCAGTGAGGGACCATGCACTAATAACCTTTACTGCTCTCTCTAGGTGCACGAAACAGGTGATAGAGGGGCAAGTGTTTCAGTAATTTAGCCCCACATTATGTATTCTGTCCTACAAATATCCAAGTGGTTGTTTCCTGTTTGACTGCGATCTAACCAGCATGTGCGTAGTCATGCGTGTGGGGAAACTTTTTTGGAAATGTAGAAGTAGAATGTAGAAATAATTTTAGTCTGCTTTATCACCATTTTTATAATCACATTGCCAAACTACAAACTATAGCATTGCATCCTCTGTCATCACTGAATTCAAAAATGTATTTATTACCTGCACCACATCTGCCACATTGCAGAGCAAATCTGTTATGGCACCTCAAGGCACCCAGACCTCTCATACTGCATGCCTAAGCTGCCGAACAGGACAGGTTAGAAAAAAAAAAAGCCACATTATGTGCTTTATAAATATACTGGATTGGATTGAATTTAACAAACGGACCCTTGTCTTAATGGAAATCTAGAGTGCAAATGGGCCTGTCGATATGTCAAGTCTTTTTCTGACCTTGATTCCTTTTTTTGAAAGATCTGTGCAGAACAGAGCACAAAAAATCTTGTGGCAGTACTACACACACACACACGCACGCATGCATGCACAGGCACACACACACACGCGCACACACACGCACACACACAAATAACAGGTGTGGAGCAGAGAGAAACAGGTTTTAGAAATTGTCAAAATTAATAAATACCAACAGCAGCACTCTGATGAGGTCAGCTGGGCCTCTGTGGCTGAGAGGAGAAATTGACCATATCATTTTAAAAAGGAATTTAACATTTACTTTGAGTTATTTTAGTCTGCTTCAGATTATGTTAATTCATACACTCGTTCTAATGTTTGCACAAGGAGCTTTATATATTTTCTCCTGTGCAAATATCACAACCAATTCAGGAAATGAACATGCTTCACAGTCTCCATTTGTGTCCTTATAAATCAAAAACGGCTTTCAAATAAACTTTTGCCTGTTGAACTCAGAGTTGAAGGTGAAACCACTAGAAAACAAGGCTTTTCTGGGGAAGTGATAATGTATGTGGTGCACACACTACATCTGACCACTCAACAAACACACTTGTGTTTGTTAAGTGTCTAAAAGAAACTGACGGGCACGCAAACATCTGATGGCGTCTGCAGCCAAAGATGCAGACAGACGAGCCATTCAGGAGCCAAGCAGAGTCTGGAGGCAGGAACTCTTTTCCTGCTGCAGATCCCTGGTGTTGGCGCACTGCATCCATCACACTTGTATTTCACAAGAGGAGCCATCCATATGAGTTAAATCTTGAGAGGACAATTGGAAACAAATTTTGGTGAAAGAAAGAAATGGTTCACATTATGAGTTGCAGAAAAAATACAATTGGTGGTCATAATATCATAGTTTTTCTTTAAAAAATCATTCACATCATCTACATTGTTAGCTTAGGATATTCAGTAAATTGACTTCTTCCACTGCAATACTAAACTTCTTTGCAACCCATTTAACAATATGAGGTTGTCAGACACCACAGGCCAAAAACGCATCTTTATTTGACAGGCGATATTTCAGTTAAGAGGCATTGAAATTATTTTGGCTCCCATGTGGAACGATCATGGTGGGCAGGCTGCTCTATACTTACTATGATCAAGACGCGTGACTAAACATGGTTGACTGACTCACTAAAACATAAAAATTATATATATATTTGCAGACTCTGCAGAAAGTGGATGCATCATGACATGAAAATGAAAAATAACCATCTCACAGTTGATGCTAGAACGAGTTCACAGATGTTTTAGCTACTTGTCAGGGTCTCAAACCAAACTTAAAGGGATAGTCTGGATTTTTCATGGGTTGTATGGGGTACTAATCTTGGTCAGTGTGTTACATACAATAGATAGGAAAGCTTTACAATGTACTGCTGTGGACAGATGCATCAGAAAATGTATTTTAGCCACCTAAAAAAGTCACACCTATAAGAACTGTAACAGTTTAAGTATACTCTACTTTGAGAATATTTTCACTGCTTTACCTTTCCATCAGACAGCCCGTTCCAACAAGCCATTAACGGCTTCAGTTCTCAATCTATGCTCTCATCAAAGCCACCAGACTCCATTGAGGAAACCAGTGATTTAACATCGCAGATCACAGGAGCTGCTGGTCTACTTCTGCTCAATCAGTTTGTGTTATTGTGTGACTTTGGTGAATCCAAACTAACCCTTTTAAATGCCAAAATCACACAGTAACGACAAAGGAAATATTAAATCAATGTTTTTATCAGTGGAGTCTGGCTTTGAAAAGAGCAACGTACCAGCTTCAGTTTTGGGTCTGGAATTGCTATCTGATGGCAGGGGTAACTGTGTAAATACTTTAAATATAGTGTACAATTATACTGATATTGGGTTTTTTTGAGGTGGGACTTTTATTAGACGGCTAAAATACTTTCCTTTTTTTTTTTTGCTTACCCCTCCTCCGCTGTACATCGCTTAGCATCCATGTTGGACTCCTGCCTGCTTCTCCAAACTGGGGATGTGCTGACTGACATCTATCTGTAATAAACTAACAATGGACCTCATACAACCCCACTCCACAAAAATCAAACCACTCCTTTAAAGACTTTTAAAACCTTTATGTTATAGAAATGTGTTTGATTATTCTTGCACTTCACAACTACATCAGTGATAAGCTTTTGAAAAATTCCTTCAAAAGCCTTCCCTGACTGTCTGTGATGATGATGATTTATTACGAGCTGATGGGTTGAGGACCTGAAAAGACTTTCCTGTCAATTCCAGTGCGAATGATACATAGCAAGCAACACGACACCACCTGCAGAGAATCTTATTAAATGACCAACAGAACTGCATGGAAGATCGCCTATGCTTACCTTCCATTACATCTGTCTGTCTAAACATGTATAGATAGATTTGGTAAAGAATGATTTACTTTTTTGATTAAAATCTTGATGGTGCAAAGCACTGAGATCAACTTTGGCATCTACTTTTAAAAACTGACTCTATTACCTATGTGGTTAACTTTATGAACAAGAACATGTCTGCCTATAGGAGTGAATATTTTTAGGACTTTATTTCATGTGACACACACAGCAAATATCAGTTTCACTGCTTTAGTCCTCAAATGTTTTAAATTCAAAATTGTGTACTTTTTTCAAGAAAACAAATCAATGTTTAACCAGAAAATACCCCAAAAGTTACAAAAAGCAGTGTGAAGGATGAGGAGAGGCCAACTTGTGCAGCTGCAAATTAAATACACTCTGCAATCCAACAATGTACACTGAGAGAGCACTGATTGGAGGCCAGCTGTTGGACAGGGTGGAGTACTGTTACACCTCAAAACCTCACATCACTGACAACAAGATTCTTTAATGTATGATTTTATTTTGCAGTCAGAAACCAAAATGTGATTTATCCAAATACATAAGCCTCTGCTCCTTCTCGAGGCTGCTCAGCCAAGGTGAAATTGAAGTTGCAACAAAAAGAAGAACTGGACTCTTACAGGAGTGGAGTCTGCTGGTTGCTGCTTTTTTCACCACAACCGACAATGGGATATCCCATACACCACTAATTTGTGTGCCTGTGCAAAAAAAAAAAAAAAAAGAAAGAAAATACAAGAAATCACATAAAGGTCACTAAAATTAATTTTGAGGGCAATTTATCCATGTTCTATTAATTTTCTATTTAATGTTCTTTATTTGTCAAGCCACACAGGCAGGCACAATTAGCAGTTGAAATGTAGGCTACCTCTTTGTGTATCCCTCTTTTATAAACACACATGCACACATACACACACATACACACACACACACACACACACACACACACACATATGCATTAAACAAGGGGTTGCAGAAAAAAAAACAAGTGGACAAAATTTGCAAATTTGCACATACCTTATTCTCTTGTTGTGTATTGATTATTAATGTTTATAAGCTAATTTATGTCTCGTTAGCTGTTGTCCTTGTTGGTATGTTTATAATAAATCGAATAAATATAAGTTGTGTTATTTATTATTTATTATTTTGCTACCATTTGTATTCCTTGCACTGTGAAGGCTTTTAAGCTACATTCAGACCTTTATGTTCTGAAATACATATAGTTAACATAATGAATAAAAACGCATCCAACCATTTGCAGAAACTTTACTGTAACTTTTCAGACTTTCCTTTCGGTGCCTGCTCACAATAGTGTTTGAAGGAGGAAGTTTCTCGGATTTTTAAGAAATAATTTCTATGGTCCCGCTGAATTCTGCTTTTATAGACGTATTACATATCAGTACATTAAAGGCCAGAACAATGAATTGACGAATTTGTGCATTTAGAGTCACTCATAGTCGTCCGTTTTTCGTGTTTGCTGTTTTCCCAGCAGTACTTGAAGTCATCGCGAGAGCCTGATCCATTGATCCGGAGATCCAGGCGCCGGTAGGACTCTTGTGTTTCCACGCCTCCCACTTTCACCCCCATTGTGGTGAATCTCCGGCTCGCACACACTTTGCCAGACTTCCAGGAGTTGGGACGACTGACCGAAGACGGAACACAGACAACGTTAAAAAAAGAAAGAAAAATAAAACCGTGTCTTCTTCTCCGCATGGATCTATTTTCTTCTCTCGAGGGGTTTGAAGGAGCTGCAATGGTTCGCGCTGCCGTGAATGTTGGAGACTTGTACCGGAGAGAAAGGGCACACGTCCTCTACGCTGCAAAGTTGTAAAAGTAGTTTCCCTTGAAGTTTTTTTTCCGCCACCAGCTCAGACTCGGTGTTTCTGTAGCCTGTACACCCACAGCCATCATGGCGAGGCGGACGGCGGAGAAACCTCCGCTTTTGACGCCGAATACATGCGCTGCTTTCCGGGATAAACACCTTCACTTTCACAGGGGCTTGTTGGCTTTTTCTTGGATCTTCGTTTTAATCTGCTCGGCTCTTTCTTGTGGATATTGCGGAGCCGAGACGGAGTTTTCCATCCTGGAAGAAGCGCAAGTTTTGGCCGATCAGATGAAGAAGCTGTCCTCTCAGGAGCTGGGAGTCTTTACGATGCAGGTAAACGTGGAGGAGAAATGTTTTTTAATTGCGCTTGTGTGATAGAAAACGGAGGTAGTTCAGGAGTTGAAAGATCCAAACTGGCACAAACAGGATTGTCAAAAATAATTTGATAATCACAGAGGGAAACTTTTTTTTTTTGTCAGAAATGCTAAAGTGTTACGAAACAATCAGCTCTTTGGTCGCAGTGCAACAACAGGCGCTTTGAAGTTGGGATGCATTTATCTGGGACATCAACACGCTGGAGGTTTGCTGTGCTTTGGGAGGCTTGTGTTTCACCTTTTATTCACACCTAATCTGCTCAAAAAGACCAACTATTACAAAACAGCAATCATATCAACACATTTCACTGTGTGTGTTTACTAAAAACAGGTGAATCAACTGTCACCTGTAATGTTTATCACGAGGAATCAGCTATGAAGCAACATCTCATTGTAGACTGGCCCTCATCCAAGCCAATACACTGATGCCTGCTTACAAACATGCACGCATGCCATTGTGCACATGAAGAAAAAAAAGCTGGTTATAAGTCCACATGCCTTCCAGTGTGTCTGAGAATATGTGCTATGTAGGTCTCCTGATAAATCAAATAACAGCAATAAATCCATTTGATCTGAGCTGGCTGCAGCTCACACACCCAGTGAGAAAACCAGCTTCTGGACTCAAGGAGAACTGATGCTGCTCAAGATTAAATACTAACAATAAATCATTTTTTTGTGAAGCACATTATTTAGACTGAAACATAGCGTCAGTGCTGCAGCTAACAATTATGTCATTATTAGTTGATATACTCATGATTTAACTGGAGTCTTGGTGGAAGAACTGGTAAAAAAGCACAAGTTGTCCGGTGCTTGTTAAATTCGACCAGCAATCCAAGAAGATATTCAGTTTGCAATGATAAAGGAGAAAAGCAGCAAATAGAATACCTTTTTTTTTTTTTGCTTGATAGAGGTATCAAATTACGACTAAAATTTTGATAATTTTTTGTCACTCGATTTATTGTCTCAACTCTGCTTGCAGCTGACATGATTTGAGTGTTTCATTAGAGGTGAGATGCTTTGTGTGCCTTTTTTCTTCCCTGTTCGAGACACAACACCCATTCTTCTAGCAAACAGTAACCCTATTATGGTGATGAGTGTGTCCCCATGTTAGATTACGTAAACCTTGACTGATCATTGATTTTACAGCTGTAACGGTCAGTCAGTTCAGGAATTTTAGAAGCAAATGTGCAAAAAAAAAAGAAGCAGTTTCTAGCTCATAAAATGTTAATATCTGCTGTTTTTCTTAGTATTTCATGACAGTAAACTGATAATAATTGGACTTGAATTAGAGCTGAAAAGATAAGTCAATGAATCAATCAGTTGTTTGAACAGAAAATTAAGCTACATCTATTGGAGTAATTAAATTCATTCATTTTTATTTATTTTAATGCTGTTTATATTTATCTTATTTGATCATACACTCAACGCTTTAGTTTTTGGACTGTCGGTTGAACAAACAAAAATTTTTCGCTCTTTTCTGGCATTTTTTTTAGACCAAGTAATTATCGAGCACATAATTAGCAGATTAATCAATAATGCAAATAATGTTTTGCTGCAGCCCTGATGTATTTAACGTGTGAACTGCAATATTTCTTTGCCACGTTCATGCATTCAGACCTGCGTTGAGTCACCAAATGGCAGGAGGTGCAGGGTGCAGTGCTGGGTGCTGCAGGGTGCGAGGGGGGTTGTTTAGCACTTCAGAGGCAGAGGAGCTCACAGGCCCTGAACACAGAGGCGAGGCAGCGGGGGGGCCCTGCCCCCAAATGGTGTTTCATCTTCTCTGCTTCCACACTGAGCCGCCTTCATCCCGGCTCTGGGAGTCGCCTTTGAGGACTTCCTCTGATCCCCCTGGATCCGCCTTTTGTCACCGCTCATCCTTCCCTGAGCTCCAGTTTGTGTCTCATTCCTGTTCTCTCCATCATTTTCTCAGCTGTGTTATTTTGCTTTGTATTAATCCTGTTTTCTTGGTGCACGCAGTCCAAATAATCGCCCTTCTTGTTCTCTGTGTTTTGTTCCTTCTGTCTTTATTTTCATATCAGTGTAAAATTGCTCTATCAGCTGCAAAGATGTAATTAATGCAGAATTATTTTGGCTTCTCTCACTCACTTTATTTTTAATGACGCTATTTGAGATTATTTATGAAAGCACAGATTTCGGCGTCATCCCCCTGTATCGTGGGAAAACCGCTTTGAGGCAATCATGTTGTTGTACAAGCTGTGAAAATCTGACTTGGCATGAGGCTAATGTGAGTTTGATTGAAGCGGTACATTTCATGGATTTGTTAGAGTGGTTTCGCTCCACAAATGTGAGAGATGTGCATCCAGTAAAAATAGTCGGCATCTGCCCGTGAAAACAACTGCAGCAATCTGTCGGCTATGCTGTCCGTGTGGACACCTGCTCTGATGCTCAGATGTGGTCTGACTCGCCGTCTGCAGGTGTGTCTGTTGAACTGGATTTCACTTAATCTTTCTGTCTCTTTGGTATTTTGTCCTTTTTTTGCCTTTGCAGTGATTTTCCACACATAAAATGAGTTTATATCCAAACAACACCATTGCCCTCAAGTTTGGATTTCTGGTGTCACGGCTTTCATTCATTATCTCTTTGAGGTAGTTTTTTTGTCCTTGTTTTGCACAGAGACTTCAACATGCAAAAGTTTATGCTGTACTATTTCGGTGAAGATCTAAAGGGTTTTGTTATCAAGCCAGCATCCCAGCATCTCAGTTTAAAACGTAATTCTACCTCTTCCGCTCCACCCCTCATTCTCTTGCAGATGTGTAATTTGAGGCTTTCCTTGTCAGTGCTCCTGAGTCACTGGGTCAACCTTGTTCAATCTGTCATTGAGTTACTCTATTATCAGGGGACACGAGGGAGTACAGTCGACACTCTGTTTAAGCTGATAGGTCAACTTTTCAGAGGATGTTCTTCTTTCAGGTATGTTGTAAAGGCAATTCCCTGTGAGGTTTAAAGATTTTTTTAAAGGTATTCTGCCTCAACCTGCTGCACTAAGGTCTAGTCATTTTTATTTAATTGGTTGATTACAATCTGATTGTTGCAACGGCACACTGTAAAGATTGCTGCAGGGCTGCAACTAACTGTTATTCTCGTTATTGATTATTCTGTCGGTTTCTCAATTTTCATTGGTTTAGTCAATAAAATGTCAGTTGTGCCCATTCAAAATTTCAAACCAAGCATAACTGATCTATTGGCTGATATTGACCTATCACAGATATATTTTATTAAGATATAATGTTTTCACTGCAGTTACAGTCGTTGCTGTTGTGATACAGCCTTGTAATATTTATGAACTTTATGAATTTTGATGAACTTTTTAAAATTGTCTTCTCTCAGTGGTATTGTTTGCTGTGGTATTGATAACAGTATTGCATATTGATATTCATCAAAATCAGGTTTATTTGTCACTTCCATAATGCATTAGGCATACATGAGAGCAAAATACCATCGTCCACGGATCAGAGTAAGATTTAATATGTAAAAGACATATTCCATGGTAATTTCTATTGAGAAATTTAGTGTCATTAATGACAAAGAAAAGCGTCAACATCTCATTCTTGAGAAGTTGGAACCAGTAAATGTTTGTGGCATTTTATTTTTTTTAAAAAGTAAAAAAAAGTCAATGAATCACATGTCAAAATAGTTGAAAATAAATGTCTATTTTCAGCTCTGTTCTACCGACAGGTTCATAATAATGCATTAATTCTAATCATCCGCTTTCACACAGTGTCAGTAAATTTGTAGATGTTGTATCTTGATTAGTGTAGCCTCTTGTAACATTAAAACAACAGTTTAAGTGTATTGCATTAAATTTCCAGCACTGACATGGTCTGTCTTTTGTTGTACTTGTTTATTATTTTTATTTATTTTCAACAGCGTGGCTTATGTCAAGTTGTTGCTGTTGCATACTTTTTTTGTAACTTCTGGCTTTGTCTCTTAGAGTGTAAATCAGCAGGTACAGAATATCCCCCGATGTTAGGAAGCGATTTTATACCTGAATGCTTTGTGCCATGCGCCTCTCAGTGGTTGTTTCGAGAGGAGACAATCTTCACTCATATGCAGCTAATGAGCATTTAACGTCAGATTTTCTGCAGCTTAAAGCAGGAGGGTTTTACACAGCAGTTTGATCTCGGATCTAAATTTGAAATTCAGTCTCCTTTCTTTTAATCCATGTTACTTAAACATTGGGTTGGTGCTTTAGACGGCTAGAGCCAGGACCATGGCGCATATTTCCAGCCACAGTTGCAGTAACACACACTTGTTCACTGCTGGGAGTAAACTGCTGTGCATAGACTGTCAGAAAGAGATCACTCATCACTGTGTGAAAGGTCCACCCCACTTTCTTTTACTGGGAGGCTATTTACACACTGTTGGCTGATTATTTACAAAGGGAATTTCACTTTGTTAGTTTTAAGGGCCTTAATCCTTGGAGAAGTGTGGTTTGTTATTGAGGCTGGCTCGTCCAGTATCCCCGGCCCCCCCTAATTGAATATTGATAGTAATTTGAGGGCAATAGAGGTTTGTGCAGGAAAAGAGAAAATTGGTGCAGCTCCGGTACTATCATTAGGCCCTGATTTTCTGGGCTGGGTTTGGTCCAAGGGCAACACCAGTTGAGGGGCTATCACAGAGCCCCGGTCCCTGCTTTGTTGCTTTTTCTCACTCAGACTATATTTTTGTTGAGGGCTTTTTTAACATATCTATATATATGTTCTCTCTTCTGTTTCTCTTTGTTTCCACCTGCTTTTATTTGAATCTTGCTTCTCTGCCCTTTTGTATTTTGTGTCTCTCAGCTGCCGTATTTCTTCTCTTTGCCTTACTCTGTATTGAATCAGTTGCAGAGACAGACGAGGAGGAGGAGGCGGATATATAGCAGGACATCAGAATTCATGCTAGGTTCTCTGCAGTACGGCTTCAAAGCCCTGTTACTTCTTACTGCATTGCCTGCATGGCTGTGTGCTCAAACAGTCAAGGTTACCAAGAGCCTCACAGGCCCTCTGCTACGTGTCGGACTATTACAATCTCTCATTCATTCTCTCTTTTCCTTTAGAGTCTTTACTTCTTTTGTTTTGTGGTCCAACATTTTTCACGTCCAAGGATATTCTGTTAAATTAATAATATTAAGCTAAATTTATGTATGATCTGCTCCAGTCTCGCATGTGAAAGCACTCCATATAGGGCTGTGTGTTCACTTGAGTAGCAGGTTTTAGGATTTATAGTCTATGAAAGAAGAGCACATGTATAACAATAACACTCATCTAAAGGGCAAATGAACACTTAGGTGTTAAATATATCTCCGAGCACATTCCTGCACTTTTAGTTGAGGATGAGATGGGGCTCTTTTTGTTGCCCACCCCTCAGGGCGGAGAGGTTTCGTAACGTAACCAAATATTCCCTCTCAGCTAGTCAAGTATTTCAAATCATAGGATATAGAAACATATCTTGAGTGGAGGATGGATACTCTCTTTTGTCTTGTGTTTATCATTTTCACGCTCAAAGGAGTATGATGTAGAATACTGAGCTAAACTTTGGTTTAAGCTTAATTCAAGACCGTGGATGGATTACTGAACAGGCCTACTGGGCACAGGCCCTGGGGCCCAAAGTGTGAGGGGCCCCCCTGGTCAGTGACACAAAAAACAGGCAGAAAAACCACAAAGAGACACAAAACAACTAAAAAGTACACATTATAAAAAAGATGAATAATGATGAGGGAGGGGGATTGACACAGCATAGATAAATTATTAATAGGTATGGATGCATATTGCCAAGATCTGATATGCCGATACATAACAACTAATTTTGCCAATAACCGATACAGAAATCAATATAATCACTTTTTTTCCCCACCTAAATGTAGTGATCATCAAGTCTTTTCTGAAATTAACATCATATTATGCATTGTCATGGCCTCCCAGCTGATGGAGACATAAAATACAATGCTTTTCGGTGTTTGTAATATTAATTTATTGTGCAAAATAAGAAAGAATAAGAAAAAAAGAAGAAGAAAAAAAGAAAATAAGAAAAAATGAAGTCTGTATTGGTTTGTTTTAGCAGCAGAAATCACCCGGTTAGCCGATGATATTTCATTTTAAAGCCAGTATTTGCCGATACTGATGACGTGCTGATATTATCAGACAGTCCTAATTGTTAACATTAGAAACCAAGATTAATCTTTTGATTGCCTGCTAGAATGAGGTAATGAGGTAATTTTTGCTGCAGTGATGACTGAAGTGGGATAAACAGACTGTATCTTACTTGATAAAACAGATTTTGAAAAATTTAGAGGTTGAAAAATGTAATAAATTGCAGTGTATCACAACATATGTTATCATGATATGATGGTACAAGGCATATCGCAGCGATATTGTATTGTGGGGCCTCTGGTGACATCCACCTCTGATATTAGAAACAAAAAAACACCAACTAAAAAATACAAAAACAAAATAACCACAAAGTCTTCATGTCTATGTAGGACAAGTGGTGGGGCCTTTTGGGTATCTGTGCCCAGGGACCCACTGTCTCATAATCCACCCATGCTCAAGACCCTGGTCTCCATATCACTGCTAAACAACCCCATCAAGATTTTGTATGATTATATGTGCTTAACAGTGATGTTTTGCTTCACGTGGCTGGCTGCTAAGTTTTATACTGGTTCTGATTAACTGGAGTAGCCTACTTTTTAAGGATTTCTTTTCTAAATTTGCTCAAATTTCAAATGCAAAACCCCCAGAAATAATATGAATTTAATTTTTTGGCTGCTTTTGGGTGAGAGCAATTAGTTGGAAATGCAAAAATCGATGCTTCACTATGTTCAACAGCTGATTGCAATGTTTTCTATCCTCTGTTTGATAGGCAGGTAGTGTACATCGAGTTTTTCGAGCTCTTTCACCTAAATCAAGAGAAAGCGTGAACCTTATCAGTGAAGTTCAAATCAAAACAATAAGTTAAAAGACGTTAAAACGGTTGAGCTGCACAACTGAGTGATAATTCTGAGTCCTTTCACATAACACAGGGTGAGTTCATACACCGTCTTAAAAGTATTTATTATAGCTGCTTTAATTGAACAGTTTAGTGCAGATCTAATAACCTGTGTTTAAATTTTTATATCAAAGTTGAGCATGTTGAGAGTGGTGGTAGACATCAGGAGCCACTCTGGATTAAATGCTGTCTCACTGTATTGAAGGTCTGTTAGGTTTTAAAAATGTTGTAGGGATTTCTTCCTCCTTCTGTTTCTTGCGTGGGATGTTCAGGTTGTCTGAGCTACAGGTGCTTTGCATTAGTCTGCCCTATATTGCATTGTGACGGCACAACTGCTCCTTTTTAGTCCAACCGTAAATCGTGATGTGCCTTAGTGGTTTACGAGCCTGTGCTGAACTATCTGCACCTCTCGTTTTTTTCCACTTTTAACGTTTTTTTCCAAACTTTTGTTGCAGGGAACATTTTTTTAACACTTTCACACGCAGTTATTTATTCTTGGTGCCAACTTGTGGCTGATACTGGAATACTTAAAATTCCAAATTTTATTGTTTCTTGTGTATGTGCTTTGGTATGCTTTTTGTTTCTCAATTTTATCCAATGCTAAATTGAAAAGTAAGATGGTAACTGATGTGATAATCTGTTTGGTGTGCATGACTTTATTCCAAGCTAAACTTTTCTATAATGTAAAAGTTCAATCGATACATTGAAATGAAGAATTGTGTTTCTTGAGTCCCTGCCTACAGCTGCAACGTCTTAAAGCGACATCTGCAATGTTTTAAAACTTGGAATGACTTGGATATCAGTCTCCACACTTCTTGGCCTTTCCAAAACGTGGGGAAACAGCCCAGTTCTGTTGAGCATTACCTTTATCATCCGTCACAATGCAGGAGAGAACAGAGCAAAGGGCCACGTTTTCATTAAATGTGGAGCAGCTTGTATGTTTTGGCCTAAGTCCAGGCACCGAGAGGCTCAGGCGCCCCTCGTATCCAACAGTGTCTCCAACCTCTAAAGTGAACACACATCAGACACGGTGACGTCCCCAGACTTGTTGGACAAAACTGGGGATTTAAGTGCTTCTCTCGCATGGAAACCTCGTCGAATCCGGATTTAAGAAAAACAACCTTATTTCCAATTCGTCAGTGCTAGATATTTAAATTAATATAAGGCATCATTAGGTGGCCAAGTGAGCTTTGGTATGTTGAAAGGCAACTTCTACATCAGATTAATTTAATGAAAATATAATTGAAAGGTATAAGTATCAGGGCTTGTTCAAGGTCTGTTACCAATGTTTTGATAGAAAGTAGGTCTTCAGAAAACCAGAGTCAGAACAGTGGGCCAAAGGGCTTAGAGTTAAGGGATGTCTGGTTTTAGAGTGTGATTAGCCCTTTCTACTGTACTCTCATTGATTTTTGGATCCAACATAAATATTTTAATATGTTGTTTCTGCAAGATGGACAACGTGCAGTTATTACACATTCAAAGAAAGGTTAACTCAGTCAGCTAGATTAGTTGTTTTGAGTAGGGGTCGACCGATATTGGTTTTACAGGGCCGATACTGATATTAGTGGTTATTGAGACTAATAACTGATATGAGGAACCAATGTGCATTTACAATAAAAATCTTTCTGAAGAGAATCTTTTTTTTCTGAGAATCTGTCTGTCAATATTTAGAATTTGGAATATAACGAACTTGGACACAAAACTTTGTTTAAATGCCTTTAGTAAATGTATAAGCGAAACCGAAAAATTCAATATCATATACAGCAAGTTTAGAGCAACTTTTGTTTATTTTTTATAAAGTCAAGGGAAATTTTTAATAAAAAATGAATAAATAGAAATAGCTCCATGTGTTTTTACAAAGTAAAAGTTCCTCCCATGCTGACACTTTCTTTTTAATTTAATTAATTTTAACAGTGATTATTTAATAAAATGCCGACACAGATAATCGGCAAAATTCCAAATATTGGCCCCAATAACCGGCCAGGCCAATAATCTGTTTACCGTTAGTTTGGAGTCCTGTTAATTGGGATATGAACAGTTAAATTATATCCACACCTTCCACAGTTTACGGGACCATTGTGACTCCAGGTGACGTGCTGGCTCTGGCTATCTTGTAGTGAATTTAATGGTCACATTAACAAGAGGGACAGAGGTTTCTCATTTAATGTTTGTCGATGAGGTGTTACAGAAAAAAAGAGGACTGTACTGACTGTCTGTCCCTGCAGGGTAGCTAACGCTAGCCAGCTGTCTGCAGATATCAGACTGATGTGCTGTTAGACAGATGTCTGTGCGCTACTTAGTTGAGGCCTTTGCTACCATAGTTGTGTGGAATAATCTGTGTTTCAGGAATATGCATAATAATGACAACCGGTGGTGTAGTGGTTGTTTATGCAGTAGGTTCACTACTAGATGGATGAGCAGGTCACCGAAGAGGAAGTGAGCATAGTCCTCTCTATACTCCAATTGCTTTTTTGCTGATAGGTGGGTATACTATAAACAAACAGAAAAAGAGGCTGCTACTCTGTATATCTTTGTATACCCTCCACTGCACCATCGATCACAGCCTTGTTACATGTATTTTTGTCATTTTTGCTATCTTACAAAAAAAATACTGTAATAATACTGTACTTGTGTCCAAAAGATGTTTACATTTTGTTCTTTGTCTTTATTGGCCAGCTCAGCTTATCTTGTTTATAAAGATTTAATCCTCAGTAACAACCTAATTTGAGGTCAAGGTTATCCAAAGTTAAATGCAGTGAGTGGGAATCACCAGACGATGTTATCACGATACTTAAGTCACAATTTAATATTATTATTGCTGTTTTAAATGTTTTTTGCTGGATATTACAATAATATGTATTGCATTTACGTATATTGAAAAAAATCACCTTTTTTTAAACCACAAATTATGTCTCTAAAGCAATTGATTTTATTATTCTAGTAGGCTACCAAAAGTTATAGCAATGAAAAATCTTAACTTAGTGTCTGTGTATCAATACAATACTGTCACGCAAAATATCATGATACTCTGCTGAATCAATTTTTCCCCTACCCCTAAAAACTAGTTTCGTTAACAGCAGGGTGCAGTGTTGTCAGATATCTGGCTTTTAGGATCAATTTGAGTTAAGTTTGTGAAATTTCAATTTATGATTTTCTTTGACTCGGCCATGTCCGTTTTTAACAGTTTCCAAATGACCTCCGCAGAGACCTGAACAGACATCATGCATCATTTGGAGTCTGGCTCCATCTTTATTTGAATCTACCTGCAGTCCGCTTGTGCTAAAAGCCTGCTGGAAGAAAGACTTGTGGAGAAAAACATTTTCAGGGATGTATTTTTTTCCCTCCAGAGCTTTTGAACAACATGTCTCCCATTCATTTCAATCAAATCCCTTTAATTTCTTTTGCCTGTGTAAGTACAGCCTAGTGCACTGTCTCTTGGCTCCTGCTGGACTGCGGTCGGGACGAAGCATAAAACTGATGTTCTTCCCCTTCTGCAGCAGCTGTTGTGGTTTAAATCTGTCCGTACTGTCGTGGCCAGATCATTTATCTGACCGCTTTTTGATCTGTTTCCCACATTTCCCAGTTGAAGAAGGCCTCTCTCTGTTTGGCCTTGACTGAAATCGGTTTTGCAGTGATTTGCAGCCTCCTCAGCCTTTGCCTTTTTGTCTCTGCTGTTGCTCGTTCTAGATCTCTCCCTGCTTGCAACTCATGTTGAGCTCTACAGCTTCTGTTGAGAATCTAGTCTGAACATGTCCCCGGCTCCTATCTAAATTCAATATAATTAAACATGGTCAGATTAGGGGAAAAAAACAAACAAATGTTTTTTCCAGCTGTAAACATCCTGTTATTTTCAGTTTAACTGAGATACACATCAGGAAGCCCATTTAGGTGTGCACACATGCATGCACGCATGCATGGGTATCATATTCATGTATGGAGCTAAAACGATTAGATAATTAGTTAAAATTAATCATTTGTCATTTTCCAGTAGAAATGCCAAATATTCACCAGTTTTAGTTTCTTAAATTTAAGGTTTTGCTGCATTTATCTGTTTCAAGTCATCAGGGTAAAACTGTATAAATTTAAAGGAATTTGGGATGGGCAGCTATCATTTGAGCTATTTGAGACCGATTAAGGATTTATATTGCATTATATGATTTTAAAAAGATATTTTATTTCATAGTCTATATGAACGATCAGTTGAGAAAACAACAGTTTGTAACAGCCACAGTCATGTCACATAATTGGAACTTGTATGTAGATTTTGAGCAGTTTATTCTCAGTTCCCAAAGGCAAGTTTTGATTCCCATAATTTATTTATGATGAAATTCTTGTCTGCTTGCTCCATTTTCATTGTTCCATTTTGTAGACTTGCAACTAATGATCAGTCCCTCCAGGATTTCGCCAGCTGTTTTTGGGATTGTTGTGGCCAGAAATGCCTGATTTCACAGCAGCATTTCTAAAAAAAAAAAAAAAAAAAAAAAAAAAAAAGGAAAAGGAAAAAAGCGATGCTTGTTGCAATTTTTTTTGCAATGAAATTGAGGGGACAAGTGAAAAATATTTGCAGTGCTGTCGGATTCTTCTTTTCATTATTAGCATTCAGTGTTTCCCACAGAATTTGCAGGGATCTGCTGAATTGCGGTTGATTGTTGCAATCACAACAAAGGACTGAATGATTGTTACTGTTAATTGATTAATAGTGGAATAGTGAAACATGGCATCACATATTGCCATAAAACCCAAATATATTCACTGCATGATGGCATAAAAAGAGTAACTAGAAAGCAATCTTCACTGCAGATAATTGGCATTTTAGTGTCACGAATGAATTTAAATGATGAATCGAATATCGAAGGAGTTGTTGATTGGTTTTCAGTCTGCTGATTAATCATCTCATCCTTTCAGCACTCATTTTCTGTGTATTAAACCGAGCCCTGTGCACCAACCCTCCAGGTTTTCAGAGAAAGTAGCTAAGTCTTCCTCTGCTTATTAAGGAGGAGAGCTAATTAACTGGCCGTGTTTAATCAGCTCATTCTCACTTTTTAAAAAAAAATGATTCTCCTTCTCTCCATTACCTCGCTCACTCTTTATCTCCCATTCACTATCACCCCCTCGGCCACACACACACACACACACACACACACACACACACACACACACACACACACACACACACACACACACAAAGTGATAACAAATGCACTCAATGAGCGAGAGAAAAGGATCTTTATTGGTGATCCAGGCTTTGTGTTTTTTCCTCCAGATTCCTGCCAGTGTTACTTAGTTAGCTCCAACAGGGCTGACCTGGCAGTGTGAGCCAAGGGACCCCAGGCCACCCCTTAGCAAGTCAGTCCCTTCACTCACCACAATGGGCAAGACTCAAAATGAACTCTCCCTGAAAGAGAGAAAAGGGGGGAAAGGAAAGAGGCGGGGGCTTGTGGTGAAGGCAAGGGGGCAGTGAGCAAAATACACGACTGGGAGGGCAAGGAGAGTAGAGGGACCAGTTCCCTCCCCCAGACAACATCCATTTTGTAAGGCCCCCATCCCCCTCGTGGAGCACACACTCATGCACACACACTCCTGCAGGAGAGGCTTTGCATTCTCGATGAGGAGAGAGTTGGAGCTCCTACTGTGGAGAAGCAGATCAGACTGTTTTTCATGCCTCTTTTCTCTTTTCCTCTCCTCTCTGTGCATGCCTCTCTCCCAGGGCTCTGGGTTGCATACGTAAACTGGCGGTAAACCCAAACTTCACAGTTGTTGGGAAGCGTTGTTTGGGAAGTTGTCTACAATTTCCATCCATGTTTTTATGCCTGTTTGCAGTATTTATGTATTTGGGTAGGTGCATTTTTGGGGCAAAGATGTGACTGTGGATATGTAATCGGCAGCTTTAGGGTTCTTCCTGGAGGCAAAGGGCTGTTCAGGGTGCGAGGGAAGACTGGAAGAGATTGTGTGCCTCAGTTGAAGCCAAGAAATAGCAGGTCTCTCATATTGTGGAGTCTCATACACAAAACACACACTTTGTTTGCGTCTTTGTCTCAGATGGGGAGGAATTACACGCCGCCTCTCAGGCTGTAGAGTCACAGGGTTGTGGAGGTCAGCTGAGTTAGTCTAACTTCTGTCCACACGGCCATTCATAAACGTAATGACATCAGCTGGTTGCAGTAAGTAATGATAAGCACAAAACATCCAGCCACTGTTCTGTCACTTCAGTGGCTGCTGGGATATTGAGTTTTGCTCCTGCTGTTTTGGAGTACTTTTTTACTTTCCTTCAAACTCTGAATTGTGGATTAGTTGCTAAAAAGCAAATTGAAGACAGAGGAAGTTTTGGCCCCTGGAGGCTTGAACAGAGATTTGGAGTATTTTTTCAGACAGATCAGCAGCATGTGATGTAACTAACATTGGTCAGTTGAAAGCAGAAAAACAAAGAAGTGACCATGTTTTGGTGAGAGGGTAGAGCTGTGGATGAGTGAGGGGGGAGTCTGACTCAGACTGTAGTGACGCCTCACAGATAGCCTGTCAGTCAAGTGGCCCCGACCTTATATATGGGTCATTTTAAGCCTCAATAAAATGTTACAGGTGACTTATATAATAGGGTTGTACTGATACATTTTAACAATGAGACAATGCATGTTACTTGACATGGTTGACGACATGATACAAGAACGATATGGGCTCATTGACAGCAAAACGATATGATATGATCGCATGACTAAAACTCAATATAGTACTGTTTTATGCCAAAAACAGAGAATTAAAATTACTATATCTATTCAGTGGTAGTGGAAAACAATGGATGCTTTGTTTCTCTCAGTCTCAGGCTCGTCTATCTTGTTGAAAAAGTGGACATTTGTGTCAGCCTTTAGCTCAGGTTTCTTGCTTCTGCCGTCCCCAGCACCACTGATGTCTCCTCGGAGAATAGTAGCCCAAACTTACCCCCGTGTCGGAAGATCTCCCCTGGTATCTGCTTGCAGCCAATGGGAGGTGATTGCATTTAGTGCTGATTCTACCGGAGATTATCACAGTTGTTTGCTAAAAATGCTTAAAATTTACAGTACAAAACAAGTAATAGTCAAAATTAGGGTTGACAGATTATGTCGGCCTGGCTTATTGATGGTGCCCATATTTGGCATTTTGCCAATTATCTGTGCCGGCGTTATCTTAACGATTAAATTAATTAGTTAAAAAGTGCAAAGAAAGTGTCAGCATGGGTGGGACTTCTATTTCGGTAAACCTCAGGAAGCTATTTTATTTATTCATTTTTTATATAAATTTCCACTTGATTTTATAAAAAAAATTCTGGGAACTTGCATATCACTTTGGAGTTGAAAGTTGTCTGTTTACACTTAAAGAATATTTTTACACTGTGGCCTCGCTGCCCCCAGACATTATCACAACATCGGTCCCATTTTTGTGTCTGTTCATGAAGTATGGAGCTGAAGCTGACAGGTGATTAGCTCAGCTTAGCATAGAGGCTAGAAGCAAGGGGGGAATGGCTACCCTGGCTTTGTAAGTTCCCATCCTTAGTTCCCTCCTTTTCATAGTGAAAAAAAATCTTCTATAAAGTTAAAATAAGAGATTAATAAACCATCGTCACCTGTTTCTGTTCCTTTTGGTTTTTCTTTGTACCTTGAGGTTGACGGTGTCTGCACTGTCTAGTTAATCTTTTGTCTGTTTTCTCCATCTTCATCTTCTCATCTTCTCTGCTCGTGGTTCCCATCTCTCAGCGTAATTGTGTCCTCCGGCGACTGTATGTGAAACTGTCCTGCACCTTTTGTCTTCTGCTGGTTCATCTCTTTTGAAGATAAGTCAGGAAGCGACCCGGGCTAATGAGTTGAACTTTGACTCTCTGCTTCTGTCTCTGTCAGACGAGGCTGGCTTGGAAGATGAAAAGAGATGCAGTGTTTTTTATTTTTTTCTATTCTTGCAGAGAAAAAGGCAAAGGGGGAAAATGTGATACAGCTTGCTAATTAGGAGACAGGGAGGAGTGTCTGGGCTTTTGAGAGTGAGATAAAAAATTGGAAGACTGCTTCAGACACTTTGAATGTTCCAAACATGTGTAAACACCTGATGTCACACTATCTCTGTCTCTACCTACACACACATATCTCACATAAACACCGGCTCTTGTAAAGCCAAATGTACGGAGCAGCTACAGCTGTGTTTAGCTATCAGTGTCTATGAGCTCAGCCACTTGTTTCTGCCAAACAAGTGGCTTATTTGATCTGGACTGACTCACGAGTAATGGAAGATGAGCATTAGGAAAGCCAAGTCGCTTCAACACATTTTCTCCTGATGGCATGTCAACATAACTCCAGATGCTTTCCATCATAGTTTATTTAAAACTTTATGGGTTTGACAGAATTAATATTGATTTTTGCAATGCAGAGATTCAGAAAAGGGGGCGAGACCAGGCAGTGGTCCATCATCCTAAACCTTATGACTGGCTGTTTGCCCGGTCAAAGGTGGGACCTTTGTTTGCATTTTGTTGTTGTTTTACCCAGTTTAAGTTCTACACAGTGTTGTCAAAACAATATTTTGTCTGGACAGGCTTATTTATTCAAGTTTTGTTTCTACTTTATAATTGTTTTTTTTTTATATTTAACTTACTTTTGGAGGTACAATGTCTTTCTGTGGACTTCAGGATTGAAGCATGGAAGCTTTATATTACATTAATGGTGCCACTCAGTTGTGTTGTGATTTGTGGGTGCTTTTTTTATTTTAAATTTAAATTTTAAACATAGTAATTGAAAGATAGAGTAGTAGGGGTGTAATGGTTCACAAAATTCATGGTTCGGTTTGGTTTGATACCACATGACAGTGTCACAGTTTCGGTACGTTTTCAATAAAGCAAAAAAGGATAAAAGCCATATAAATTCCCTTGATTTTAACAAACATTTTAAATAAATAAATATAATGTTTTAAATCTAACCATCTTTTTCCCTGCTTGATTAAGTAAATGCTGTGATAACCTTAGCTTGTAGCTTGTTTTGCTCGTTGTTTTCATCTAGTTGCACTCATTGATACACAGGTGATGTCTTGTACTGAAAAGCTTCAGTACAAATACATGTATTGTTACACCTCTATACGGTGATGTTAGTAATCAAAATGAATACGAGTGGTGGAGACAGAAATGGTTTACAAATGCTTACACACTTACTTCATGCCACGCGGGGCATAGGTCAGTGCCCCATTTGGGCCACTCCAGTCAAAAAAGTCTGGACACTTACTCGCTGACTCTTCACTCAATCAGCAACTCAGCATCACAGTGGAGATTTCCTCCCCAGTGGGATGTCACTTGGCAGTAAAAAGAGCTCATTTAGGTGAGACATGATAACTAAGTCCTTAGGCTTTTTAACATATTCAGCTTAGTGTCGAAATGATAACCATATAATGCATCACGATGGGTCCCAGACTCATAAAAACATATTGCTCTTGTTGCGCAGGGACCGTCTTGAAATCATCTTGCAGCACATTTTACATCTTGGCCTCTCATTCGGTGATTTTTCTCTGTGGCTGTCTCAGTCTGTGTGCGCCGGTTCTCTTTGTGTTGCTTTCTGGTTTGATTAGTTACAAAAAAAAAATTGGTTGTTTGGTTAAATAGGCAGATAGGATCGTCTGGGCTCTCTGTTTATTACCTTGTTGATTCATGCATTGGGCTCCCTGTGAAGACCAGTAATTAGTCCTTTTATTAGTTTCTCCCAGTTAACAATTAATGATGCTGTCTGAAATATCACATTTTTTTAAGGATAAATCTCCAGCACCAAGGAAAATATGTGTTTTTATGTTTCTGGCAGCGGCAGGATCCGTTTCATCCTCATATTTCCTGTCCAAAAGAACCCCCACTGCCAATGTGTGTGTGTGCATGCGCACGTGCACATGCACGTGTGTGCGTGCGTGCGTGAGTGCGTGTATGCCTACTGAAATCAGCACTGGTAGTCCAGCTGAGAGGTCTAATGCTCAGCCAGAGGCATAGCAAGCAGCTCGGTCTCATTTCTTAAGCTTTCAATTATGCCTTTCTCCAGCAGACACACAGTAAAGCATTTCTACAAGAAACCTACATTATATCCAGTCCCTGCTATCCTTCCAAACTTCTATCTCCCAGACTTTCTTTTCTTTCCAGAGGGCCTGCTCACTGCCAGGTTTGGCTGCCTGGTCCCATGCCAGCTTCTCTCTGTCTGTCTGTCTAGCCCTGGTGCTGGCACCGTCAGACAGCTGGGGTTTCTGCTGGCATCTCTTGGCAGCTGAATAGGAGACGAAGCCGTCTACACATTCAGCCCTTTCCCTACATTTTAAGGAACTTGCTTATTTCCATGTTATTAAATGTTACAATGAAAAATTCCAGAAAATGCGATAATGCATTAGAAAATGTTTTCTTTTTTCCACATTTACTTAATTCAAACCTTTTTGACGTATCGAATCTTCTTTAGATTTCTGTGTTAGGCGTCAGTGCTGGTTTAGTTTATTAGCCGCTAATTAAGATTTCATACATGCTTGGTATATCACAGATCATTTCCCTTGTTATGTTAGATAACAGTAACAACATCGTCACTTTTCCACACTCGGAAACACCAGACACATTAAATCTGACAGATTTTATTTTTTTTACCACAAAGTAATATTTAAGCAGGATGATTTTTACTGGATCAGGTTTTGTCTCCTGCTCCTTAAATCTGTGTGAAGCTTCAAATCAGCTTCACACAGAGTCAAATAAGTGATCATTACAACAGCACAACAGGTATTTGGTGAATACCTACTAAAACAATGGCACTGGACTTTTGACAGTGTCCAGGTTTTAGACAGTTTCAGCATAAATGTATAACCGTATTTGGATACAGAACTAAATCCTTTGAGAGAAGCATGCAGCAGCTGTAAACCTGTTTGAAATAGATCTCTTACCTTTTCCGGAAACGTTAATCTGACAGTGTTATTTGGTCTATGTGTGAAAGGGCTCTTAGACCGATACTGAGCTCTGTGGGAACAGGAACCTGTGTGTGTGTGTGTGTGTGTGTGTGTGTGTGTGTGTGTGTGTGTGTGTGTGTGTGTGTGTGTGTGTGTGTGTGTGTGTGTGTGTGTGTGTGTGTGCGCGTGCGCGTGTGTGTGTGTGTTTGTACAGGTAGTTGTGAGTTGGTTTACATTCTTTTGCTTGCATGTGTGATAAGGTTCATTGATATGACAATGTGCTGGATATTCACCGTGTATATCATGTGAGCGGTCTCTCCCTTAAAACAAATTAAATATATCTGACTGTAGAAACAAAAAGAAAAACAGTCATTTTTTTATGGTTTGTACACCATAAAATTCCAGAGTTTGATTGAGCCAATTAATTGAAACTCAACTCTGTTACATCATCATATACTGTGTATTACAATAAATAGACACAACAATGCTATTGTTAAATAAAGTATACATATAAAGCATACAGCACTTTCTGCAGGTTCATTTTTTAAAACAGTGGACTTTTATTGGGAACAGCACAGAGCACACGAGGGGTGTAACAATGAAACACTCTTAGTTGACATATTGACCTAGTAATCAATGATCAAATATTATCATTGCAAAGTGCAAACATTGATGCACATTTTGAAATTCCCATGGCAAGTCTGTGTCACCATTTCCATCCAAGTGCACCTCCATTCTAAACATTCAAACAGTCCTAGCGCCTCGAGCTAGGCAAATTATAGTAAGCAGTGAGGAAAAAAACAATAAGGTTATTTCCTGATACTGTCTCATATCAATCGGAGGCCCCTGAATGAAATTGAATAGAAATCACATCATTACAGACTTTGTGATATCAGCAAGTATTGTGTCATTGTCCAAAGATTCATGGTACTGTATCGCGATGAAACTTGTGATTAACACCCCAAGGGCACACTTGTGTGATAATGATGCTTATTATACTCAGCATCCTGATGTGCCACACGTCAGGTAGATGGATTATAGTGAAAAAAGGAGATGTTTTCACTAAAGGGAATATTAAAAAATTGCAAACAATTTGAGAGAAATAAATTTATGCATGAAAAAAGTCTTAAATCTTTAATTTAAAATTGCAAAAAATTGGAGCAAAAGCAAAAGTGTCTCACTTATATATGTTATATACAAATGACATGCTGTCACCTCACCCGCGCTGAGAATGTGAATATATGAATGTTGTTAAGTGTTTAATGAGGTCCCAAACCAGGCATTTTGATTGACCGTTCTAGCAGGGACGCCATGTGGAAGACTCTTCTTTGAGAGGAGCTGTCGTATGTCTCCAGCATACATCAAAACAGAAAACACTGCTCTCCCTCTCCCACCAAAGCCGCTCGTCATTTACATACCAGAAACTTGTGAATGTCCTTGGGGAACTCTCTCTCTCTCTCACTCTCTCTCTCGCTCTTTTGAAAGCACTCACACTTGAGCGTCTGCACACAGCAATGATCGACTCATGAATCTGAATAGGAGAGGTTTCCGATGTTTAGACAGCACAGGAAAGAAACCTGATGCATATTCAGCTGACATCCAGCACAGGCCCGCCTGCTGTCTAAGAGCTCCGCTTGACATGTTTGTGAAACACTCTGTGTGCGCCTGTGGTTTACTCGAGTGTTAATGAATGCAAATTAGGTGTTTTTCTATACGTTTTTTTGCATATATGAGGGTTGTGAATATTAATTAAATGCCTGAGCTTTAAGTCCAAGTGTAAACACTTTAAAGTCATTGTTTTTTCTCAAACATTTCAGGCCTTTTATGATATATTTTCTCTCCAAAGCTGTTTCAGAAGGGTGCTCAAATGGTTACTACATGGAGGACCCTGCTTTTAATGGTGTTTGATAATAGAGGATGAATAGCACTTATTACTCAAGGGCTTCAAAATTGCCTGCTGATTTTTCATTGACTCTGAAACTGACATTAATACATCTGATTCATTCTTTTTCTTTAAATTTGATGTGTGCAAGCTGTGTAATGCACCCCATAAATATAGTTTAATGTCTCATTTCACGTTTATCTAAATTATCATCCAGGCAGTATTCTTGGAAACTCATATAGTGTGGTGTCTCCACTTTGTCCTCACTCAGTGACTTCAGAGTGCAGTATTTTTCCCTTGGATAGCTTTTTTTTTCTTTCTTTTTTAGTGTAGTAGCTCCTGCTGCCAGTTGTGTTCACTCACATGGCTCCACCCGCCCTCTGAGGATGCATTTTAGCATATGTCACTTCCTATAGTAACTCCAAGCCTAAGAGACGCTTAACTGTGCCTATATGCCTGTATATTTCAAGCAGGCTGGTGTATAGCACTGTGGCAGCCCATAAGAGGTGCACTGTAGGGAAAAATAAAGTAATTAAACTGTAATGACGGCTTCCCTTCCCAAACAGCTTAGCTGTACCATCAGCATGGATGTTATTCCCGCTACAGTGGAAGTGCACACAGGCTGGTTCAGTGCTTTGTTTTTTGTCTCTGTTATCTCCACACTGGAGTTAAACAGATAGTTTTTGAGGCATTAACAGATAAAATTTACATTTTTTTTATCATTGTATGTATACATGTATGTACTTGAAATCATAAATTAGTAAGAAGCTTTGATTTTTTTATGATGCACCACCATTTGCTTTGTTAAGCCATTCAGAACCTAATTATTTTCCAAACACAAACAAATATTATAATAGTGGATCAAGTGGCTCTACTGCGGTCCAAATGACCTGTAACGCTGATTAGCTCACAGGCATCCCATCAAATATGTTTGTGCATTTGGGTGGAGTCAGATGACAGTCATCATAGATCTCGACATCCTGTAAACATTATGTCCGTTGGAATGGACACGGCATCTGAATGGGTTAATTTGTGGTTTGGGCTGTGTGATATTATTGCAAACACAACATTTTAAATTTAAAGCCTTTCAGTGTAAGACCCTCATCTCTGTATCTGTCTGAATTGCAGGCCTTACACCTGTCCACTTTTTAAGCATGTAAGGTGGTCATAAAACTCAGTCCAAGCTGTCTTAAATCAGTCTTTTTATTGTCTTGACCTTCTAACAAAATCAACCATTATCTATTATTGTCGGTTTTTAAGTCTTGGCTCATGCAAACACTGAAGTTTAACGACCTGGACCAATAGCTGCACCAAACAGGAAGAAACAAACAAACAATTGGAATTGTTGTTGTTGGAATTGTGAAAATGTCATACTTCTATAAGAGGGTTTGGTGTGATAGTTTCCACCAGCTGGAGAATGATTAATATTCTGAAAAGGAAATCAAAGTCTTTTCAGAGTTTTCTAGCTGGGTAAGCACAAGAGAGAAATTGCTGTAAAAAAAACAAAAAACAAAACGCAGATTATGCTCACATCTTACTGTGCTAACAGTCCGAATTTCCAGATAACTCTAAAGCACATTTCAGTGGAGAATCCGAGTTTGTATGTTGTTACGTGTGTTTGATGCTCAGGCAACAGGTGGAAACACCTGGGTTGTGTTTTGCTGTCTTGATAAAGGTTTGCACCCCGAGTGTTCGCTGTAGAAACGCACTGTAATTGATTGAAGTTTCAGGTTGCGTGTTTGACTCCTGATCACAGCCAGTGTAGCAACAACTTCACATCTTTAACTGCATAAATTAAGTCTGATACTGAAACATGAAACTGTAGTTTGCCAGAGAGCCATTTTATCCATCTTGTTTTTGATTTAAGTTTCTAGGAAAAAAAGCTATGCATGAGTTTATGAAAATACTGACTGTGCCTCACCTGAGCCAAAATCAACAGGTGCATATTTCTGATCTCTTCTTTGTTTGCATTTCTTTTTTTCCCCGTTGTCTTTCTTCCTTCCTGTCTTTGATGCCACTAGAGACCCTCAATCCCCCAAACATTAGCCTATCTTTATCTCTCTGTACCTTTCTCAAACACGTCTCCATACAAATCGGTTTGAGACGTCTTTACACAGGTTATTGATTAAAAGGTGCACGAACATCAACATCGTTTGCTTGATAAGTAAATATTTCTGTCTTTGCAGGATCTTTTGTCCATCATTCCTTATACTATTTGCAGCGTTTTCCTCTTTTCCTTGTCCTTTATTTACTTTTCCACTTGTTTGTTCCTTTGCACCTCTTCCTTTCTTTTTCTGCAGGGGTTAAGTAATTAAGTACATTTACACAAGTCCTGTCCTTTTTTGATGCCTATCCCTTTTTATGTTTAATGAAGTAACATCTTGAATGCAGGACTTATACTTGTAACCGTGTATTTCTACAATAGGGCTGCCCTGTGAAAGTGGGAGATCCGAAGCATCAGTCAGAGACCTCTCAGTAGACTGAGAGTGCTTCAAGTCAAGTCATTTTTTTGGGTTCATGTTTTGCTGATCAGTGTGCTGTGCAGTGTGCTTCTGGGGATTTTTAGAACCCTAGATTTTGCTGCAGAGTGAGCGCTCTTGACTGTCCCGTTACTCTTTGGTAGAGGCTGCAGCCGACGCGATGCAGCAGCACAGAGGAGGAGAGACTTTGCACCCTAAGCCTCCGAGAAAACATTATCCTCCCTCTTCTGCTTAGAAGTGGCAAATTAACAGCACAAAGCAACTTGACATGCGACAGTCTCTGGCTTTTAAAAAATATTAAGTGTTGACAAAAAATGCTGTTGCACACCGCTGATCTGTCGTCTGCGCTGTTTGCTTGTTTACTATACTGTATAACATGAATGCCAATGTCACATTGAATGTCCCGCTGAGCCCATTCAAACTTTAAAATTCTATATGAAAAAAATTTTTGTATTTAAGGGCTGAATCTGATTCTACTGAGATAATTCTGAGTCGGTTACAGCCCTACTCTACGCTATGCTATTGCTGCCTCAACTGAAATGAAAGATCAGCTTCTCCTACACCTATTGATTTGTCTCTTTGGCAGTTTTAATGAATCTGATACAAGTTGTGTTTAGGAGTTACTCAACGGTATCTGCATGATAGCACAGAAAAGGCAGATTTGTGTATGCGCTTGTATTTTATGTGTGTACTTTGGCAATGTGGTTTCCTGCCACTAGTGACGGTCACAACTCATAAACTGTCCTCCCTTTAATTCACTTGTGTCTCTGTATGTGTGCAGCTGCAGAGCATCGGCCATGCAGACGTGTTAGATGTGAAAAGGCTCCTCAGTGTCTCTTGTTGTGTAAGCTGCTGTTTGCCAGGAGATGCATGATGTATCTGTGTGAATGTGTCATTTTTATGTGACTCTATATGATGGTGCATAAATGTGCTTGTATATGTATTTCTGTAATTTAGCCAAAGCATGGGCCGATGTTTTCCTTCCTCACCACAGCTCCCAGGTTGCCTCCCTCAGCACGCTGAAGTAGCCAACACAAATCCTGCATTCAGTTAATCATGTCATGTCATAGAAATGACTGCTGTGCTGGAGTGTGCTGTGTTATTGCCGGGGCATGCATCACTCACTTATGATATTTAATACAGCAGGTGTATTTTGAGAATTACATTTGCCACATTGTCATTTATGTGTTTGTGGTACATATTTGTTGCCCTTGTCACATGTCTGGAGATGTGCTTTCCAAGGCCTTAGTGTTAACTGTTTTCTGTGGAAGAATTCATACCAATGAAAACTTGAGATGGTGAAGTCTCAGGTTTAGTCTGATTATCTGGAACATTGTTTCTAGAGAAACTTTGCTGATGATCTTTTTTAAAGACTATGGCTAGATACTACTACCACTAGAAAACAAGTTCTTGTGATGTGGTGAACGGACCAGAACTGACTAAAGGGCCAGACCATACAGGATATACTTTTTTGTCATAGCAACTGCAAAATCAGCATTTTTATCACCAACTTTTAGTCACTTGAAGCATCAATTACTACGCTGTAAGCCAGCTAAACAGACAGTCTGATGCGTCAGATGTGAAACTCATAACCTGATGTTTTTACGCCCATTCTCATGAACATGATATCTCAATAACACCCGAAAGAAACATTTTTCAAATTTGGCAAAAAACGTCCACTGTAAGACAAGCATGAACTGATGTCACTGACCTCATAAAACATGTTTTTGGCCAACGCTCAGCAGTCATACATATTATAACTAAATGTACACAAACATCAAATGATGAAGTTGTGACATTTTATATCTAAAAGGCCAACTTCGTTGTGACATCATAATCTTCTGCAAAAGCCTTTTATCACCATTATTCAGTACCGTAACTCAAGAACAGAACGAGAGACATTTGGTCAAATTTTGACTTGCTGACGCTAATCTTGTGTATCCAGCTTGAAACTGTGGCGATTGTGTAGATCTTCTGTGCTGCCGGGTTGGGGATGTGTGTGAAGCAGCATTTAGAATATCTAAACTTCTTTGTGGCAACATCCGTATTTGAAGCATTGTTAAACTGTTACGTTGTGTGGGTGGACATGGATATAAACTGGAACTGAAACTGGTTAATGGAGGCATACAATCTCAAGGCTGTAATTCTAGTTTATTAATATGGTTTGATGTTAAAACAGGAAGTTGATTAAGATGTACGTACCAAAACTAATGCAGTCTCATACAACAGCACTCCAATAAATCATGAAGGTTATAATGTGGGTGTATTTGTAACTTGTATCACTTTCACACACGAACCATGTTTAACACATGACGATGGACAAATGTCAATCCACATTCGACCTCCATCTTTTAGACTTCTGTTCCTGGTTAATTCCAAGTTGCTGGTGTGAACACCAGGGTCAGCAGGACCAGGCTTGGCTTGGCGAAGGCCAAACCAAGTATGACATGTAGCGTGAGCCTTGCTGCAGAGCGACCCATGCCTCTATTAATCAGTGCGTGTAACTGCCCTAAGAATACATGAAGTAGAACAAAGCACTGTGTCTATAGAGGGACCTTATAACAGTGGCCAGACATGATCTCACATCGTGCTCAGAAACCTGAGAGGGAGACCACCCCAGGAACATTTTTTTCCCTGTCTGTCCTGTGTCCTTTCTCTTCTTTATCTCTTCCCCATCTCTCCAATCTGATCCTCAGCTGGTCTGTTTTTTTTGTATTGATTTATACCGTCTTTTTCTTCTTCTTTCTCTCCGTCCTAAATACCTCTATTATACTTCCTTACTTTCTGAGAGAAAATAGTTTGATTCTTGCAATTTGTAATTAGTAGAAAAATATACCACTTCTTTTTATTACTGTGCTGACAACATTTGTTCTGATTTATCTATGATGTGGCTCTTGTGTACATATATTCTGATGCGTGTAAACTGCGAATAGAAGCCTTACAGATGAGTCCACAGCATAGGAATGTGAAGATAATCCAGGATAGTTTGTGCAGACAGTGCAGGCGCCCCATCTGAACATCCTTTCACTTGGCTGAGAGCGGGGCTCTCTTGGCAGGAAGTGTATATCAAAGTTCTGAATTTATTGGCGCTGGGTGACGAGCCCTTTTGCACTGTGTGTCTTTGTTTCTCTTTCTCTGCCTTTTCTTTGACCCCCGACTTCCACTTTATTAGTCTCAGCTCTTCACACACACTTATTCTGATCCTTTTGACATCTCGAAGGGTCAGTATGAAGTTTTTGGCCTTGGCAGGGCGTACCAAGAGGGTGTGACTGGGACTGGTGGTGCCAGAGGCTGCTGGCAGGCTGGCATCGGGCCCTGAGGTGGCTACAGCCCGGCCCCGACCAGAGGCTCAGTGTTTGTGAGACTCTTGCTCACTTTCCACTTCTCTGCCGCCTGTTGGTCTCAGTCATTTTTCATCTCACTTGAAACGTTGAAAGTGGTATTTTGTGATAAACTCCAGCCGACACAAAAATATAGAGCGGACATGATCACAGCATGTTTTCAAATTGAGCATTTTTTTCCCACTCCAAATCCTGCCAATCTCTGCTTTACTTGAGTAAGAAGCAGCAAATGGGAGGTAAATGGGAAGTATAACATTTTAAAATGTGGCCCAAAATGTGTCAAGAGTCTGTAACCACTGTAAACATGCCTGCAAACCCCTACTGTAGGTCTCAACTGATAATTAAAGGCATGTACAGTACACATTAGCCAACCACGCTTTGCGGCAGAGCATCTTTTTTTAGTTCTTCATTATGAACTCGCTCACCGCGATCCCCATGGTAATTTACTAGCGTTTTTGACATGAAGTTGGTCATAAGAAATGAGCACAGCACCTCAACTAAATTGTCTCAGTCCCTAGTTATTTACAAGGTTTACACATCAGTGATAATTATTGTAGTTCATGGCTGCACAGTGCATGGTGATTTAACTACAATCATCTTTTGGCTTTCAGTCTCAGTCAAGTTGTGAGCACACAAACACCATCATTTATGGAGCTTTTTAAGGAACACTCAAAGCCCCTATAAAAACACAGAGTTTCCTCATTATCTTGCATTCCCGTGTCGAACTGATTTGACCGGCCGTGTGTGAGGTTTTGTTTTTGGTCCTCTTACACTCCCCAGATTTTATCAGCTAAATGGAGGCGCTCAGGTATGCAGCTTTGATCTGTCTTTGGAAACTTTTCACATGGGCTCCACTTTAGCAGCAAGTCGCTATTCCCATAATGCACTGCCGGCCTGGCGCTACTGCCGCGACATACTGTATGTTACCGTAATAGGTATTGTGGTCCCAAAGATCATGAATTTTTCATAGCGCTAAAAAGTTGAGTAGACTTTCATTACAAAATTAGGAATTCAGACATCAAGAATTCAGTGTTTCATTATGTTTTAGTATTTCTAATTAGTCAAGTGTGATTAGAGCAGGAGTACTGTGGCCTGTGGCCTCATTTTAATGACTCAACTGCTTTAACATCAAAGGGCCCTGTGTGGGGAAGAATTTAGGGTAATGACCTGCACCTTATGCCTCTTACCACATGCACACTCTATTATTCTCTTTTAGCAGGGGTGGGGTGTAACTAAGTAGTTTTGATTTTATGCTAAATTATAGGCAAGGCAAGGCATGCAGCTTTATTTGTATAGCACATTTCGTACAACAGGGCAATTAAAAGTGCTGAAGAGAGTAATAAAATATATGAACATAATAAAGGATGCAGATTTACAATAAAAGAGCAAAGAGATAGGATATAAAAGTTACAATGATTTTTAAAAAATTAAGATAAAAATCACCATTAAAATTAGCAAAATTGCAGACAAGGGGTGCAAAGATAAAAAGATTATTTAAAATGATATAAAATCCAGTTTAAAATTAAGTTTGCAGTTGTTTTTTTCTACTCCACTACATATTGGAGGCAAATATTTAGCATTTTACTGCACTACATGTCTTTGAAAGTTATAGTTAATAGTTACTTTGGAGAATTGGGTTAGTAATACAAAATATAAATGAAGTAATTCTGAACTATTATAGCTATTGTAGATATACCAAACAGAATCTGCTCTACCTTTTCCGGCATGTATGTTGTCCAATATGAGAATGTTTTTTTAATGCAAAACATCACGCAGAAAAGATGATTGAATGTAGTTTAATGTTTCAGTGCACTGGTGTCATTTTTGACAGTTAAATGCATTGTTAAATTGTAAAAAATTCTTGCCCCCATTACTCATTTTGCCAGAAGTGTTTGATAACTATACTTGAGGGATAATTGGTGTTTTTATATATCGGCTGATGTATCAATATCAGATTTTTTTACTCCCCAGTATCACTGTCGGCATCTGCCACAAAACTTCAGTACTGGTTGGGCTCTACCAGTATTATAATATGATGATATCTGAAATGGGACATTCTGCACAATGAGTACTTTAAGTTTTGGGACTGTGTGTACATTTTGAAACTACTATTTTTTTTTTACTTTTCTGAAGTAAGATTTTGAATGCAGGATTGCATGATGTATAATGTGTTACTTGTAGTCTGCTATTTGTACTTAAACATAAGACCTGAATTCTTGTCCCTCCAGTGTTTCATGGGTGCACTTCATATTTTGTACAAAGGGAAGAAGCTTGAGCATTGTGTTAATGACACAGAACTGCTCACTATATCTCCTTGTATACCTCTTGTCCTTCGATCTCCTCTCTACACTGAATTTTTCCTGTTTGATGGTGAGTGCCCACAATATCTATTCATTGTTTCTTAACTCCCAAAGAGAGGGGGGGAAACCTCATTCATTCTCACTAAGCTGCTAGCTTATGTCCCTCATTTGAGTCACAATGCCATATTTTGGGACTGCAGCTAAGCCACAATTCAGATGGTTCATTATCATCCTTTGTGATGCAGAAGGGCTAAATGGGGTAACACTAGACATGCTTGAAATGCGTTTGATTTCACAGAAAAAGGAAGGTTAAAATGTCTGCAGCATGGGTCCATCATGTTCACCCTGGATTTGTCTCTGTTGGCTGCACAAAGTTGTTCGGGTGCATCAGCAAAATAAACTAAAATGTCTACGGGATCCATGCCAGTGGTCATAATGTCAGGCATGATTGATCGTTTGTACTTCTTGCCGATTTTATTGGCTCTCTGTTTACTACCAATGCCTGGCTTTGGTTGTCATCGTACCACAGTTGTGCTATCTCTTTCTTCAACTGCTCTTGTCTGGCCCCGCCCCACTTGTCCACAGTCCTCTTCTCTCCTCCGCCCTCCATTCCCTCCCATTTTTCTCTCACATGTGGAAAGCATTATATCCTGTCTGGTGGAGAGGCAGAGCAAACATCCCAGGCCGAGACTGAGAGCCTCTCGGGTAGGTGTGGGGGGCGGTGGGGAGGCTGTTAGGATCTGCGTGGCGGTGACACTCACCCTCTCTTGGCCCCGATGCTGTTTGGACAAAAGGGGGTCTTGTTATTTCAGAACCTCAGCAGCCGATAGGTGACAGGCTTCACCCTCCCACCACATTGGACTGGACCAAACTCTGATTAAATGAGTGAGAGGGAGATTAAAAAAAAGACAGTGCAGTTAGAGGTCTCTGTACTCTGTAGCATGTTTGCCATGAATATCTACAGCATCTGTAGATGTGGCTTTAAAGCACTTGTGTACTGTCGGTTGTCTTCTTTAGGCGCTGACAACAGTTGGTAACATGGCACCGCTGTGACTTGTTTCTCACGGTTTGTGTTGGGTCTACCGGCTTGCTAGGGCTGTAAATTTGGCAATCATCAAAAGTAGTCAATTTTAGCTGTAAAACATGTGGGACCCCCCCCCTCACCCCAAAACCCAAACACAACCCCCCAATAAATTCATCACTTGAGTAATTTCAAAGTAAACATGCCAAACTTTTGACATTTGAACATTTTAGCATTCTCCAATGTGACAGTGCTGCCTTTATTGGTTTTACATTAAAGTCAGGGATGCCCAAATTCATTGGCCGCTCATTGATATTTGCCTTGTTGACTGCCATTAGCCTAATGTAACCTTGTGAAATGTCATTTTTGATGAGAAACTTGCATGGACACAGTTGTCTGATGGAGATTCACAGCATTAGGTTATTTTAAAGGTTGTTTAATAAATGATTTGGTTTGTGCTTATTCACAGGTAGTGTAGTGACAGACTGAATGACTTATAACAAGTCAATTATTTTCTTAAATTAAGATTTGTTTCTGTGGAGCAAAAAGGGGAACAAAATACAACAAAAAAAAAACAAAATAAAAACAACAAAAAATCTTAAATGGGTAAATCATAAATGGTTATTTACCAATTTGTTACTTTATACATCGGTACTGGTATCAGCCCAGAATTTCACAATCTGTGCATCTTTAATTACAATTAAAAAGTAAATGATTGGGTATTGGACTATTGTTCGCACACACACACTTACCACACACATATGTTGTTGACTCTGTGTTATATGATGTTATTGTGGACATTTTTTCACTGTTTGCTTATCTTTTATAGACCAAAGGAAATTTAAGAAAATAATCAATAGTTTCTGCTAAAACGAACAACAGCAAAGAAGAATTTTGTACCACAATCACGTTTCCATTATCCATATATTTCCATGGAACGTATTTGATTTGGTTTACACCATTAAGATATATTTATGAATACAGTTTTTTTCCTTTTCCCTTTTCTGGCAGCTTTATGTGTGTATGTTACTGAAAATACCAATCACTATATTATTGCCCTTAGTTAAGTTTAATAAATACTGTTAAATACACAAGTTACACATTCTTTCTTCAATGGCATTAAGAAGGCGTAATACCTTTCCAGGCGATGATTGAGAAAAAGCATTCGGGATTCTGTCTGAAAAGTTTGAAAACAAGTTTTTTTTTTGCTCCACATTGAAAAGCCATTAAATGTGGTGAGTGTGACACATTTGTCCAAGGTCTTGGACTTCAACGTTGAAAAGGTTCCCAGTTTTCACTTAATGTCCAAAAGCTGAGTCCCGTGACAGCAGGCTGTAACCACCACACCCTTACTGCATGGATCAGAGCCCACTAAAAATTGCAATGTGCTTAGTTATGTATTTGTGATTTGTTCAAGATTTTTTTTAGGAAACTTGCAGAATGGGCATTACTTTCCTCCCGAGTTCCCATTGACCACCATCAGTCTACAACAAACCTCAGTGATCCACATCAGATGATGTGATTAATTACTGAGGGTCCTATCATTTTATGTATGGTAGTAGTACCGCAGTAGTAGTACAGCAGTAGTAGTACAGCAGTAGCAGCGTGTGGGTGCAGTATGACAATGGGGGATTCAGGATGGACTTCAGGTTGGAAAGTGTGATCATTCAGAGTTTCTGTGAAGCAGTGCAGCCTGGGATTTAGACTTTGCCTCTAAAAACAACATTGAACTGTTTTATCCATTACAGCTTTAAGTCATGTTACTATGACAACCAGTTTTTATGAAGATATAAAAGCTAGGAATCATGTCTGCATGTGGCAGTAATCCTCCCTATTTTTCACGTGCACATGAGCATCCACAAATACATGTATAGAGGACTGAAAATGGAGTGCAGTAAATCAGAGCTTACCGTGATGCCCCAAGCCTTCGACCAGCATGCTGCACGCAAACATGCACTCCCTAAACTAGCACAGTGTGTGGGCCGGGGCTTTTAGAGCCGTTGCTTCAGTTTGTCCGTTAGTCAGATTCACGCAAATTAAATTGACCCCCCAGCACCCTAGAAATGCAGCAGCCAGCAGTTGGCAGACACTGAAAGCCCGTCATTTAATTAGCAAACCTGCTACGCTGGGTTGAAATGAAGATGCACTTAATTAGAAAGGGTTTGGTTTCTCTTTAGGCATCATAGTGATATTTGGAGACCCACATTTGACATGTCTCCTCCTGCTTAACCCCTCCTTCCTTCTGTTTTCTTCTTTTTTTATGATGCTTCTTTATGGTGTTGTTTAGATGCACTCTCTAGTCACCAAAGCTTTGGATTTATTGTGCGTTATGAAAGCAATCAAACTTTGGCGAGTTTTTTAAAGAGACACCCTCATATTTTCCTTGAAACCTGTAGTAGCAGATAACATGCCAGTTGCCCTATACTAGCTAACAAGCCTGCTCTATGTCCAATGACATAACTGTACTTTTAAAGTACGTTATGGTGATCTATACACAAGTAGATAGCGAGACACTCACACCTGTGTTCAGCTGACCATTGTGCACAGATTTTGTTACTGCCTATGTCACTTCTATGAGAAGGTCAAAGTGCCCCGTGCACAGTTTTTATGTCAGTTTGCTAGACAGGTGTCAGATTTGTATATGTGGTTGTTTGAAACATATAAAAAAAAAAACATTAAAAGAAGGCGATAGTGTTTTCCAATTGGCAGAAGACCCAGAGCCTTCGTATGGCTCAGGAGACGAGTATGCCTTTTTGTGCTTCTTTTGTTTTTCTTTGATGTTTCACATTCGACATCATGGACAGGCCAGACACCAGAAAACAGGGTTTTTATAATAACAATTAAAATAATAATAGTAATAACTTTACTTATATAGCACCCTTATTTCCAAACCTTTGTTTGCAAAGTGCTTTGACGGACAAAGCAAAGGCAGGCACTCAGGGAATAATAAAAACAGACATCGACAATTTTAAACTGCAGAAAACAACATAGCGGCCAGTGAAATGTTACAGTGGTTACTTCTTCATCATTTCTTTATTTCAGTGTCTCTCTCAGACTGCTTTGTGTTCAGTGGGATAGGAATTTGAGAAAAAGTCATTTAAAACAACCTCCACATCCTGAATTGGAGACAAATTTTTCTTTAATGTCCTTGTTGTGGACACATCAAGACACATTAGTGTGCACAATATGAAAGATCTGTGGTCAAATGTATCCCAAACCACCCCAGCAAGTGGCCCCAAACCTCCCAAACCACCCCAGCAAGTGGCCCCAAACCTCCCAAACCACCTCAGCAAGTGGCCCCAAACCTCCCAAACCACCTCAGCAAGTGGCCCCGAACCTCCCAAACCACCTCAGCAAGTGGCTCCTTCACGTTTGTATTTTGTGCTGTCCATTTGTGATGCATTTTTAGAACCTAAATCAAATTCTTTCTGATCCTTGCTGCTGAAAAGAAGGGCACTGAATTGACTCTTATATTTTTTGGGCCGGATCATGGATGGACTACTGAACTGCCCCAGCACAGGCCCAGGGGCCCAAAGTGTCAGGGGCCTCTATAGCTTTCATCTGTAAAATGTCACTCAAAATACAGACCAGAATGAGAAACAAAATAACACTAAAAACGGACAGAACAGACACAAAAGGACACAAAAATTACCTCGAAGAGACACAAAACCACAAAAATGTGTAATGATTAAAGAAAGATGCAAAACATCAGTGAGGTTATGGGGCTTTCACATATATGAGCGCAGGGGCCCATAGTCTCTTAATCTACCCATGGGCCAGATGATGACACCATGTGTCATTTGGCTGATTAACACTTTAAAGAATGTTTTTCACCACAAATGTTGTTTTCCCATCATTCTTAGACACGTATAAAACAACTTTACCAATAACTTTGTTTTTAAGAAACATAAACCTGCACTAATTTATTTTTTGGCCACATGGTTTTGTTTTGGCCTTAAAAAAAATAACGTCACTCTTTTGCAAAGCCTGTAATCTTACAACATCTGTATGTCACACTAATAAAAAGAAATTACGCACCATGTTTTCATTAACTTAACTTTTTTCTTGCATGACTCTCAGGGAAATTATAGTTAAACTCAGTGGAAATATTCACCAGAACCAGAATGGCATGTTGGTTTCCAGTTGAGCTGAGGTTGTCTTGTGCATAGTTATAATTGATAGGACACACAGTGATTCCTTTTGAAAGCATTCCTGAGTTTGCAAGGTTAGTTCACCAGGTTCGTCCCTGTAGAAAAATGAAGAAATACAAATGTTCTTTTCTTCTGTTGTTCTGCTCTATGTGTTATGGAGCTGTAAACTGCAGCTGCAATTATTTCAGAATTTATTTGTTGTATTGCAAAACTGCTTTCTCTCTCTCTCTCTTATTCTCTCTCTCTGTCTTTCTCTCTCTGTCTTTCTCCACCTCGCATTTCCACTCCCAGGTGCCTCTTTCCTGACTCCGCTTTGTAGTGTTCAGAAAAAAATCGAGATGGGAGGGCAAGGTTGGGGATGGAGACATGGCAAAGGGTCTCGGAATAAAGTATTGAAAAAAAAAACAAAAAAAAACCCACACGCATCAGAGGCGAAGCTCTGATGCCGCATCCCCAGCTCCAGCTCTTTGTAGTGCAATGAGCGGAGAGTTGGCTGGGGGCAGGGAGGGAGGGAAGAAGGGAGAGAGGAAAAGCCAAGGGGGGGGGATAAAGCAGCGAAGGAAGGAGGGAGGCTGAGCTGTATAGCAGCAGCATGGAGGAAGCAGCAGTTACTCTCCCTTGGGCTTTGGGCTTTTATCTGTCGGTTGTATGGAAACCAATCTCTCAGGCTCTACAGCTCCAAAACATCCACACTGCTGCCTAGTGTGTGGATGTGAAATGTGTGTGAGACGTTCACACACATTTCCGACAATGAGAATCCTGTAGTGGCAGATAAGCAGACGGCGAGCTTCATGCACATGCGATATTACGCAATTTGACTTGCTCACACATACACATCTGAGGTGTGCTCCCATTTTGCCCTCCAGTGTGTTCACAGATAAACCTCGGCAACTGATCAACAAGCCCTAAAGACAGGATTAATGGGTATGTGCGCTCGGGTACGTTTTTGTGCGTGCTCTCCAGTCCAGTTCCAAATTAGTGTGGCTCTCAGCTCCACTCTGCCCTTTGAAGATGGGGGAATTGCTAATAGGTGTGTTCCTGATTCAGCTCGGTTGGCCTCCGCTTCCTCTCTTCCTTTTTTCTTTCCTTCCTCGCTGTTTCCTTCGCCTCTCTGCAGTCCACTTCCCCCTTGCTTTCTAGCCTGCATCTCTGCGCCTGTCTCTCTATGTGCTTCCCCTAAAATCGTACAAGTGACTCTCAAAGTCTCTCCGTCTTCGGGTCGGTATTGTCAATCATGCATCTGGATTTTTTTCTCCGCCTCACTGAGAACAGAAGAGTCCCTTTAGAGGAGAAGAGCCTCTTGGGGTAGTTTATAGCATCCCCAAGAGAGCCTGACAGAAGAGCTGAAGAGGCAGGCTCAATTAAAAGGATGCCCTATGCATGGAGGGTTCCCATGGTTTAGCTGCTAGGACAGGGCACAAAGAGGATCGGGGAGCCAAGAAAGAGAAGCAAAATGATAAAGGGAGAAGCAACACATCAACTGTGCAATCTAACAGCATGTACGAAAGCAGGATTGCTTGTTATGTGTTAATCTGCTCAATTTTAATCCTCCTATTTTCCTAATTGAGAGGGGAGTAGGTTAAGTTGTCTGGATAAAGAGTTTAAATCATACTTCAGTTCTTCCAATGCATGCAGCAGAATTCAGAAAACAGTAACTCCCAGTTTGAGCTTCAGTCATTCATGTGAACCACCCGTCTGTGGTCGGGATTAACCTCAAGGTGGATGGATTTAAAAGCTGGCCTAATGAGACAAACCCTGGTGCTCTGTGATCAATGTGCGGGAGTTTGAAAGCATTTCTTGAGAGCTTAGTGTTGAGAAAGCTGCCTGGATTTGGATCCAATTAAATGTTTTATTTTAAAGGGGCCTCATGGAGTTTTCTTGTAAATAAACAAAGTTTTATTTACATTCAGTGTCAGTCGCCAAACTATGTATTGTGTGTATATACTTGACGTCTAACAAACATGCAAGTGCATTTCCGTCATCATGAAACATATGCAGAGCTGGTTATATTTATTTGAAATCCAGTTTTGTTTACATCTACACTTACTAGCCTACAGTCTTCTTCCCTGCCTGTTTTTGGACTCATTGCAGCATATCTTGAAATGTTAGCGCCACCAGTTCATCAGTAGAGCAGTGTTATACTATTGATAAGATGGTGCTCTGGGCATTTATAAAGAGCTATGGGGACTTGTTTTATGTTTTATAACTTTGGTTCATTAGTCATTCAAATGGATTGCTATTATATGTGCATTCAACATAATTATGACTGAAAACATGTTTGTTTCCTGGTGCTCTTGTAATGTAGAATATACAACTGTGATACACTGTAAAATGTAAACTTAAAAAAAAAAGCTAATCCTTTTTGACTTATTTTTAATTTAATACAGTACAAAGACAAGATATTTAATGTTAAAACTGATAAACTTTATTGTTTTTTATTGTAAATACACACTAATTTCTAAGTTAGATGCCTGCAACATGTTTCAAAAAAGTCTGACAGCGACATGTTTACTACTTTGTTACATCACCTTTTCATGACTGTTGAAGTTTTGAAAGTCAAATAATTTAACTTTCTCACTTACGTTTCTCAACAATCTGGTGTCCCTGATGTCGTAGTTTGCACTTCATAATGTGCCACACATTTTGGGAGACAGGCCTGGACTGCAGGCAGGCCAGTCCAGTAGCTGCACTCTTGCTACAAGGCCACACTGTTGTAACGTGTAGAACGAGGTCTGGAATTGTCTTGCTGGACTAAGCAGGGATGTCCTTGAAAAAGACATTGTCTTGATGGCAGCATATGTTGCCCCTAAACCTGTTTGTACTTTTCAGTCTTCACGGTGCCTTCACAGATGTGAAGTTACCCATGATGCCACGGGCACTAACACACCCCCATACCATCACAGATGCTGGCTTTTTATGGTTTGTGATGGTAACAGTTTGGTCCTTTTCCTCTTTAGCCTGAAGGAAACGACATCCAGGATTTCCAAAAAACAATTTAAAATGTGGACTCGTCAGACACAGCACTCTTTTTCCACTTTGTGTCTGTTCAGAATAAGTGTATGTATCATTAGTTTGAACATTAAATATTTTATTCTTTGTACTGTTGAATATAGATCAAAAATAATTAATCATTGTATTCTGTTTTAATTTACTCCAACTTTTTTGGAGTCAGGGTTTCATGAATGCATATATGTAGTGAGTAGTGTCTTGTGTCTGTCAGTATTGTAGGACCTCTTTCATACTTAATATCTTGGGGAAAAGAGACACAAAAAAATTCGACCAGCATACTTCCACAGAATTCCCATTTGACTTTCCATCGTGTTCTGGACATCCACTGGATAATTTAAGTGTTGATTTTCTCATTTTCTGGTGTCCCCCATATGTATTCCCCTACACCATGTAGTTGTCTGTATGTGCCTCTCTACTGGTGTGAATGTGTCTGTGTACATTCAGTGTTTGATTATGGGTCAGGAGAGGCCACAGGCTCACGGTGGCCCAGGCAGCCTCAGGCCTCTCGGGTTTCAGAGCTGAGCATTCCTCCCCGGCTGCTCCATAGCTGTGAAAACCGCAAAGCAGCTCCAACAACAAACACTCGAGGCGCTGGGGGAAAGACAGCTAACCTGTGGCTAATCAACAACAGCAGTTCTCTCTCGACAGGATTTGTTCTCAATTTTTCAGAATTGCTGGCTTAATGGAAACAAAGTGTTTCTCCATTCCAGTGCCTATTTCTTCCCCTCGTCTTTTTCCTTCTCTTTTGTTAGTGGAGTGTTTTGAGAGCACATGACTCCTGCTAAGTAGTGGCAGCTCTGTTTGTGTGTGCTTGTTCGTGTTTATTTGACAGTTCTACATCTTGGACTTTTCTCTTTTTTTCCAGTAGGAAGGGTGTGGAACAGTAGACTGTCTGGGCTTGGTTTTGCACTTTGTAAATAGCTCAGTAGTGAAATATGCAGCTGTGTGTGTGTGTGTGTGTGTGTGTGTGTGTGTGTGTGTGTGTATGTATGAGCTTGTGCTTGCGTTATGATAACATAATGAAAATGTTTGTATGGCACTTCTGTTGGTCTCATACCTCTGTAAAATGAAAGGAAAAGCTCAAAAAACTGTCAGGATGATGACTGCTGACTCAGTTTAGACCATCAGGATTAGAACTGACCATTTTGTTAATGTTATGTTGAAGACAGATTGACAATTACCAGTGCTGGTGTTTATGCCGGCCTGCTTCTATAGGCCATATAAGACATAACTGAATCTTAAGAAATTCCATTCGACACTTAGTCTACAAGACCGCTAAGTGAATAGCCTAATTATTATGGCCCAGAAGACAGAATTATAAGGAGATTTGGCAGTATTGCTGCCTTTGTTTGTTTGCCTCCTCATATCTCTGTTTTTGTTTGTTCGGCAAGTTTTTTCATAATCCATTAATCATTGAAGGCAATATTCGAGCAAAAATAGCTAACTTTTTAAAAAATTTTGGTTTTAAGTTTCATAATATGCTATCTTACATTATAGTATCCTGAATATCTGTGGCTTTGTACTGCTGGTTGGACAAAAGAACTTGAAATTGTGATATTTTCCACTGTTTTCTAATGTTTTATAGACCACTGGATGACTCAAGTAGTGAAAATAATTTATTGTTATGGCCCTATTTTACTTATGGTGCCAACAAGTTACATTTCTTTGCCAGAGTTGGTGGAGAAAAACAATATATTTTTAAGACATCTTGGTATAACTCTGGTCCCTTTGGTGTTTTGGAGGCAACAACATCGATGTATCCTCATACAATTTTTTTGTATGATATCCTATAAATTGGCGCCCCATGAATGATGTAACGCACTTGATGCGGTTCGGTTTAGGAAGGCAGTTTGACTGTGGAATAGGCAAGTAAAGATTCTGTGGTTAGGTTTGGGGAAATAAAAGGGGCCGCTTCTGTTTTTATTTTCATCATCGCATAGGTCATGTGATCTCAGCACTCATAAATACATGAGTTATATGAAAAATATCAGCTCATGATTAGGTGTAATAAATACAAATTTGAGTCATTACTTTTTGTGGGGAAATGTACAAACAGTGCATGAGACCCTCCTGACAATACCTTGAAGAAACTACTCACCTTGCCCTTTAACTGTGCAAATCCAGGGAAACCACTTTGTTTTGTCCTGCTTGGTAGAAATCCGTTGAAAGGTGTAAAGGTGTATCTGTGCCGGCAATAACAGTCTGTAGTAAATCAGCTCCAGGTGAGCTGGCAGTGGTGCATTGTGGATAATCAGCGTCCTCTGGAATGTGTCTTAACAAAAGGTGTGGACAGGCGGCAGGAAATGGTTGCAGTGGGGAACCAGGTAATTTAAGGCTGTGTGTGCAGCGGGGCGGCTTACAGTGACACACCTGCCTACCTGCTGCCTCAACACAAACATTAGTTTTACTCATGCATGATTTTACTCTGTTAGTAGCTGCCACACAGTACCGCTGCCTGTGTTTTGAAAGTGTGTATGCGTTAGGAAGTAAGAAAATGAGAGAAAATGTTTAGCTGATGGCACTCAGGAGACTATCTGAAAAAAAAGCTTTGTGTGTGTGTCCATGTATGCGTGTTAATCAGGCAGCTCTTAAAATGTGTTCTTGGGGCTCTCTCAGCGTGTGTAAAAGGCTGAGGTCACACCAGGACTCATTTTCTCCACGCCTTAATGTAGCGCTCCGCTTCATATTCACTTAACAATGTAAATCAGGGACTATTAAAATGTTTCAGACTGGAAGGTTAACAGGGAAATTTAACATCACCTTGTGTTTCGGGGCTCATGAAAACCTTCATTTTGTGTCATGGCTGACCTCCAGAGTCAGACAGGTGACGCATTTTCCTCCCCGACCCAGAAACTGATGTAAATGGCAGAACATTACTGTCTGGGTCTATGGGCTGGTTGTTTTGGCAGATAACCAGGTTTATCTTTCTCTCTGGAGCAGTAATAAAATGGCTCCAGATGCACCTGTCTGAGCAGAGAAATCCATCAGCACTAATGTCTGCCTCGCTCTGGATCGACAACCAAGACGGGAACTTTTCCATCTGAGTCAGTGCTGTTCATTAATTACCTGGACGCACACAATATTTTGTTTGTCACTATCATAATACAACATGATCCACAACACTGGGGACTTGTAAATAGATTGAGTTTATTTCTTGTGCCATGATGTTGTAAATATTAAATGCTCAATTGCTTAAAAAAAACAGTCTCGCTATGTTTTGACTTGTCATAGCAGGAGAAGTGTAACTAATTTAACATCAACACCAGTGAGCCAAAAAACACACTACCAAGGCACTGAAACACCGGAATGGAATGTATTCATGTTACAATTTACACCTGTGCTAAACAAATCAAAATGTCATTGCCATTAAAAACGTTACCCTTTTTCATAGAAGTGCTGGCCTGGCTTGACTCGGTTTGACTCTGTTTGACTCGGTGCATCACCCCAGTGAGGCAGGGATTTGCGTCTCCATAGAACAGGGGAAAGCGTGTTTTTAACTGATGACATGCTTGTCTTGAGTCGCGGATGTTGAATGCAGCGCCCTCTTCAGCAGTGTTTACTATCGCACTGTACAGTGGTAGCCAGCCACTTCTCATTGTGGATTTTCAGGTTGTTAAGGTTTTGCTTAGCATCTACAGTTTTTTGCTTAAAAATTGGATGAGGTGGATCACTAGACCATCACTAAGTGTCTTTGCTTAGTCATCCAAAAATGATAATAAAGCTCGTCTGATGTCAGTGCAACCAGCTTGGATGCAGTCGCTTAGGCTGCAAAGTTTTCAAAAATAATACTGGAAATTGCATTATGGCCAAGTGCAATATACAAATTGCAAGAGCTGCAATTTTTTAATGACGGTAAAATGCGTCACAACATACTATTATAAATAAAGCATTGTGGTGCTACAGAGATGCCCTGGCTTATAAATCATATTATAGAGTAAATGTTTCTTTTTGTTGAAATGAAATGCAAAAATTACCATTTCTACTAAAATTGCAATGCATAAGGCAATGGCAGTATCTTTTAAAATCATGGCAATCTGTATTTTTTTTTTTTAGCACATCGGGCACCCCCAGTGGTCAGGTGTGTTATCACATGACTCCAGGCATGGCTCATCTCCAATGCGACTCCGTAAAACTCAGCATGTTTAAACTGGTAATGGAAACATAAACCAGTGTGGAATGGTTTGATTTGTGCTCAAAGGTGCCAGTGGAAAAATCCAATTAGGTTTTTGTGATTTTAGTTAAACTAAGCCCAGAATAATAGTGCTAGTTTGGTCAAACCAACTGCATTTTCTGAAAAATAAAGTTGTTTTTTTCTTCCCCACGCACTAAAAACGTCAGTTCAGTAGCACTTCTGCTGTGACCTGAATGACTGAAACTAAATCAAACGGTCTCTGCTAAAATTGAGGGCATTTGCTTTTTGAGCAGCTGTTTGTGCTGAATATAGACTGCCTGGTATGACTCTACTTTAGCCTGTTAGTGCTTAAAGGAGTTCTTTGCAGGCTAACAAAATTCACTGACAAAACAACACCAGCAATGTGTGATTTTCTCCGCTGAATTTCTCTTCATTACCAAAGGAGATCATATCTGTCTCAATTTTAGGTTTTAAAAGCTGTTTACTTGCACGTTTAACTAGATTGTGATAAACTTTTTCAGCGTCAGGATTGTACATGTAACTCTGAAACCACTGGCTAACAAGGCAACACTCAAATGCAGATGTGAAAGCCAGAGTGAAATCACAACTTCAATCCATCAAAACAGCCTGTGTCTATAATAAAATCATATTACTCTGGCAGAAATAGATTGTGTGTTTGGCAAATGTTTTATATTATGTTTATAACATAAAATGTATAGCTTGGCTTAACAGTTAAGACAGGAAAGGGAATCATTCACAATTTATCAAAATTTAGGTGAAATTTGCATTGGCAGCCCCGAAACCCCCCCAAAAACAAACAAAACAAAAAACAGAATTCTTCGATGCTCAGTTTTCAGCAAAGATTTTTTTAAGCCAAAAAAAAATGATTCAACAAAACTGAGAATCTGACATATTCATTTCCAACTTTTTGCTACTTTGTTATACACATTTCTCTGCGCTCAAAGTTCAATGCAGAGCTCCGGTGGCAGCTTCATTATAGCTGGTATGCTTAATTAGCAGGAATGGCAGGTAGCCACAAAAATGTCTGGATTCTTTATAAATGTGAGGAAGTGTAGTCATGGCATCAGACATAAAGAGATGTGAATGTCTGAACTCCGGCAACCTTGTGATAATAATATTGCAATGGTTTGTACATCCCCGCCGGGAAAGTACTTTTGCATTCAGCTTCTTTTCACGGATCCACAATTTTGACAGTTTTTGTCAATGTAATCCCACAGCGCTGATAACAAAAGGCCTCTCCTCAGCAACATCTGCAACAAAAATCTATCTGTATAAAGCAACTCTGCCAATACTCTTCCTCAGGAGATATTTTTCAGTTATTGGATCCGAATCTTGTGCATCTCCTGATCTAACCTCACTGTCTCTGCTTCTCTCTCTCTCTGTCTGTCTGTCCCTACAGAGGATTTTCAGCTCGTTTGTGTACACTGAGAAGACATCAAACGGAGAGACAGAAGTGCAGCAGGTGAGTAACAAAGGCTTCTCCTTTCCTATGTGTGTGTGTGTGTGTGTGTTTGTGTGTGTTTGTGTGTACCTGCCTGTTTGTGCATGCATGTACCATGAATGGTGTCTGTTTGTGGTCTTGTGTAGTGTTCAATTCAGCAGCAATAAACAGACACACTCACACTCAGCATCAGAGGAAAAAGGGGGTTTATTAAAATTCTGCTGCTGCTTTCTCATTGGCTTTGAAGTTCTCTGTCTGTTTTTCCACTTGTCTCTGAGCTGCCCCCCCCCCTCCGCTCACAATGTGAGTGCAGAGCTGCAGTCACACAGACTAAAAAGCCTTCAAGTCAAGAACTCCATCTTTTTTGATGACCTTAAATCCTCAAGTCAAAATATATGTGCAATTTTGCTACTAAAGTGGAAAAACTCCAAATTTTCCAGCGTCCAGCGTGAAGTCAAACATGATTGTGTGCAGGTGCTGCATATGAGTGTGTGTGTGTCTACTTCTGCATCAGGGATCTTGGAAGAGTGACGGTAAACACCAGACTGGTAAACAGCCACCAGCAAGAACAGACAGGTGGATGTTTGTTTGCATTCCTCCTGTGACCGTGCTTCTGTGTGTTTATCAGCATATCCATCTGTGTCACTGCATGTGTGTGAAATATATATTAAATGTCACCTTGCAGCTATTTATTATTCCAGAGGCGGCTTCGAATTGGCCTTGAAGCGCTGCTGTTTCTTTCTCTTCAATAGAGATGTAGCCTTTTCTTTGCTAAATTGCACAAAAAGTCATATTTATACAACCCCAAATGTTTCGAGGCTATAGAGAGTTCATTATGATGATCATAACCTGTAGTGCAAGTCTCACTTTGTGTGCAGAGTAGGTCTCACAGTACCCTCAGCTGCAGTACAGAGTCTCAGGCTTTGAATTCACATGGATTCAGTGTTAATAAGCAGCAGTCCCAAAGCAGCACTGACTTCACCTCCTCATTGGAATAGTTTAACAGCTCATAGAGTGTCCATACATCCCAGCTGCAGCCCTTCTGAGGCGGACGCCAACTAATTCAGATGACAGCTCTGACATAGTTGGCTTGCGTGTTTTCTCTGGGCAGAGGGGCTGTGTCCACGAGCCAAAGTGAGGCTCAATTAGGACGAGGGGGTCTGCAGCGAGTGAGAGAGGGCGAGGAGCTCCCAGAGAGGAGCCACTGGCCCCTAGGATGAGTTTCTCCTCAGGAAATTTATTATTCAGAGAGACTCACAGACATCTGTCCCCCTCTAATGACAAGAGCGCTCCCTCTCTCTGTCTCTGTCGTTGAGTCTGATCCAGTCTGTTCTATTGTTTCACTCAGTGGATATGCTGAATTGGAACTGTTGGCTGCATATGTTTTCATGCTGGTTCCCCATTCACATGCATGCAAGGCTGTGTCTTAGCAATGGGTCGTTTTAACAAAGTAATATCCAAGAGTTCTATGAGAAAGAGTTGAGTATAGATCAGTATCCTACAGTTAAAGGCAAATTCAGTTTAATACTTTTAAAGACTTTAATTTAAGAGCTTTTAATGCCACTTGGGATGAAATTTAAGACCAATTTTATTAGAACCAAAACTGAAGATAACAACAACAAAAAAGAAAAACAAGTGCCAGATACCCCAAAGTAAAATGGCATGTCATAAATTTACAACGTGCCTGGCAAGTCACCTGAAAACTCTTAATAACAGCTGAGACATCTTGCAAAGTTTTCTTTTTTTCCCAACTGTCATAGCCAATGTAACTGCAACCTGCAAGCAGACAAAGTGACTAATAGTCACATTATTTTACGTGCATCGTCTGAAAACTGATGTGTCAAAAAATGTTGACTTACGTCCTCGTGTCTCACCCTACCCCCTCGAAGCTTCAGTTGATCACAATTATTTCTCACTCAAGCTTCAATCTTCAAAAGCTGATGCTCGGAACAGTCCTAAGTAATTCCAATGTTAAATCAAGCTGCTATCCTGTCCAGGTCAATCCTGTGAAAGATAAATTTGGTCTCAGTGAGGGATTTTACCTGTTAAATAATAAAGAACAAAAATCACCTTTTCACACACGTCTTAAATTTTAGTAGTTGATATAAAATTCTCAAACTAAGTATTGCAGGCCAGTAGCTCTGAAAAGTGGACACTTTGCAAATGTTAAATGAAGTGAAGTAAATAAATTCATCAATATTTACATTCTTAAAGGAGTCGAACCTGGTGCTTTAGTTCCTCAAACCGCAGAATAAGAAATCTGAAGACCATAGAAATAGTTGAGCGTTCTTCGTGAGTGAGGGAGTGTTGTGGCTGTCACTCACAGTCCAGATAGCTCAAGTCTTCACAAGGTGACATTTACGGAGTGGAAGGAAAAGGACAACCAGATATGGTTCCATTCAAGTGAGAAATTGAATTTTCTATTATTTCACCTTTGTTTCAGGTCTTCGCTGCTGACATGTTGTGTTCTCAGTTTAATCTGTTTTACTGCATTTACTCCTGCATTGACAGTATCAGTTATAGACATAGGAGCAGTAATTCTCACAAGTTTGGTCAGTCTGTAACATTTTTGATTTTGCCATATAAATCTAAATATGTCACTTTTTCTTAACGTATAACAATACATTTTACAAACAATCTGCAGCATCAGCCTGATATCAAATGTTTTTTGAATGTAGGTGTAATAATTAATATTATTGTAATGCACGTTTTTTTGTTCATTCCACAAAATAGCAGTAATACACAAATGTTTTGGAATTTTGATAGATTCCTCTCATCATATTTTTTTGATCATGCTTTTACTGTGTCATTATTTTTTTTTCATTTTAGTATTACATTACAGGACATTTCCTTGTGTCAAATCATGCTGAACGCTTGCTGAAAGTCAGCAGTGTGGATGTTCAACAAACCTTTCTGACGCTCATTTGAATCAGCAAGCCCACCGCTCTCAAGATGAAATGCACTAATTCAGAAACAAAATCAGTTCATCTAAGGAGAAGCAACCTGTGCAGTCAAGTTTCTACTGTGCAGATTCTTAGTTAGCGAATGTCCTTCTTGTACTCATCTCTATAATAAACTCATCCCGGAGTAAGACCTGGTCTCGCCATAAACACTACAGCCAGTGACTGTGGTCAAAGGCCGGCTGGCAAACCTCAAAACTCCAGCCTGAGATGTCAGTGTGCACCCGTTCCACTCACTCCGGGTCTGCGGCCGAACCAGCCCCACTGGGTGCTGTAAACCTTAAAAGCTGGTCGGATGGGTCGCAGAGTGGAGAGAGGAGCCCTGTGTTTTGGAGAGTGTGGTTAATCTGCAGGTTTGCTTTGGCTGCACTGTGGCAGACTGTAACTGAAGCTTTAACTTGCACGGCTCGAAGTTTCTGGTTTCTCTTAAGTCACTCTGTTTAAAGTCAGGTCTTACTCGTGTCTCTGTGTCCCCTCCCACCTATGGAAACACTCCTCAGCTGAACACTGGCCCATTTTCCTCCTTTTTAACACAAAGTCCTCTGCAGCTAATTGCCACACTGCCATGCATGGACAGTACTGTGTGTTGGGGGGGGCACGTTTGTGTGTTTAACTTTCTGTCCGTGTGTGAGAGCGCACATATTAGTGTGTTGGTGTGTGTGTTGGTTGTGGTGGAGTAGGAGTAATTGTGGGCTGTGCCTCAGGCCCCTGTTAAACCCTTAATAGAATAGCGGCCGGCTGATTAGGTGTACGCGCGGTCAGTGGGTCGTGGTACATTTCCCTGTTCCTGGCTTGAATCACAGCCCTTTTACAGGCACCAGTAATTATGGGATGTGAACAATGGGGGTCCAGTTACTGTGGAAATAAACCTTTTTTTTGTATTCAACACCGCTGAGAAGGTAACATGCAATGGCCTCAGAAAATATTCAGACCGCTGCCATTTTTCTGATTTTTTTCCGTTGTTGCCGTCAGTGCACACATGTGCAGTGGTGGAGAACGTATGCAGATACCTTATTACTTTACTTAAGTAAAAGTACTAATTGCACGTACAGTAAGGACAATCAGGAATATGTACTTAAAGTATTAAAAGTAAAACTGCCCTGTGTAGAAACAACAAAACAAAGCAAAATAAAAATAATGAAAAATAATAATAATTAACATCCAAAAAACTCCAAAATATATTAAAAAAATAGAAAATGACTTGTTTATCAAAATAGTTGAGAATTAATTTTCTGTCAGTTGGCTAGTGTAGCCTAGTGGAGTAAAGGTATAAAGTTGCTTTAAAAGAAAGTAGTACAAGTACCTCAAATGTGTACTGTCTACAGTACTTGAGTCAGTGTAGCCACTTAGTTACACACCACCGCTGTTCGTATGTGTAGCTCATGAGAACTCATTTTGAATAACCTCAAATGGAAATAAAGAAACTTAATTCACACCTGTATTCGACACTTTAAATCCTCCTAAAGTGCAAAGATGTTTTGAATTGAGTCAATGATGTCCGTTAAACTAAAAACCTCTGTAGCCCAAAGGCCTAAACAGATAGAATAACTTGGTCTGGCTGAATGTTCAATTCCGATTGGCTGCAGGATGTCCGTTAAAATCTGAATGGACACTTACTGAGTAGTTCCAGTTAAACTGTCTGTTCACAGTTCCAAATGAATATGCTGGCTTCCTAATAATATTATCCTGTAACATGAGTAAATCAAAGGCAGCAGTCAAAACCTCTGTTCACAATTTCATTCCAACATAAAGTGTCGTCCTTCAGTGCCTCATCCTCTGAACACCACAGTATGGAGACAATAACACACTGCAGGAATTACACTGCCCCGCAATAATTTCACATCTCAGTCACTGTTCAACTCAGAACCTCAGGCTGTGGTTGACAGTGACTTAAGGTTATTAGTGGCTGGTGTTTGGTCGTGAAGATGTTTTGATTTGGGACAGTGACATGGCTGGATAGCTAACTTAGCTCGTCTCGTTGTTAAACATACTAACAAATTGTATTTGTCAACTGTAAATCATGTCTTTGACTTTAAATCTTGCTAGCATAACATTAGCTTTCTGGCTAATAGCTGAGCCAAAGTGTTACATAAACCGAGCTGACTACAAATATCTCCTGTGGCTAAGTAGTATCCAAGGTTCGTCCTATTTACTGAATAATGTTTGCATTGCATAAGAACCTTATGGGGCGGTAATGACTGTTCCAGGTATTTGGTTAACCCCCAGGTGCTACTAAGGAAACTGAGTTATGGCTTGTGAAAAAGGTTTTGATTGCAAAAAGCATAAAGATATAAATGCGTATTCTTACTTTTTATTTCTTTGGTAAGTGAAAATGCCCTTCGAAGTTGTACATTATAAGTTTTTAATGGTCTTCACTGCACGTCGGACGGTTCACGCCTATGTTGGCCATTAAAAACTGATAATGCGCACCTTGTCAGGCAGTAGCCTATCCCTAACATCATGAAAAACAGCACACAAAAAACTAAATGTTTTAGATTAATACAAATAGACTTTACGTCATACCAACAGGAAACAAAGTGTTACCAGTATAATTAAATCTCCATATAAATACAACACATTTTAATCTTGTACACATACATATTTAAAAGTAGTGATACAATAGCATCTCAAACATCCCAGCTGTGTGCTCACCACATCATTCACATTTCTTAAATATTTCACGGATTTTAAAGGCAGAGGTAATCCCAAAGCAACTCACTCAAACTAGTAATTAATTCTTCTGCAGATCTTGAGTAAACTGGTGGATCATGTGACAGCTTTTAAGTTAAGCGGATAATTCGTAACAAACAATATGCATGTGATGTTTCAGATTAAGATGATGTCAGAGCTCACAGTTCCCCCTAACATCCTTCCAGAGCAAAATAAAGCAACAACAGAAACCTGTTGTGAAGGGGTGGTGGTGGTGCGCTGGTTATTAATGTCCCTCAGGAGGTGGCCACATGGCTGGTTATTAGTTTTCCCAAAGGAGCTGGAACCCCATTTTTTTAAAGAGCACTGTGAGATGTGTGCTCAACCAGAACCCAGTCCTTCAGAGGAAAAAAAAGTATAATGTATGCGTGTCCAGGGTCCCTCATTAAGGGTCTCAGTAAATACTGATTGAATTAGCTGTTTTTCCTTTTATTTAGAAACCCCATTTACTCTTCCTGCTTCCTGGTTTTCATGCATTTGAAAGGCACGTTTTTTCTTTGTAAATTCAGAGAAAATGTGGCTTGTGCAAGGCTGTTTATAACTTCAATTCAGTTTTATGCACCGGCTATTTTCCACAACACCTCTGCTCCCACTTTTCACTTTATATTGGCCTTGCGTTGTATTAAAGGTTGGATTTTCTTATTAAATAATGAAGGGTGCGCTGTGTAGAATGGAGTGTTTTTTTTGTTCTCCAGCCTCAGACATCCATCATCCAGCTCTGCTTTTAACAATGATTGATTTCACACTTAGTGCAGCCTGAGCTCTGGGCATCTTTGATATTGTTCAGCTTCATTTGTGATTATTAAAAAGTGTGTGTATGAGTGTTTGTGTACATGTGTATGCATGGACTTTGGATGTTTAGAAGTGAGGAAACATTTTTTTCAGTTTCAATAACAAATAGATGTATAAGATATAGAAAACAATAATGATGGATAAAATTAAGATATTTGGGGTATAGGTTTTCAAGGACAGACTCAACACACACATACAATTCTAGCATTATCTTAAGATCCACTGTTGCAGCAAATTTAGAAGACAGCGAGAAGGAGATGCACTTGAGAAAAAAGCATCAAAGAAATCAAATTAAGATTTATGCAAAGTAGACAACTAGTGGAAGAGAATACAAGTATAAATATGAATATTTTAAGTAAGTGCCAACTGAGATATAGTGAAGACGAAGACAAAAAAGGCTTTTATTTTTTTATAGGAGAGGAGCTGATCTAGGTCAGTTCTCTGTTGAGCTGTTATTTATAAGCATATAGCCCTCTGTAATGAGTTAACAGGGAGGGGAGACAAGGAATGAATGGAAATGCTTGACAGTAAACCATTATGCCCTGCAGAAATACATTTAAATACACGGGCGAAATACTGTCACATTGAGGGAAAAGAGTTTGTCTAGTTATTGTTCTTTTGTAAACCACAAAAATAACTAACAAATCCTAAATTTTGAACAGAAAGGCTCGTTCTGCATAAAGCACCACTCCCACAAACGTGCTATTAGTGTGCAACACCTTGCAACCAGTGTTGACAAAACCCAACTTGTAATCACTGCTTTTATTTGGTGTCAGTGCCACATGAGTAGTGTTTTAACAGGCTGCTGTGCATACTTGTGTAGATCCTTTATGGAAGTTTCACAGCTTTTAGGCAGACTGGGGGCAAGCTAATACCCCATTCAGCCTGGAAAGCAGGCTCTGTGTTGGGATTTTAATTTTGCATTTGCCAAAGTAATATTGTCTGGGCCTTTTAATTACAGAAGAAAGATATCCGCCTTCCTTTGACGGTTTCCAAGTCATAGTCTTGCTAAAATGGGATTGACTGATATTTTGTGAAAGGCAACTACCACATCTTGTTGACCTGACACTTTCAAATCTCTTTCCAAACATTTTCAGTGCTGAGATAGCTTCTTTACCAGTGACAGTTTGTGTTTGTTACAAGTTGCGTATGCAGGTATATTACTCAGTCCCTCCAGGATTTAGCATGCTGCTTTGTGATTGTTGGATCCTAAAACTCCTTATTTTATGGCAGCTTTTTTTTATTTTTGTTTTTTGTTATTGTGATGTATGTTGTGATGTTAATAGAATTTGATTTTTTTTCTTCAATTAAATTGCAGGGGCCAGATATAACTTTAAAGAAATAGTGGTGATGCTGTCACGGATTCTGAGCTTAATATTATTATTATTATTATTATTATTATTATTATGAGAATTCAGTGTTTCCCACAGAATAAGAATCTATTTGTAATGGCACCTGCTTAATCTTGCAGTCTGAATTCAAGAAAGCAAGGGACGGTGATTCCACTAATCATTGTTGTCGATGTGTCTCTTTCCTTTGTGCAGTTGGCCAAAAAGATTCGAGAAAAGTTTAACCGCTACCTGGACGTGGTGAACCGGAACAAACAGGTGGTGGAGGCTTCGTACACTGCTCACTTAACCTCTCCACTCACTGCGATACAGGACTGCTGCTCCATACCTGCATCTATGATGGAGTGAGTAACACACACACACACACACACACACACACACACACACACACACACACTTTCCTCTCTGTCTATGTCTCTCTCATAACCTTTGCACACAAATCTCTGCAGGAGGTTCATTCTCTGTAAACCCAGCTCCCGCTGTTAGCACCTGCACTCCCCTCTCCATACATTGCTCTGTGCTTCAACTGCACACACAAATGCTCATCTCTCCCTTGTTTAAACATGTTATGATCATCCTTTGGATTACATTACATCATTTACAGCCTGCAGCAGCACTGGTATGCTCTGATACTTGGCAGAGTTTTTAAACTCTACCCTTATTTCAGAGCCTATTGTAGCAGTTAGTAGTTGTGCCAGTTATTGCTTTTACTGCAGCGCACTTTGACATAAAGAAAAAAGTTTTATGGTACTTGCAATCAGGCAGAGGCAGAGAGATGCTGGGCTTTTTATGGGTGATGAAGTTTTTTTTTGAAAGCCTGGAGATTTGATGGCTTTGTTGGCATCAACTTGTGTTCTCTAGATTTTTGATTTCATCATGAAATTGTAAAACTTCTAAACCTTTCGGAACATAACTGCCAATCTTTTTAATGTCACAATGGCACAAAATTCAATTTCAGTGTGTTACCTTCATTGTGTTTTCTCATAAATAAAGTCGTGGGGCTTTGTGAAAAGGGTGCCAACATGAAAGAAGTCTATTTTTACAAAACTGGGTGAGAGACTGAATGTAACAGATTTAAGTCGGAGAGTTTAAAATTGCCCCAGCCTATAGTGCAGACCCAGCTTTTCAGCCAATCACCAACTCCAGCAGGCGAAAACACAGTTCAAAGCTGAGAGCTGCTTTCAGTTCTAATCTACAGAGCAGCAGCTGTCTCTACCCTTCATCCCCTCTCTCTCCATTTCTATCTATCTCCCTCCCCTTTATCAGTCGATGTAACCAGTTATTGCTCTCTGAAGTTTTTCGTGCTGCAGACTTCACAGGCTGCAAGGTCACCTATCTTTTCTTCAGTCGTGCAGAGAGGAGGCTGCCTGGCTCAGGGCCACTGGCCACCTGTAGCCGAATCATGCATGTGACATACTGTACATGCATTCAACAGTTGTTCCCACGCAGGCATGTTGTGTTTACGTTCCAGCATGTGCACTCTAAACCCAGGTTTAAAATCGGGGATTTACAGCTTTGACAAACAGTTTGAGGCAGTAATTCTTGAGAATAAGACGATACAAGACTCGGGTAGGAAGGATGGAATGATGCAGTCGGGAGTCACATGGGCGTGGTGGTGTTTGGGGGGGTGGACATACCAAACTGAAGCTGAGTCTGACAGATCCCTCAACTTCAAAGGATCTTCCTCGGGGGAGAAAAAAAGGCACGGAGCTCTCTTGCTTTCATTTTTCTAGGTTTATGCAGGATAGTGAGAAACTTTAAGGAGCAGAATGCAGAATCATTGATCTCTCTCTACTTGAGCACGCTGCATAAGGGGAAGCTATATAAAGAACCAAGTACCACTTAGATTAAATTAGGCTTTGAAATATTCCTACAGTATGCCTAAAGTTGATGGGAACTATGGTTTTTGAATGCTAACAAAATCATTATTCTTCAAATGATTGGTAAATCCATACCAATAACTTCGGGGGTGTGGAATTTTCGGATGATAATAGTTAATTGCAGTCATATCAGCGTATGTGAATTAATTAATAATTACCTCAGAAATTGTGTCGCTTCTACTTAATTTGTCCAGTTTCTGACTTCAAATTGTCCTGCTGTTTACATGCCCCGGTCAAGAATCTTATAAAACACATTTAAGACATTTTTCTCAAAAATGTTTTTGTATATTGCATTTTTACGAAAAAAAAGAGAAAGTGATATCAGTTCATAATGATTACTTCAAATTCTCAAATGTAAATAGACTATAGAAATAATAATGAATGTAGCTGCATGATGTCTCCCACTGGTTTGCAGAGACATGTTTAAAAGCCTTGATTTGGGCATTTTGGCCATTGCTGTTTTGGATTTTTGGAGCCAGGAGTGACCAAATATGGAATAGAGGGTTGAGCTTTGTAGGACTGAGGTTGTATGTCACTCATGAACCGTGGCAATGCATCCAGACTGCCTGTCATTTAAAAAGGGCTTTTGCCCACAATTATGCATTACTGAAAGCCTTTAAGCCTTAACACTTAAATGGGTAAGTTATGTAAAAACTTACTGCCAACCATGCTGCTATTACACCCTCCCTATATGTCCAACAAAAAAAATTTGTTGCATTTCGTTTCTATAGCGTTTTGCTTAATAAAGGCATACAACGAAAAGAAAACATTAAAAAGTAAAAGAAAAGAATAAAGACCAACAAAAAAAGGAAAACAGGATCTAAGCCAGAATCGGGACAGGAGTTCAGCTCTCTGTAGTCCACTTTATAGTGTCCTTCATTAGTCTCAGGCATCAGCTGCTTCTGGGGGTCTCAGTCAGGTCAGCCAGTTTAGAGGGGGATCAGATGGTTCACAGGGTGTCCATGTCTGTTAGCCATCAAGCTAGCAGGCTATCATTTCACAGGGAGGCCACCGAGGGCAGTGCTTAGCACCCGGTGGTATGCTTTAATCACTGCTCGCTCTCAACGACAGACCGTACCTGAAAATAGAAAATGTGTGTGACTCTTTGACTTAGGGCGTGCGTGTGTGTATCGGTGTGTGTGTGTGTGTGTTTATATTTTTAACATGCAGTCTCCAGGTGCTCATTTCAACAGTTCCACTGCTGTGCAGTTGTAAAAGTGAGAAGTGTGCTTGGGAGCAGCCCAAACCATGACATTTAATGGTTTCATTTCACCGGCAGTTCCAGAGGAGATAAGCTGCAAATGGACTGTGCAAGGAAAATGCTATTCATATGATCCCAAAGAGTTCTTTTAGGAGGTAAACAAACAACTGTAGACGGAAGGTACAGAGGGAAATACAGCATGATAAGGTGTCGCTAAAGATGGTTAGGGCACTCTAGCTGCCTGCAGGCAAGCCCACATCAGTGTTTGACCAGCATCATGTTAAACCTCAGTGCAGTTTGTTGTTTTTCACATGACGTAGCCTAAAGATAATGAGGTACTGAAGTTGCTAAATGAAAAGCAAAGACACCAAAGTTATTACAATTTATCGGAGTAAAGCATGAATGTTTGTTCCCAAAACTTAGAGCAATTGATCCATGCATTGCACTTAAAACTAGCCTCATGGAGCTGCTTCGCACTAAGTTCATGACCATGACTATTTCCATTACTGTATCTAGGACAATTTCAAGAAAAAACTTTTTGCATATTGGCTTCATCTGCAACAGACACAGATTAATCCTTATGGAATATGACTCTCCAGTGCCATGGGCATGAGACACACAACTACTGTGACTGGGTTTTCTTTTAATGTGAAGATCTCAAAAATGCAATAAGAATCATTGGATTTCTTATCCAATCCATAACATTTCTTACACTAAAAACATGGAGCCTTTAGAATGTTACAAAAAGCTTTTTATAAACTCTAGTGTATCACTAATAAAGTTGATGTGCAAGAATGTGTGAATGAATGTGTAAGAATGGCTCCAACTCATATCACAAAAAAGATCCACGACAGATAAGATTAAATGCAGGTTTCCGTACTAAAAGTACGATTTACTTATTGGTTTACCCACCTGCTTTTACTGCATCCCAAGTCACCATCATGACTCTGGGTCACTTAGAACACACTTAATGCCAAACATTCTTTCATAATATCATATGAGGGATAATATTGCACAATTTCTAATACCTTCACTCATAAATTAAACATAAAGATTAAAGACTGCATAGTGCTAATACAGAGCTCCCGTTTCTTAAGAGGAATTCTCACCATCTGAGCTATTGGCAGATTTACAATCTAGATCAAGAGTATATGTGGGCAGCTACTGCTTCAGATCAAGCTGATCTTCTGGTCTGCTGCGTCAGCACGACGATGATACCTCTGTTTGCACTTTAGAGAAGGAGATGGCAAAACACCAGGCAGGTTGGGAGGGGGTTTTGTTTAAGTGACCTTAACAGGTGTTAACATTTCCATCTCTGTCCACATGCCTACTTTAATGTCAACGTCTTCTTTCCCTCCTCACTCTTCTCTTCTTTGTTCCTCCGTCCTTGCTGCCCTTCAGCTTTCCGTTTATTTATTCGTCCTTCCAATCTTTGTTTTCTCTTCTTGATATACTACCTCCCTCTTCCCTGTCATTCCAGTCATTCCTCTATTTTGATTACCTTCCTCCCGTCTTTTGTTGATATTTAAGGATAGACTAAGCAGTGAAGACATCTTTGGGTCTCCACTGCTTTCCCTGTTTCCAGAACTTGTACATCCATTTAGACTTAAATTAACAACTGGAGGCGGCATTTAGTTTCTCAACCAAATTGATTATCCATGCACTATGATAAAATGCACTTTTTTACAGTCTTCAACTGTCTTCCATGCAGGTGCACAGCGATCTAAACGCACTTCCATGAAGCTAAAAACAAGTTTTGAAGTTCTCCCTGAAAACAAAATGTTAAACTGTGAAAACAGTAATGGATAATAAATTCAAACTACAATTCAGGAAAAGCTAAGATATCATAAACAAGAGTTAGACCGAAGTGTTATAATAGAAAAGGGGAAACTAGATTCACTTAAGTACAGACTAACTGTCAAATTAGTTTCATTGTCCCCATTGTATGCCAGGAAGGAAAGAAATGAAAGAAACCCATTATGTCTCTACAGGAAGTACTATACAGCAATACGAGTTTAAGTTCAAAAAGTAAAATACAGATTTAATTTGCCAATTTGTGTTAGCAACACAGCCTCAGACAGTTGGTATAATGGCCAATTTTGTTGGCAATCAATAGATGGCAGGAAACTACCAGATTGGTACCTGATGTGTGGACTCAAGTCACATGACTTGGACCCAAATCAGACTCATGAATTTGACTATTTTGAACTGGACTTAACAAAATCAAAAAAACTTGCAACTATGCCAATTACTTACTGACTTAACTTGGACTTGAGCCTTTTGACTTGAAAATACTTAATACCCTCTACAAAGCCCAAAACTTTAAAAGTATGTTCTTTAAAAAATGTGCCACCAATAAATGCATTTCCCTTCATTTTCTGCATCCACTGATGTTAACACTACCAGCAATTTGACACTTCACTTCTTCAGATTTACTTTGTGTGAACAATCTGACAGATTCCAACTAAGTTGCAGAACAGAACCGACAAGAACTAATGTTAAATTACTGAGCGCCAGTTGGAAAAAAATAATGCAAAAACTGAATTACATGATGCAAAATGTGCAATATCAAGAAATTGCAGATGGAGACACAACAACTTGCAACTTTGTTCAACATCTGAAGTTACTTAAAGAACGGTAAGTTGTGGCTAATGTTATCAGTTACCAAGCTAATACTAATATAACTAGCTTTGTTACTGATCTGTTGTTAGAATGGCATTGCATTTGGTTTATGACTTTTTGAGGATTCGAAACTCAAAGTTGAGGACTTGACTTGAGGATTTGACTTGGGACGTGAGTGCAAAAACTTCACAGACTTGGTCCCAACTCTGGTACCTACAGGTAATATTTAACTAAAACGAACTGCTGATGGCAGAATAGAAGTGATTTTGGAAAGTTATTTCAACAAAAAGAGCTCATTGTCCAGAGGATGCCGCAGCCAGAAATCCTCTTAGCATTCTTTACCGATTTTGCATTGTGAGGCATTTATCATACCGAAAGACCTTTGATTGTCACCCTCAGGTCAACCATGTCTGAGGGGCCCACTGCCAGAGGCCCCGTTCACCCAGTCTGTAATCCATCCATTATGATACCTCAATTCTGATCCTTGTTGATCCTCCCTTCCCTAGTAAGTAGGTTATCAGCAGTGTGAGGATCTAAAAAAAGGAGGGAATGGAGCAAATGGCAAACATGACATATTAGAAACACGTCCAGCTAGTCATGTACAATCCTTGGATGATGTTTTGAGGCAGTTAGCTCAACAGTGTAGAAACATGCATTCCCTTAGTGACGTATTTAGGCCACTTTTGGGGCTTTTGTGTGGGCAGTATTTTCCGACTTCTATACCTTTTGTTCATGAGTTATATGTTTATGAGTTGTTTGTGTGTAGCTTTACAGTCCAATACAATTCAGTGCAGTGACCTGGCAGTAAAACAGTTAAGACATTTTTAAGGTCTAGTTAATGTAAAGAATTATTTTGTCTACCCCCTTTAGACACATGAGGGAGGCCAGAATATTAAAAAAAAAAGAAACACCTCTCATTTAAATTCAGTCAGTGAAATGCAAAAACAGCACCGATTCAAAATCCACTGCAGCTTTTTTCCTGCCTTCTTGTGAAAGTAGCTGCTGGACGCCAAACAGGATTCCAAAATCCTCTCTGCATATTGATATTGATGAAATCTGTTTGGATAGAGCTTTCTTCAAGCACTCTCTCCATTCTCTAACTAGCATGTTGCCTGTTTCACCGCTGCTATTCAGTGAGGAATCACAAACACATTAGAAAGGGTATTACTCTTGACGTCGAAGCTCGCACTGCTGCAAGCCTCTTCAAGGTAATTGTACTCACTGGGCTTTTTGAATGGCGTATGATTGCCTCCTTTGTGGATATACATGGTTCCTGCAGCAGGGTACATCTTAATATAATGGATTTCATAAACAGTGGATGGCTCTAAACTGCCGAACACGGCAGGTGCTGTCTTATTTAGAGGTGTCTGCCCGTTCCTCTCTCTGCTATAAGACACTGAGCTTCATGTCTTTTCACCAGTGTGAGGATTTGTATTTCCATAATTGGAAAATCTGATTTTTTTTTCTTTTGCAAAACCCTTTTGGCTCATCATAACTGATGCATTGTATATATTTCAGTTTTATTCTGTATTAAAAACATAGAAAAAAAACCCCGTCAAAATGCAAAGAAGCATCAATTAATTGTAGTTTGAATCTTTTTCAAGGACACTCACAGGCCAGTTGTCTACATGCTGAGTTGTCCTCAGGATCTTTTTTAATTACTGCATAGAGAACAACCCCTTTTGGGAGGTATGGTAATAAAGCAAGCATTCCTACAATACATTTTTAATATGCATATTAAGTGGAAGAATTATTTAAAGCAGCATGCATTCAGTGTGGTTAAGAGTTTGTAGTTATTTCTGTAAATTGAATTAAGCTTGTACTGTTGTTCGTGCTTGTGTGTGGTGAGTTTAGCCTTTCTAAAAAACAGATTTTTTTCTGCCCTCATTAAAATGTTTGATCAGAATCGAAGCCCCCCCCTCTCTCTATCGTCCTCATATGTGTTTTTGATGTGGAATTCAAAGCGGCTGCAAATGTATTTTTTATCTGGCACACATTTGTGCTGAGCGTCCTGCCCACCGCTTCTATGCAAAGTGGGTTGAAGGAGAATAGTAATGACTTTGGCCTTATGGGACTCTAAATGAGTGAAGTTCAAACGCAGCCCGTACATCACAGCACCTGTCAATCAAGCCGGGCCAGGGCCAGGTCTGCAAGCAGAGCGAGCCAAAGAATGTGTAGCGTGTGTGTGTTTATGTGTGCACATGTGTGTCTGTGTGTAGCTGAGCCAGAGGAGGAGGAGGAGGTGGGGGTGGGGGTGGGGGGCAGGGGGGGGTTGTAGTTGGAGGGATGGAAGGATCAAAGCAGCCCAGGCTTGGTGCAGTGCAGAGCAGGCTGCTCCTCTGCATAGCTCCTCTTAACTCTACAGATTTGAGCTCTGGAAACCAGGCTTCCCCATCAACACGTGCACAGTGATTTTAAAATAACACTGCTCATGCGGTTACTTTACCCTCAGACAAATCACTGAATGAAATGTGATGTGATATGTGGGAATATGTTATCAGAAAAGCTATGTGTTAAAGACGCGCCGATGGCGACGCTTGTCTTGTTGTTTTGACACCTCTTAAACACATTTGTGTCTGTGTTTGTTTGAGGACAAGAACACTGAATTACTGGGCCACATCTTTAACACTACATCTGATTATTGGCCTGGCCGATTATCGGAGCTGTTGTTTGGCATTTTGCCGATTATCTGTATCAGCGTTTTGTTTTAATGATCGCAAATAAAATTCATTAATGAAAAAGTGTGCGTATTACACTGAGACAACACCAGGGAAGGCAATGTATGCAAAGAAAATTTAGCATGGGAGGAACTTTAACTTTGTAAAACATCAGGGAGCTATTTTTATTTATTCATTTTTAATTTAAATTTTGAACTTTAGGAAAAAAGTGGCTGGGAACTTGCTGTATGTGATGTTGAAAGTTTAAGTTTTTTAATAAAAAACATTTGATAAAGGCATTTAAACAAAATTTTGTGTTATAGTGAAATATTTTCATTGTTTTTGTAAATGCATATTGGTTCAAAATATCAGTTATCAGTCTCATTAAGTACTAATAATCAGTATTAGTAATGGCCCTGAAGCCAAATATTCAGTTTTATCAATGACTTATAAGAATAATAATAAAAATAATAATAATAATATTGCCTTATTATTATCAATGTATGTAGCTATTGAACAACCAACACATGCATAACACATGCACACACGTTCTCCAGATGTACTAATATTCACGATAACAACAGGAAAACAATGGCTCAATGACAAACAGTGAAACAGCTTTACTGATGAAATCTTCAGTCTTCTGTTTGTTATGTTGAAAATTATTTGTGGGGGTTAAAAAATGACTAGGAGAGAAACAATACAAGTCATAAGTGATGATCATCATGTTATACGCACAGACCTTCCTACAATCACATGCAGATGTGTTCAGGGAACTGGCTATTAGTTTTCTTGGGAGAAAAGCCTGATTTCAAGCAGTTTTTCATGGAAAATATTATTCACTAGCCATTACTCCTGCTTTAGTTTTAGGTCTGGGCAACAGATGATATAGCCAGCAATACAATTCAGCTCAGATTAAGCAAGGAGTTTCAGTAGAGGTTTTATATAATTGGATTAACTTCATGGTTTTACAAAAATTTCTCTATTTTTGTGTAAATCACGTCGCTCTCAGTGAGTAAGTGGCTTCTTTTCTTATTCAGTTAAAACATGAACATTACCATATAGTCAGAAGGTATTTGCAAACCTGTGAGTTTGGTTTTATTAGAGTTGAAGCTGTGGAGTAGTAAAAAATCTGTTTGTGTTGAGAGAGAAGTCAGAGCTGCTCCTCCAACAAATGAGTCGGGACACGCTCTATAAATTTCTCAAATGTTGCCTGTTTGTGTGTGTGTTTAGGTTTGATGGAAACTTCAATACAAACGTCTCCAAGACCATCTGCTGTGACAGACTTTCCCCCAACGTCAACAGCCGAGCTTTCAACCCTGGACGGGACCTCAACTCAGGTTTGTTACACACACACACACACACACACACACACACACAGACACACACACACACACACACACACACTAGATAAACTGTGCTGAAGAACACACTGACCTGGTTTAACAAATGAAACATGGACACATGCAGTTTTCATCATTCAAACTTTGAAATCCATTTCTTTTCACTGTTGCTTGAGCACAAAATGCTGAATAATTTAACTGCAGTTGTCATGGCAACCAGTTTTTAATTAAGAAGTTGTATTATCTTTTCTATTCTTCTCATCCTCTGAGATGTTAAAAGGAGAGGACATTGATCTGAGATGGAAATAATTAGTTGTGCGTGTTTCCTACAGTCTCTCCTGTGCTCCCTCACTCACACTTTCTTTCCTTTTCTCTGTCTGCCTCCGCTGTTTTTTTTTCTCCCTTTGAATTTAAAATTATTTTTACAACCCGAGATCAAATGGGCTTTGTTTGACTTTGAACTCTTGTCTGCAGTTGTATTAAGGTAGTGTATGTTTTTAGCATCCTGTTGGTAAGGGCTTTGTCAGTTCTTTGTCTCTGTCCTCACTTCACCTCAAATGGAAACTGCACAAAAACGAGGCGTATATTCATGTCATTATGGTGCATACATTTAACCTCAATGTCGTCCTATGAGAGACAGCAATGGAAAACAGTTTGACGCTGTTCTCTCGTCTCCCACAATACGTTTATTGCGGCTCCAGATTGCATAAGCACGTTGCAGATTATTACCATGTAAAACCCACATGTGTCTGCACCACATATGTCGGTCTGCATTTGATTAGGAAGAAAATGGACCAAATTGACTAAAAAACGGGCAAAGGCCAACTTTCCCCTGCTGGCTTTTCTGTTCTTATGCCATCACTTGGTTAGCAGTGTGTTTCCTTTGCTTCCAGAGAAGAAATATCAAGCTGTATAACACACGTTCGTGACACATTCGGGCTGCATTTCCCAGAATATTGAACTCACTTTCCCTGTGTCTCTTTAACTTCTCGTTTCAGTTCAGCGCATACTGTAAAATCACTGCCAGTTCCCCTTTAGGAAGTTTTGATTGTGTGATCTGAAGGATTGATGCAAATTCTACCAATTAATGTTTGAGTTAGATTGTGTACATTTCAATATCCCTCAAAATGTTTCTTCAAATTTTCCCTGATCATGTCTGCCTGAAAGTGTGCTCTTAACACCATTTGTATGATTCATTTTTTTCTCTCTGTAACACCAAGTTGACACTTGATAGAAACTAGTTTATCTGAGGCACACTGAACCCCGACACCTCCATCCAACCCTGGATATTACAATTGCACCCCCCCCCTTCCTTCCCTTTTTACAGGAAACTTCCAACATCATTTGTTTCTCAGCTGACTCCTCATCACCCCAACCTATTTCTTTCCAGACATCCCAGCCTGCTCCTCTCTCTGCAAACCATTCATAATGACCGCCATTCATAACACGTCACCATCGGCTGGGTGTTATTTTCCTAGCAAGCCAGTCACGGCGAGTTCAAGTTACCCCTGTCCCTCACACTCAGCCCTCCTTGACCCCCACGTTCCCAGCGTATTCATTCTCTCCCATTTGTCTCAGCCCAGTCTAAACAAGCAGCCACAGAGGGGACGGAGGGAGGGAGGGAGGGAGGGAGGGAGTGGGTGAGAGAGTGAGAGATAATTGAGAGGGAGAGAATGATGAATGAAGGGGAAGAAAGGAGGGGGTGAGAGCTGATTGAAATGGAGTAATTGTATCAAGACTGTATTGTATTCTTTCCTTCGTCTCTCCTCTCATCTTCCATTTTGTTTTTTTTTTTGGGGGGGTGGGGGGGTAGGAGAGAGATAGCGGATGTGGGAGGCATCAATGATACCAGCAGGTGGGAGTGAAAAGACAAGTAGATGAGAGATGGCTGTTGGTGGAGTGCTGTGTGATTACAGGACTTGTTTGATCCATCTTCTTTCTTCTGTTCATTTTGCCCTTTTTGCAGACTTCCTTACTTCCTGTGTAACTTCATCCATTTCCCCAGTTTAAAGATGTTGTGTCACCTCCAATTTGCTATTGTTCCTTTTATTCTTCTCTCCATCCATCTCATCTTCAACCCTAACATGTTTTGAATACCTCCCAAAAGGCGTGTTACTTTCAGGAACTAATCTGCATGCATGTATTTACATACTTCTTTTCAACTTCAACTTTCATCACTTTGACTCGCATGTTATTGTTATTTGGCAATGTGAGTGACAGGCTGAGAAACAAACTGAAATTAAACCAGAACTCCAAAAAGTCAGTGCAAAGTACAAGCCAAGTTTTTTTGTCCAATCAGTTGACATGTCGCACCGCAAGGTCATGCTGTCATTTGTTAACAGAACATAAGCTAAAGTAAACTGAGCTCGGCCTAATTTCAGCAGATTGTAAATCCTGTTGTGCCAAGTTTTTACTGTAGGAATCATGCGATAAAGAGAGTAAAAATGTAGCATAACACACTGCATCCAGATCCTCGCAGTCTTTCTTTTTTTTCTTCCACTTTAAGACATGCTAACTTCGTGGCTCAAGGGATGGCCATGTTGATTGGTTTGTTGCTCGAGCGTTTGGTTCACCACTGTTGGCAAAACTTTGGTAACAACGTCTATGGTTCCCCGGCGATACGTCCCACTGACTTTTTCTCTTGTGGCAGTATGAGTTTAATGCTGTATTCAGTAAAATATCTTAACAACCAGAGGTCAACAATAAGAATTGTCTGTTTGCCAGATCCGGCAAGTGGTAATAACAAATTAAACACATTTTTTCTGTAGCTGATGATGAAAGTAGCCCATGTGTGAGCCCACTTTATTGCTTCTCATCTCTTTGAGAGTTGCACATGTGCAGCACTGATCAGCCAGTTGCAAGAAATTGGTGACAGGTAAAAACACAGTTAATGAGCCGAAGTGCAAGCGGGCATTTCAGTTTTCCTGGAAGCAGAAGTTAACCTAAGTACAGTTCAAACATAACAATTAACTTAGTCTTTGTTGGTATTCGATAACCACTAATAAATTTAAAACATGTATAGGTGCAAGAAAAAACACTTTGGGCAAGTAGATTTCTGACCTTCTTGGCGACCAGGTGAGTAAAAACCATTAACATTGAATCCTGACAAATATTGGAAGGATTGCCATGATGCTGATTTATTTTGGTTTATGACCAAATACCTGTAAAAATGTTGACACTCCCATCATTTTCAGCTGTTCTGTGGTTTATGTTAATTATTAAAAGTTGGTATTCCAATCATTTAAAGCACTGCTGCCTCACAGAGCTGCTAGCATGGCTGTAAACCCTGAGTCTTGTTTACTCAGTCATACATGGAGAAAAAAAGGAAACTATCCTGAGATATTAGTGTTTATTAAGTAAAATGTATATAGATTCACTTGTCTCATTTTGTCAAAACAATTGGTTAAGAATGTCATGTCTGCAAATGTAGATAAAAGAAAGATAAACCAGATAAAGATTCGCTTGGGTGGCCTTTTGAGTAAGATTTTCTTGAAATATCTGGATCATTCTTGACTAGCATGTGACACCCAAAGCTGTACATATGGTGTGTTTATGTGCGGAAGTCGATGCAAATCTACCAAAGCCCATCATTATAAACCGTCAGCAGTATTAAGGTTGTAGGAAATGGGTGTCATTTGGGTCCAATTTCTTGGCTTGCCCATCTGTTTCTGAAAAGATGTAAACACTGGTGGCAGAGTGGAGCACTGTGGCCTGACAGATGTATATAGAGCCCTTCTTCCACTGTCAACACAACTGAGTGTTTCCTGTTTATATGAGGCTCAGAGATGGATGGAGCAACTGGGTATGGTTCTCGGTATGGATGATGTATGATGGGTGAAGAAATGTGTTTTTTTGCCCAGTGCATGTAGCCATAGGTGCTTTTGGTGCTGTTTATAATGTTTGTCAGCTGGAGGGGTTCACAGTTGTCCTGTAACTTATCTATTTGTTTATATGTGTAATATGTTTTGGATTTTAGCGTTAGTTGAATATTTGACATATGATTTTCAACCCCAGGCGTCGGAAAAAACAAGTCTTTGGCTCGTAATATTGCTGGGAGGTTGGAAGAGGTCAAGACAGGTTCTCATTAGCAGGTGATTAATGCAATGTGATCATATGCCAAGAACCACATTTTGAGAGTATTTAGACACAGCTGTTATGCATGAATGGCGGTTAGCATGTCTGGCAAAGACCATAGACTTAATGAACAAGATATTTGAAATCCTACTCGTCTGTGGAAATCTCCATCTGAATAATAACAAATAGTCAGATAAATGGCAAATCGCTGGTGAATGTATACAGCTGCTAATGACCTGCAGAAACCACAATGAATATTTATTAGTTGTAAGAAATTAAATGCTGCAAACTGGCTCAAGAAAACCAAACTTTTTCTTAGAGAAAATATTATATGGGAATAAAAATCCAAATTAATTTCTAGCTAAAAACAAGTAATTGTCTTGTGTGGTGGGTGGGATTCAAGCAAAGACATAAAACAGAAATGCTTGTCACATCATGTATTGTTTCATAGCCCTATAATTTGTCAACTGCTGTTTGATTGGCATTCTTTTGAGATTTGTGCTTAATTATTGATCTTTATCGGTATAGTTTACAGTTTGAGGGCTTAACATTATTTGCTTTGCCATGGTTGGTCTCTTACTTTTAGAGAAATACATAGATTCAACAGCTACATTATTGTTTCACATTATTTGAATAAAGCCTACTCTAATGGCTTCGCTCTGTTTCCTCTCTCTGTGTCTGGCCTGCAAAGGGCCCAAAGTTTCTATTTGTGTCTCTCTAACTCCGTCCTCCCTCCTCCCCCCGATCTCTTTGTGAAAGACCGTTTTGTGTTGCAGTGAGCGGAAAGGAAGTTGCTGGCTTTGTGATGGGATCTCTGTGAAGATACTGTTGACTTTGTGACCCGGGAAAAAAAATCTGTCTGTTAGTGTTGAGCAAATACTCAGGCTCAGTGTCTCTGCAGAGGTTGTAGGTAAGGGTGTTATTTCAACTCAGTCACATTTAGGACACATGGTTTAAATTCTGGTATTCAAATGGAAAAACAGGTCTGTGTACTTTGCAGTAGTTGCACAGTTTTAACTTGTTTTCGTCATGGAGTAGTTTTATTCTGTAGAAGGTGTGAATGGGAAACGCTTTTACATCTGCATGCTTTAGGTCGAGTCAGAGGGATGCCTCGTTGTGCCTGAATAGGCAGCTTCGAATAGTTCTGAATTCGGTGTGAAAAGGCCAATGACAGAAAACAGAGCGCAATTGTTATTCAGAGGGAAAGTAGGCAAGTTGCAGTAGTTAATGTGCGCAGATTGAGCAGAGCAAGATGCATGCTGTTTATATAACAGAGTAAGTTGGCATTGCGTTGGATCCAACGCAATGCCAACTTACTCTGTTGTCATGCAACTGTGCAACAGTTACCTCACAAGATGAAGACAGCCACAGTTTTTGAAGCTGGGCATCACAGTTGCAAATCACCATGACAGGACGGGAAATTCGTGCCTGGATGTTGGATCAACAGCATGCTGGTGTGTTGCTAGCTAGCTTACAGCTAATGTCTGTGTAGACCAGTGCAATGGCTGTTTAGGTTGAATTAACGTAAAAGTTCTCGCAGTCAAATTCACCTCACTTTCAGTCTGAACAGACATCAAGAGCATTCAACAAAATTTGCGATTTGAACTTGATAGGTCCAAAACGTTGTCCAACATGTAATATAGTATTCTCATATATTTGAGATAAGGTAAATTAAATGTTTATTTCTAAAGCCCAGTCTTGCTTCACAAATCCTAAACTGTGTAAGTTCCCAATGCAGCCTGATAACATGACAAACGGCGTATTACATGAATACATGGTGTGCTTTTAGTGGTTTCTTAGAATGAGTGCCATTGATGTTGTCAAAGAAGCACTGCCGACGTGTATGTTTTATGTCACACTAGATGGCGATGCTATCGTGTTACATGGTATGCCCGTCACATCTCTTTTGATTCTGCGATGCTGGCTTACCGTCTAAAATCACACACTAGAGTAGAGTTCAGCTGCTATCATTTGGTTCTGTGTGAAAATGCAAAGGAGGGACTTCGAAGCAGCCCTATAGTGCAGTTTACATGTAAAAAGGTCTCCTGATTCACCCAGGAATCACAGTTCAACTCTGAACTTAAAAGGTCTCCCTTCTGAAAGAGGTTAGAGGTTGACTCTTAAAAAAAGAAAAGAAACTTAAACATACTGAACTCTTTTCTTACTTCCTTTCTTCCTGCATTCCACACTTTGTTTTACCTCCCTCAGTCTTTTTCCTCCCTGCTTCTCTCTCCCTTATATCCTTTATATTCTCATCTTTTTTAACATGTTTGCTGTTTCCTCTGTCTCTTCTCTCCACAGTGTTGGCAGACAACCTGAAGTCCAACCCGGGAATAAAGTGGCAGTACTTCAGCTCAGAGGAGGGCATCTTCACAGTCTTTCCTGCCCACAAGTTCCAGTGCAAAGGAAGCTACGAGCATCGCAGCAGGTACGGACCAACTTCTCCTTTTAGCTTAACATTTATTTTATTGTCAAGTTCAAAGTCGCTGCCAAACACACAAATTGTTAACAGATATCACTCACTTGGCAAAGCGAGAACTGCTGTCATCAAAAACCACATCAATTAGTTCCTGCCCTTATCCACCTCCCCTCCCCTCTCCTCCTCCTCTTCCTCACCCCTCCTCTCTGTCAGTTGCTGTGGGGTGGCCCAGAGGGCATGTTGATGGCACGCCGCCCTCGCACACCCTGACCACACATGCCCGTGGCAGGAATGTGGCTCTGTACCACTAAAGCCTGTTGGAATTTCACACCTCCAGTGTTGTGGAGTTTTTTTGTGGCTGTGGCTGAAAGACGTCTCTTTCTCTCTCTCTCATCTTTCTATATTCTTTTGTCTCTCTTTATTTCTGGTGCATTTTTGTATTGGCTTTAGGTTTGGTTTTTTTAAGTCTTTTAAGTTTTTTTTTGTCTGGCTGTTCAAGTCATTGAGCTGGCATACAGCCATGAGAGAAATGATGTTACTCAGCTTGCTTCAAGGGTGAATGAGGCTTTGTGAGTACATCAATCCCCTTCTTCACCCTGTGTTCGTGTCTTATTGTCCAGCGGACCACACACACACAGGGCCTGACCCCCCGATCCTCTGCACCCATCTGCACCCCACCAAGCTGATAATATACGTACATTAACACATACCTCGAAATAGATAATAATAGATAGAAACATGCTATGATGCCAACAGCAGGCCAACAGTGTGCACAATTATGTCTTGTTTTTTTATTTTTTGGGGAGATTTCCGTACTTCAGCAGGAAGTTTGGTATGTTACATCAGTTTGCTTCAGTCGGTAATTTTATAATTGAAAAACATAAGCAATAAACTGGAAAGTAAAATTCCTTTTTTGTAACTTTTTGATCTTGAAGGTTTCCCCTACAGTTGTAGGAAGTCAGGAACAAATGGTTTTGGATTAATATCTTGGCAATGACAGCGAGAAATGCACAGAGTTTTGAACCTCCACCAAAGATCACAGTGAAGGGAAAGAGATTTCTTTTTTTTTCCAGATCTGTAGCTGAGCACAGAAACTCTTACAAAAGGCAAGCAAGACAAGGAATGAGGAAAGGGTGAAAGAGAAAAACATTATGCGTGAGACAATTTCAGAGTTACTTGCAGTTTTTAGTACATAGAAAACTTTACCATTTTATTACCTTTGTACAAATGCTGTTACGGTATGTGTTAATATCATCTTGGTTTATATTACTGTGCAGTCAATGTTTGTGTGTATTTGTGTGTGCAGGCCTGTGTATGTGTCCGCGGTGCGTCCCCAGTCCAAACACATCGTGGTGATGGTGGACCACGGAGCTTCTGTGACTGACACCCAGCTTCAGATCGCCAGAGACTCTGCACTGGTCATCCTCAACGCTGTTGATGAACATGACAAGGTTAGTGAAAGGGAACAGACTTTATCTCCCTTACCTGGCTTTATTAAGAAGAATGTATAATTCAGTGCATGTTTAGGGAGCAAAAAATGTATTATTAAAGGAATAGAAAAAACTATTTTTGAGTGTCAATTGAAGTAATATATATATATTTTTTTATTTAATCTTTTTTCTCTCTCCTTTTCAGATCTCCATTCTGTCAGTGGCAGAGACGGTTCGCTCCTGTTCTCTGGACCAATGCTACAAGAGCCTGCTCTCTCCGGCCACCAGTGAGACCAAGAGGAAGATGAGCACCTTCATCTCCAACATCAAGGCGTCAGATGGAGCCACACAGCACGCTGCGGGTTTCCAGAAGGCCTTCCAGCTGCTCCGAAACACCAGCAGTCTCTGCAAACAGAGTGCCAGTAAGAAACTCTCAAATTGTAGTGATCATGCTGTATATTAGGAACATGCACAGTCATCTGTTTGCTGCCTCAGTGATCATTTTCTGCTCTTGTCCACACATCTATTGGCATATTTAACAGTGAACTCTCTCTTCATATCTATATTTATAATATTAATTGTCCGGTTTCTGTCCTCTATCAGCCACAGACATGGTGATCATCTATCTGTCATCCGGTATCACGTCTCGAGAGTCGTCAGAGCAGGAGAAGAGAGCGACGCTCAGTGTGGTCAGAGAAGAGAACCGACACCTCAACAACTCAGTCATGATCCTCACCTACGCTCTAATGAATGGTAGGTCACATTTTTGCATTTTATGTCCTTGCAAAAAAAAATGAAAAAAGAAATGAAGAAATAGTAATACAGAAAAAGACGTTATATCAGCAGGTGATCTGAAAGTGAAGGTTAAACTGAAGACAAAATGCTAATTACTGATTTTCTTCAACAATAATTAGTTAAACCTAACTAGAGTATTGTGCTGCAAGGGGAATTTATAAATTATAATAATTGTAGTTTTTTAGCTATTTTTTGACATACAAACTAATAAATTCCAATATCTATTTTGTAAAATAACATCTAATGGGGTCCCTCTTCTACTTGAACTCAGGCTAAGACCACCGTATAACTTACAATTTAGACTTTGATTCTTTCATGCCTCCATGCCAGACAATCATGGCTACAGGCATTATGTTTCCGGGTAATCCGTCCCACTCTTCATGAATGCGACATCTCAAGAATGCATTAGGGAATTTTCTCAAATTTGGCATCAACATCCACCTGGACTCAAGCATGAACTTATTAGATTATTGGTGGTCAAAGGTGAAGGTCACTGTGACCTTGTCCTTCTCATTCTTTTTAACACAATATCTCAAGAACGCAGTGAGGGAATTTACTAAAATTTGGCACAAACATCCACTTGGACTCATCATCTCATTAGACATTGTTGGTCAAAGGCAAATGTCAAGCTCACTGTGACCTTTACTCAGGAATTCACACTCTAAATAAAACACACAAGTATCTCAAGGGATAAAGTGATGAAGCAATCAAATTTTTAAAAATCTTTTTTATCCAAAAGGGTTGTCATTGTGATGTCGTAATGTTCTGCAAAAGAACAAACAACACTTGTGTGACCATTTTTCAACATCATAACTTATGAATAGCAGTGGAAACATTTGGTCAGACACTGAATTAGTGACACTAATCTTGGGTGTCCTCCTTGAAAAGGTGCTGATTGTATAGATAAAGATGTGTGTGAAGCATCCATGTTTTAGAATAAGTACCTTCTTTGCAGCAGCATCTGTATTTAAAGCATTGTCAATTGCCATGGCTACATGCAAGTCTGGAAAAACATGGATGTAAACTGTAACTGCAGCTGATTTGTGAAGACACACAACTGCAAGCTGGTGATTCTAGTTTAAAATGCATAAGCACAAATTCTCACGGTGTAAAACTAAATGAAGAGCTGTAGCCTTTTAGGTTATTTTGCACATTATACTTAGTTGCATACTTAAATGCATTTTTTTGATTTACTTGAGTATTTCGAACATCGGCCAGCTGAAAAATCATATATTTTAGAAATAAAGCACAGAACAGTCATTGACACAATTTTGGCTTCATATTCGTTACAAATTCATAGAACTTCATTTATTTTTTAGCTCTGCTGGGAGCTGTTTCTGTGTGTTAGGTATCTATTTTTCTATGTATAATGTGTTCAAGAGAAGAATAAAGGTTAGAGAGGTGCTCAGAAACCTCAAAGGCTTTACTTCTGTGTGTGTGTGTGTGTGTATGTGTGTGTATGTGTGTGTGTGTGTGCGTGTGTGTGTGTGTGTGTGTGTGTATTGTGTGGTGTGTATGCTTCCTTTTTCTGTTTTATTGTCCTTATCCATCCATCTGCCTCCTCTAATTCCTGCCTCCCTCTGCAACACACACGCATACACTCACCTCTGCTGCGCATGCATTAGTCCACCATTAATACAAATCGTTTTTGCATCAGAGAATGGAAATGAGGTACATCTAAGAGAGGAGAGAGTGAGACTTCAAAGGGCATGCTGCTCACTCTGTGTGTGACTGACAGAGGACCTTGGCTGTTTAAAGAGCTCCATGATGAAAAGGATGCAGAAATCTATCGTCCTCTGAGTTTATTAGCATTGCATATCCAAAAAAACATTTGTTTTGTTGCTGACACTGCTGCACACAGCTGAAAGGCCCACTGTGGGTGTGGGTGTCTTATTCCCTGCATCCCCTGCCAAATGTGAAGCGTTGATTGTTCAAGGAGATCAGCAGTCCCTTGGCAGTATAATACATGGTTGTGTGTGTGTGTGTGTGTGTGTGTGTGTGTGTGTGTGTGTGTGTGTGTGTGTGTGTGTGTGTGTGTGTGTGTGTGTGTGTGTGTGTGTGTGCTGATGAGATGCCCACCTCTCTCACCAAAACTGTGTGTAGTAGCCTGAATAACCTGCTAAATAAACTGTCAGCTAAAGTATGAGCTCTACCCATTATCTTAATCATTACCCGCTTACCATTTCTGTTTAATTTGTGGCTGTAGTCTTTTGATTGATCAAAAAAATTTTGTCAATAAAAAGTCCAAAAATATTTAAAAATCCCCATTACAATGTCCCGTAGCACAAAATAACATCTTCAAATGTTTTCTAAGCCTCAGCATACGTAGCTATTGCATTTGAGTGAGAAACATAACCATGTTTGCCAACAAGATAATTCTGTAGATTTTCCTTTAAATTCAAACAGCTGAATAAAAAAGGATCATACCTATCCTAGAAGAAGAGTGGGGATGGATTGTCCCCCTTAAATTAAAGTGAACAGAAATCGGTGCTGTCAGCAAACTTTCTCCTTTGTGCTGGTTTGACATTGCCACCTATGACGACATTGCCTCCCGTCCGTCGCCCAGCGTGATGATCAGCAGAGCCATGGCATTAAAAAGGGATTCTGCTATAATCCAGTCAATGATTGGATACTGGCAGACATTCGGTGCTCCAATCCTCCCCAATAGGTTGTAGGATGCCAAATGTTCCAGGTGACAGCTGAAGGGGCCAGTCATGGCTATCCATTCTCCTCTAAATGACCTTATGAAGCTTGGAACGATCCAGTTTAAAGAGTGCATTAACGACTCAGCTGCATATTTTCTTTAAAGCGATGAGGGATTTATTCATGTCGTGATCTCTGAGCTTTATGGGTGACAATACTTGTGTGGCAGATGAACGGGACTGAACAAATAAAGCTTATATAGATCATGACGCAGGTTCACAAGTCCAGGCCTGCATATGTGAAATGTTTCTGCTCCTGTTGCCAAGTAAGTTGTGTGGCAATGTACAGCTTGTGTACTTTGATTAATCACCGTGTGCCATGCATGCCTCTTGCTGCATTAGGTTATTTGTTCTCCAAATACTCCTTGTTTCAAGATTTTTGATGATTTCTGCTGCCGTTTGGTTGCAGGAGTGCAGTTTCTTTTTTTCCAGCCCCTTGAAGGTTTTGTTTTTTACAGCTAGAGGGGAAGTGAATAGTGGGTTGCCTTTTATTATAGGAATCTGAGTCATGCGCTCTTTAGTGAAAAGTTGTTTATTCTTTTTACCTCCTTTCCACCACTCCCACCTCTTTTCATTTGCACACTTACCCCTTTCAATAGGCCTTCAGACATGCCGTCAGTTACGGATTTCCTCGATTAAATCAAACAAATTTGACGCTCCCTCACTATGCTAACCTCCTTCTCTCTCCCATTCACTCCCCCTATTCAGAGGGAGTAACAGGTCTGAAGGAACTGGCCTTCCTGAGGGATCTTGCAGAGCAAAATTCTGTGAAATACGGCGTCGACCGAATTTCTGACAGAGACCGCTCCTCTGCTGCATCCTCATCCGGATCAGCAGGAGCTGCCATGATGCCAGTGGTGAAAGGAAGCATGATGGTGCTAAACCAGCTGAGCAACCTCGAGACGACGGTGGGCCGCTTCTACATCAACTTGCCCAATCGCATGATCGACCTGGCCCGCTTCAGCTTGCCGTACTCCGACCCCATGGGAGACGGTGAGTGGTTTGGACACTCCTTGACATAGAGTTTATTGAACAAGTTTAGACTGAATAAGAGTGCACTGAAAGGTGATAGAAATTGCAATTACTTACATTTTGCTGGAATAGTCAGGAAATATGTGTTTTCTCTCCAGCCAAGAGTCCAAAGAGAGATCAGCTCCGCTCTTATAACTGTGAGCACAACACAAAGCTGGAGCCCATTGACAATCAGGGCAGCTTAGCATAAAGACTGGAAGCAGGAGACAACTGTCTATAGATACACACACCTAAAGCTCACCATTTAATGTATATCTTGTTTAATACACACAGAACAGAGATGTAGAAAACACACTGTAAAAAAGTACTAAGTACTAAGTAAAAGTAGTGCTTTTACAGAGAGTTGCATGCTGTAATTTTTTGGGCTCAAACAGCTGCTTGGCGGGGGAAACATAAAACAAGATATAAGATGTAAATGTATGAGCTTCAGATGTGCTGGCAGGCTGATTTGTTACCTTTGGAGAGAGCCAGGCTAGCTGTTTCCCCATGCTTCTAGTCTTTATGCTAAGCTACACTTAATACCATCTGGCTTCAGGTTCATATTTATTGTAAAGACATTAAAGTTTATCTTCTAATATAACTATCTGCAAGAAACTGAGGTATTTCCCAACATGGCAAGCTATTCCTTTTATAAACACTTCTATCAAAGGAAAAATATTAAAACTGTTAAACTTGTGTTGTGCATAGAAATGAATTAAAAGAGCTCAACAGAACTTATTTGCACCAAAAAAGTGTGAATCTCAGTGAGATATACTAACTTGAGGTGTTTCTTCTGCTCTCTGCAGGGTTTATCATGACGGTGAGCCGGCCGTGTTATTTTGGTAACCTGCTCCTGGGCGTGGTCGGCGTGGATGTGAACCTGGCCTACATCTTGGAGGATGTCACCTACTACCAAGACTCGCTGGCCTCATACACGTTCCTCATTGACAACAAAGGTTAGTCACATGCTAGACAGGTGAGGTGGTAGTAATCAGCTCAGTGCAGACATCTCTGTTGGGCTAGTGACTCTCCAACATTTAACTCGTGATCAGCCACATACACGGGCGGATCGTGAGACATTTCAGGGCACGGACATGCCAAAGGCCCAAGACACATATACTTTTGTGTGGTTGTACCTTTTTTTTTTTACTGGTTTTGTTATTTTGCATCTTGTTTATCGCTTTGACCCTTTTTGTGGTCATTGTTTTTCTTTTGGTCATTTGGTGTCTCTGAGGCAATTTTGTGTCTCTTTCTGGTCATTTTGAGTCTCCTCATGGTGGGTACATGTTAATTTAAATGACAACTGGTGTAGGCCCGTTTGTTTGTCCCGTGTAGTATCCATTTGTGGCCACATAAGCAGTAGCAACTGTAAGCAGAAAAGGCTTTAAATCTTTACAGCCTGCTCTCAAAATAAAGTCTGTGCAGTTACATATTTTTTTAAGCCCATCACAAAACAAGCATCAATCAGGAAAAAAAACTTGTTATGACCTACAGACTCCAGTTGTCTACAAAACATTTCAGTGCATATTCAAGGTTTCAATCTTTATTAGTCACAGCGTTAGAGAAAAACTCCAAATGGTTGGAAGGAAGTTTGTTTTGGTGTTTTTGTTTCACATACAAGTGGAATTACACGTTATTTTGTCTGTTTCAACTTCCCCCACAGCCATTATGCCTTATTAGACTTAATTGACATCGTCTTGGTAGCACTGGCACTTCTTTGGCATTTCATTCTCTGCTGAGCCATGCCTCAGTGCTTTGCCACGGCGCAGGGCGGTAGTGCTCGTGTCCGGTCTCGGGTTTGTTTTGGCCTCAGCCTGAGGGGGTCTAGAGTAAACCAACAGGTGCTGTGCAGCAGTAAGTTGTGCTCTGTCTGTAGCTTCAGAGAGCAGACATCAATGGCTGGACTTTTGATGGATGCAACATAGCTGAAAAATTCTCTTATGTATACTGAGTAATACTGATCGCCATAATGTCCTCCTGCCAAACTAGTGAGATATTTATGAGGATTAAAGATGAAAACTGTGTGTTAAAAGTGGAGTCTGAAATGAAAATGTAATGGTGCAAATCATAAAACACGAGCAGACACACATTTACTTACCTGGATGGTTAAATAAGTGTTGAGCATCATAATTTTTCACTTTTTAAACCTAATTATTATAAGTGAATTTTTGCAGCTGTGTGACTTTCTCTCCTCTGCTGTTCCATTCAATGAGACAAGACTTTCTTTTTTTCCGCTCTAAAATGTTTGTAATTGTAATAAATATGCCATCAAATTATAGCTTATTACTGCAATACGCTTATTAGTGCAGCAACTCGGTAAACATTGACAAATGCGTCCCATTAAAGTTATTAGCTGGCATTCAAATCGTCTGCTTGCAATTACAGTGTAGGTAAATATAATTAAGTAAACACACAGCTGACAAGAGGCTTCCGTACCTGGGATTGAAATCAGCAGAAATTGAAAATATTTTTGCATGGAAGGTATTTATTTTTTTATGTATGTTCATCAGAATGAGGCAAGCCTATACCTAAACTGAGTAATGTATAGAATTATGCATAGCTTATAACACGCGGTGGCCTTTTCCATGAGTGCTGTAGTTTGTTGTATGAGGACAGAGATGCCTTGTCTAATACAGCAAATGAATTCTCCTCAGAGTGAGACACCACACAAACCAACGTACTGTCTGTCTCAAACATACACAGTGTATTAGAGCTTCGTAAAAAAAAAAAAAAAAAATGTTTTTCTTCTTTCAAAACAGATGGGCTTTCAATCGAGTATCTTGAGGGCTTTCTGGCTCTCCCAAAATTATTTCTGCTGCTGTTAAGAGCTGTGTTTATCACAGCACTGCACTTCTGAGCACCACCAAAGTGCTTTCTGCTACTGATCGTATTTAGAACAGTTGGAAGGTTAGATGCTGGTTCTATTTCTCAGCCGAATTTAAGATTTTGGGGGGAAAAGCAGCATTAAAATGAGCATCATCAACTTGGGTTTATGTTGTGACTTTTGTAGCATCAAGAGCTTTTATACTGTTTGTTGTTTTTTCTCATAGACTTTAGTTGTGAAAGAGACATCTGTAACTCAGTGGGTACATTTTTTTGAGCGAAATGAAACATGTTTCACTATTGGGGTATGATCCGCCAGGTCTAAAGGCATTTAATAAGTTAAGTTTAATAAGATGTTAAAATTACTTTCAACTTTTTGCACAGCAGCTTTTTTAAAAAAAATATATCTACAGCTAAGTACCGCAGTGTGCTATTGGATCAACCCTGGTCCCTTCATCCCTTGTTGCTATTGGAAATCAAAACTTGGCTTTGTCTTGTGCCAGAATCATAAAATACAACACAAACTGATAAACTCGTATGTTCTGCTGATATATAAAATGTGGATATAGAAGTTTGGATGTTAATTGGCACATAAATAATGGAATAATGTTAAATGGTAATGACTGCAGGAGTAATTGTGCAATATATTTGCACTTAGTGACAGTTATATTGAATAGCTGTTTGAATGTTATATGTGGATCCAGTTCTTTAGTGATTTGTTCATGTTGTAGTTTTAGCATTTATGAACATTAATGATATGATTTTCCAGGATATACCCTGATGCATCCATCACTGACACGGCCCTACCTGATGACCGAGCCTCCCCTGCACACTGACATCATCCACTATGAGAATATCCCAGGATTCCCTGTGGTCCGACAGAATATCCTCAGGTATGAGACAATGAGAAGTTTACTTACATTTCTAAAATATATCCAGAATTCCTCCTCCATTTTTGTTGTTTAATGCTGTGTGTTTTGTGCAGCCTTCCTTTGGGCAGTCAGGTGATCAGTGTGCCAGTCAACTCCTCTCTGTCCTGGCACACCAACCGACTCCGGGACAACAGCAAAGACGCATACAACGTCAGCTACGCCTGGAAACTGGTAGGTGTCCGTGTAGAAACTAAACATCAAGCACATGTTCACTTGTGACATTTAACTTCACAGTCAGACACTTACACAGCATAGATTGAACAATGATTTTTTTGCACACCATTTTACACTTGTAGACATCTACAAACAAGCAAACTTACCCACTCCGACATGCTATATAGAATAAGAAGCTTTGTATATAGTATACAAAAAACATGCCAAGAGGAGTCAAACAAATGTTGCTGCAGGATATAGTCTTGTTTCCATAGAATATCAGATTATAAAACGTAAAGATGAAAATTCTGAACTAACTGAGTTATTTTTCCCTCATTTGAGTGTCAGTTAATGTGCAAAAAGATCATATATACTCATGATGATCTCTGAGGGGATCTCTGGGACAATAACTATCTCATATACACTTTCTCCATCTGTTCTGTCTATCGCTCGTAATCATTACTGTACCGTGGTCTGAAAGTAGTGCCGAGATTTACACTCCCAGCCTTTATGTCTCCACCAAACCTCCGCCACCTTAAATTAGTCGGCGTAATAAAAACCAAGTGCTTCCAGACCCAGAAACTGTCTGTCCCTCGAATCTGCTTTTCCTCTCCAACCCAAAGGTGTCATGTTTTAGGAACAAATGGCAACGGAACAGCAATAACATCACGCCGTATTGAGCCTTTTTGCTTTCTGACATTTAGATTCTTGGCAGGAGCAAGAATATCACACTTGATTTAGGCATTTCCCTTTTAGCCTTTTTTAAAAGCTTTTGACATTTTGTTTTTTGTTTTTTTCACACGGGCAGCAGAGTTCAAAGACATCACCTTTTGCCATGAGTTTGGCAGCTGTCACTGTTTTTTAAAATGAACTTTCCAGAGCTAGAAAAATGGGGAATTGGCCTAGAGGAGAGAAATTGAGAAGAGTCTGTTGTTTCCCACGCCGACGTGCTTTCTTTTTGTAGGACAAATAATGTCCTGGGACTCCTTTATGAGTATACCATGTTTTTGTGCTTGTGACCAGAATTTAGACAAAAGTATGTCTTAAAAATGGTCAGCTGAGGTGATTATCTCCTGTTTCCTCTTGGTTTGGTTTGGTTTTATTTCAAACAGTTAAAGAGAAATGATACAAGAATGAAAATACAGCGAAATCAAAAATTATACAAAACAAGAAGCACACAAAAGATTCTCAAACACAGTTTACATAATTTGGTTTACATGTACGAAAAGGAGTGGGAAGAAGTATGCACTTATTTAATCCCATCGTTTCTCCATAAATCCCTGATGATTAGTTATCCAGCGTCCTATTAACAATAATAAACAATGTGAACTGATCAAATTATATATTTCTCCATTTCACTAGTCTTATAATATATAAAAAATTATAAATTCATGGTTGATGCATGTACTTTTAGCAAAATATATATAAGACGTGTGAAACCCATGAAATACTGTCTGTTACGGTCGACACTAAACACTGAAAAACAGCAGATACGGATGGGGAGTGTGTTTAATGTCATTGTCTGTCTGGCTCTTAGTTTGTACAAAGTACGTAGGAGTGGAATGTTTAAATTACATCAACTACTAGTGTTTTATTCATGAGGTTACACTTGTAACTAAAGGTGAATGTGTTGTACATTACCTCTAAGGGTTTGCCTGCAAAAAAAAAGGGCACTGAAGGAGTAAAATATTGATGTGTCCATTTTCATCTTTCCTGTCCCTCTTTTCCTCCGCAGCATTTACTGAAATAAGTTTATCTTTAATAAGGCTGGCAGTATTTTTTTGGGTTCTTCTGTTCTGTCCATCCATCCCAATTTTGTGAACATGATATCACACTCGCAAGGAATTTCTTCAAGTTTGGGACAAACATTCGCTCGGACTCAGCAATGAGTTGATCAGATTTTGGTGGTCTAAGGTCAAGGTTCCTGTGACCTCACAAAATATGTATTTGGCCCATAACCCAAGAATTCATATAAGTTTTTCAGAAATGTCCAATGAAAGAAATTGATATATTGATGACATTTTATGTCAGAAAGGTCAAAGGTCAGCTGTACTGTGACATAGTAATGTTTTCCTGGCATTCTTCAATGCCATGACTCAGAAACAGGAGGGGAAACATTTGGTCAGATACTGAATTAGTGTCCACCATGAAACTGTGCAGGTTGTATAGATCCTCTGTGCTGCTGGGGAGGAAGGTGTGTGTGTGTGTGTCTGTGTGTGTGTGTGTGTGTGTGTGTGTGTGTGTGTGTGTGTGTGTGTGTGTGTGTGTGTCTGTGTGTCTGTGTGTCTGTGTGTGTGTGTGTGTGTGTCAACTGTAAGCACAACTCGACTGATTCTTGGAAGCATGCAACCTTGAAGCAGTCATTCTAGTTTCTTAATGTCAACAAATCCCATGGAAAGAACAATGTCAATATCATCATTCTGTTGGCAGCCAAAGGCCAATACAGTGTATTCCTCTTTGCTGTAGACATCAAATGTTGCCCAAAAAATATGAAAAACAAATCTATTTCAAGTCAATTCCACCAATGCTGTCCTGCTGCCGGAGGTACTCCATTACACCAAATGTGAACTAATCTGTACTGCAGAGCCCACTTGTGACATTGTGTTGTCTTATTTTACTTCTTTTAAAGGAAAGTATACATTTGGGACTGTGGAAGGTTTATTTCTTAGTTGGAATTACAAACCGCAGACACAGTCAGTGAAGTCTGAAAGTATCTAGAGTGGATCCCAACAGTGGATCCCAACTGGTGGGTCGTGGTCCAAAAGTGGGTTACAGGTCCATTCTGAATGGACTGTAAATAACTTGTGAACAAGTCAACTTTATAAAAAACTAACTTAATTTTGAAGTACTGTGAATTTCTGATAGAGCTTCTATTTTGAAGTGGCATTTGAGCTTAATCTTGCAGTACATTTTATTTCTTTGTGTCCTAAACCAATGTGTTGTTTACATTTTGTGAAATGAAATTGAATATGTGGTCATTTTAATGTGTGGACTTTGAGCTAATGACTAAAAAGAAATCTGCACCCCGTGACTGGACATGACCAGCTGGGAACCAGTGGACTAACACACTTTTGTTTTTGTCTCTCCATAAAGTGTGTTGACTGTAACAAAACAACTGAATATTATTAGCCTTCATCCTTTTTCTCTCCTGTTTTTTTATCTTCTAGGTTCAGGACACGTCATTCATCCTGTGCATCGTGTACGTGCAGCCGGAGATCCCGGTGAAGCATCTGAAGAACCTGAACACAGCTCCCAGCTCCAAGCTGCTGTACCATCGTTTAGACCTGCTGGGTCAGCCCAGCTCCTGCCTGCACTTCAAACAGCTCGCCACAGTTGGTAAGAAAACAGCACCGGACTGAAGTCCACAACTTTATTTTTTATACAAAGTCAGCTCTAACACATCAATTAACATCTCTGACTGTCCCCCTTTTCTCCCCTTTCTGTCTCTTTCCCAGAGTCCCCCACAGTGATGTTGGCAGCTGGTAGTTTCTCCTCTCCCTATGAGCACCTCAGTCAGCCAGAAACAAAGCGCATGGTGGAGCACTACACCGCCTACCTGAGCGATAACACCAGGCTCATAGCCAACCCAGGCCTCAAGGTAAACAAGCATGGGACCAGCCTGTGGGTGCACACAGGGTTAATGTTGTTTACCCGACAAACACATGGCACGTAGCCAGCACTGCGGTCACGTTACAGTGCACACATATTCATATTCTTCTGTAAGTGTTTTCAAACACATTCGCACAAAATTAATGGGTCCCAAGATAGTTGTTTTGAAGTGCCTTTTAAAGCAACTTTAACTCATACATTTTACATCCAACAACAACTGGCTGCTTACATTACAGCTAAAATGCACACATTTCAAAAGAAGTTCTGCATCTTTAAGAAGGGGGACAAGCCCCCACGTAGTTTTGGCAGCCCGTGTGCATTCCTGTCCTGGGGGGAGTAGGGGGTTAGAGTTTGAACTCTAAGCCCCAGTCCCAGCTCTGATTCCCAGGCTAGTCTTAAAGGCCCCCTCCGGTGACCTCATCACCCCTTTCAAACTTAGAAGCCTCTCTGAAAATGGTACTGGGATGTGATTTTTCAGGGTGTTTTTCAGGGCTTTATGGCTAATCACATCTCTTTTATTCCTAAATACTGGGGTTTTTTTTTTAGCCTTGTAGATCCTTGCTCATACTTTCATAAAAATATGTTTCACTATTCTGAACAGCAACACAGTAGAATCATTTCGAGTTTAAGTGTCTTCAAATTGAGTTACTTTTTATTTCTTTTTTGTTTGGGGGTACACTGGAGGCCAGCTTGCCAAAAGCTTTAGCCAAATTACATTCCAGGCAAACCCCAGATTAAGACTCTTACTTTTCTACTTCTTCCTGAACTTTTTTTTTTACCTCCTCCTTCCTTCTCTCTCTTCTTTTACCCTCACCGTCCCTCTCTGTGTCTCCCTCCATCCTGTCATCCTTTCTCCTCCGCAGTCCTCTGTCAGGAACGAGGTTATGGCGACCAGTCACGTCACGGATGAGTGGATGACACTAATGGAAATGAGTAGCCTCAACTGCTACATTGTGCGCCGTTACATAGCAACGCCCAGTGGGGTGCTCCGGATTTACCCAGGATCACTGATGGACAAAGCCTTCGACCCGACCCGCAGACAATGGTGAAGCTTACTTTGGAGGGTGTGAAGGGGGAGAAGAAGTGTGTGTATGTGTGTGTTTGTGTATTAGGGGAGCAAAAGGAGGTATGAGATAGCGTTGGGGAGGTAGGAGTTAAATGGAATGAGTATGTCGCAAACTGCCGGCACATGTTTGTGTTTAAAGTGGTCAGCAGCCATTTCTGAGCTGAGTGAGGTTGAGGTTTTGCTGAATTGTAATGAGTTGACAGTTATCCAATAGAATATATAAGGCAAAAAGTTTTTCTTTACTCAGAAGTAAATTTATATTTTAAAAAAATCTATATTTTTATATATTTATTCGGTTTTTAGTTGTGTAATATTATCATTATGGCAAGTTTTGTGTCATTAGGATAATTATCAGCACATTGCAGAGCTCTATCAATCAAAGCAAAAGGCTGTTTTTGAAAGATTACATTCATAGGCTCACTTTTAAGCTTCAGCCCATGGAAAGAGTCAGCCCAGCTTTATCTGCAGTTTCAAACTTTTTTGCCTTCTTTATTGAAACAAATGTAGCCTATTCTGACGGTTATCCACTATTTAATTTGTTCATGCAAATATGTTAGTAGAGGACCTTGAGGAAGGAATGATCATAATTATGATAATTATATGTGAACCTTGGAAAGGTTACAGGTGTTCTAACAGCTTTTTGTTGGTACTTTTAACTATGGATGAGATGCCTTCTTTATATTATCAGATCAAAAAGTTTTTTTTTTATATTTTAATACAAAATGGCTAAAAAACCCAATTTGATAACTCAGGTAAAACATTTTTTGTAATATCAAGTATCCAAGCAAAAAATATTTATCTAAAGTGAAGTAAATTGGGACCATCATTAAATTGTGACAGTTCTTTGTATGCAGTCAAGACCTAAACAAACACACTATTGCAATTCCCCACAAAAAATTACTCTTCACATTCTCATGTTTTCCATAAGTACAGATGGTAAGATAAAACCCGTAAAAGCATCTCATCATATATCTCATTGACTTTATGAAATAACTCTCTTCCCATGATGTGATATGCAGGTACCAGCATGCTGTGGCCAACCCCGGCCTCATCACCTTCACGGGCCCCTACCTGGATGTGGGCGGCGCAGGCTACGTCGTCACCATCAGCCACACCATCCACGCCTCCAGGTAAGAAGATGAATGTGTTTTTTTTTTAAATCTTTTTTATCATCTTAATAAAAGTGCAAATTTTGAAAAAAAGCCTTTTTTTATAGAAGGAAAACCACAAGTTGAGGCTTGTTGACTGCTACAGATTAGCTGTTCTGATATTACCTCTAGATTATTGTGGCTAATGCCAAATGCCAAATTTTATATGGCCGTTACTCTGAACATAACATCACTGTATCAGTTCACAGACCCCATGTCTCCTCACGGTTTGTGCTACTGTTGCACACTGTTATTGTGAAGGAAATGTTTGCATTTCAGTGGTTTTATTAGAAAAGTAAAACAAGAAGTAAAGGCACCAGACCTCACAAGAGATATGAGTTTCAGTTCATTGTTTAGCTGTCCACAACTTGACTCTTGGTAGACAGTTGGAGACTAGCTGAACACTGTAGAGCATTTAGCAGCTATCAAGTCAGATATGCCCCTCAGGAGTTGGTAGAGACCAAAAACAGAGCTAAAAGTGAGTGAATAGACCTACATTTTTGTAACAAGTTGCCATGACAACTTAGAAAGGTTATGATATGTCAGCGTTGATTTCAGAGCTTTCTTTGCATCCTACAGTTGGCCAAAAAATGTGTTTTTGCAGGTTCAAACATTTTGTGATTGACAAATTTACACCTTGGAGATAAAATGATGAGCTCTGTGTATGTGATATTGCTCATCAGCAGATTCACTTTGGTTATGGGCCAAGAAATTTTTGGGGGGCTGTTGTCTCAGCCCGGAGGAGTGCAGTGTCTCTCAAGACAGATGATCAGATGTGAAGGAGGTGAAAGGAGACTACTGACCGTTTTTCCTTCAGGGCTGTTTAATGAGGAACAGATTAGCTCTCAGTCAAATGGTCTGAGCTCAGTCACAGTTATCTCAAGTATCTGCTCTTCCAAAAGTGCCCTTGAGCAAATCACTCTATTCTCGCCATCTCCTTGAGCTCCAGTGCAAAGACGTCAAGTATAACACTTTGTGCTTCAGCCAATTTTCCGGAAGTTAAAGCAGAATGTTTTGAACACAGCCTCTTTGAGTCAAAGCCTGTAACTGCGGCTGAGATTAAAGTGTTTATGTTGCTAGTTCTGTGGGCTTAAAATGCAACTTAGCAACACAACACCGCTTACACCAGCACAATAGGAAGTGTTTACTGTGGTCCATGCAAATGTACACATAAACATTCAGTATCAGCGTGTGCGATAGGCAGGATTAGTGTGTTGATGACCGGCTCAGTGAGCATAACATTGCTCATCCTGTAGTCAGTGTAAACACAGATTTAAAGAGAATGTGTGAGGGTTTGTGTGTGATGTCCTCTGTTTATGTGTTTAATGGGGATTTTTTTGGCTGGTGTGGGGTAAATATTTATGTAATCATAAAGTTCTGCAGAGTAACCAACAGTTACTTGTGTCAGTATGCAGCTTAACGCACAATCACAGCAAACAATTTAACAGAAAAGTTGAACTTTCTTCTCCTTTGTGATGCATTTCTGTTTGCTCCTTTTTTTCACTCTGTCTTCGTCTCTGTCTCCTGTCTTCATAGCTCTCAGATGGCTCCTGGTTATGCAATTGCAGTGATGGGTATAGACTTCACTCTACGCTACTTCTATAAGGTCCTGCTAGACCTGCTGCCCATCTGCAACCAGGACAAGGGCAACAAGATCAGGTATGAAGAGGATTTCTCTTGTCTACTATCTTCTCACTTCTTTGTAAAAAGTATTCCTTATTTCTTCTTCTTTTTCCTTTTATTGCTATTTCTCCTGAATTTCTTTGTGGCTGAGCTTCTGTTTTCACTGAGCCAGAATTAAACTTGCCGAGGGATGGAGAAGAAAAAAAATGAAAGGGAGGGGAGAAGAGATAAGCTGATTATCATGGCATTCCTGCTGGAGATGTGGCATAGCTGTTGTCTCAGTCCTACATACTTTCTCCAGCTTTTATGTCTCCCTTTTTTGTTTTGTTTCATCCTTTTTCTCTCACCCCCTCCTCCTCTCCACTTCTTTCTCCTCTCTCTCTCTCTCTCCACTTCCTTCATGCTCTCTCTGTTGGTGTTCAGGAGCCATATAAAACAGGATTAGCTCGAAGGGGGTGTGGGGCAGAGAGGAACAGTATTTGGCAGAATGTTTAAGGAGTGAAGGGAATGGGGCAGTATTTTGCAGGTTGATTTAAGCACTGGGGAAAAAGAGGGATATAAAAAACAGTACTGGTATGACTAATTTAAGTTATGTATATTCTTTAAATGGATCCCCCTCTGTCACTCCGTCTGCAGTTTTTACTTACATTTGTGTGTGTACACTGTAGGTGCTTCATAATGGAGGACAGAGGGTACCTGGTTGCTCACCCCACCCTCATTGACCCCAAAGGTCACGCCCCTGCAGAGCAGCAGCACATCACACACAAGGTGAAGGCCCAGCGACTAATCTATGAATGCAAACGTTCCCTTGAATAGTCCAATTTTTGTGTTGATTTAGCTTTCATTTCTCATTTTGCCCTTCTGTCTTTTCGATGATAGGAGCCGCTGGTGGCCAATGACATCCTGAACCACCCCAACTTTGTCAAGAAAAACCTGTGTAACAGCTTCAGTGACCGCACCGTGCAGCGCTTCTACAAGTTCAACACCAGCATCATGGTAAGCAAGGGAGATGTTTTCAACATGCATGACTGATGCACAGGAACACACATGCAGACAGGGACCACAAACACACTCCCCACAGCCTCTAAGCTATTTGTGATTATGGGATAGTATAACACTGCTACCTTGTGGTGATGCCTGGTATTGCGACCTTGAATTATGCCTGTATACTGCAACTCTATTAAACCTGTGGTGTGTCCGTGATTAAGGTCTGTGGCTGTAAAGTTGTAATGGTACATTTAATGTAATACTACTTTATTTAGGCCAGTGTTTGTTGAACAAAGAGCAGATGGAGTTATTTATTACAAAGTCAAATCTAAGTTTGCAGGGTTTTTTTGTGTGTATGTTTTTTTTTTATGCTTTGCTTTATTAGGTTAATTTAATTTCTTTCGGTAGTTTACCAACTAATATAACCCAAATACACACACACACACAAGCACACACACATAAACAAATAGACAACAATAATAATAATAATAAGTTATTAGTTACTCCTACCCTTTTTGCATCAGTTGTTTTGTATTGTTCTCTTCAGATTTATACACTAAAAAAAAAAAAGAAACAAGCAAATCAAAATATATTATACATACCCAAAAGTACTCAAAATTTGTGTATATGTTCTGTTCTTTTTTTTAAACAAACAAGTTCCTTTTAGTTGATGTTTTCTAGTTATTGATACAGTTTTTTCTTTATTGTCATAATTGTAAAGAGGCCTTATAACCCAGACTTTTTTGCTTTCTTTTGAGTGAAAAAATAGCTAGAATCTATATTTCCTATGAAAAAACATGTTTTTTCCTGTCTTTCTCATAGGGGGACCTGACCAACCTAGTCCACGGTAGCCATTGTTCCAAGTACCGTCTGACCCGAATACCTGGCACCAACGCCTTTGCTGGTATCGTCAACGAGACGTGTGACTCTCTGGCGTTCTGCGCCTGTAGCACCGTGGACCGACTCTGTCTCAACTGCCACAGGTCTGTCCTTTACCAGCACTTTGATTTACGTAAGATGTTAGATTTAATGGTTTGCATGATTGTTCAACGAGAACATGAGACAGTCCTCTGGAGTTTGGTAAAGATTACTATCTGATGTTGCAGTGCTGCAGCAGAATCATTTGTTTGAATGATATTTTCAGTTAGGTCAAAATCCAACAGATACACAGATTACACATTATATATGTGGATGTGTTATAACAGATACTATTTACCCAAAACAAAACAAAACAAAACAAAACGAAACAAAAAAACCAGTGGAGCTCTCTCCCTGAATACTCTTGTTGTGTTTTTCAGAATGGAGCAGAATGAATGTGAGTGTCCATGTGAGTGCCCCCTGGAGGTCAATGAGTGCACCGGCAACCTCACCAATGCTGAAAATAGGTGAGTGCAAGACATGGCTGAACAACATACTGCAATATACTGCTATTCGCAGATTTCTCGTGTGTTAAATTTAGGAACATAATAAGACTGAAAATAAGGGGGGAAAAACAATTTGATTCAGGTAGTTTATCGAAGATATAACTGTTCTGATGTTGGCTGCGAGAGTAGTAATGTAGTGAAGTGTATTGAAGTGTAGTCGTATCACATAGCACTAGTGCACCTAATAACGAGGCCAGAGGGAAGTTTAAGTGTTTAATACGAGGTTTTTACATTCATTTGAAATGACGCAAACTCCTTGTGGAATGGAAAATGCCCTAAGCTAGTTATAGAAATATTAACAATAATATTATAACTAAATCCCTCTGGTATCCTTTTGTGTACAGGGCTCAAAGCTTATTCAGTCTGCTGGGTCTGAATAGTGATTGTCATACATTCAGACATATTCACAATCATGACAATTAGGTCAATTTCAGTGTATTTAGTCCATAATATTAATTCATAGGTAAATTAATTAATATAAATAAATATTCACATAAATAAAAAAGAAAAGAAGTCACCAAAGATGTCCTGACATTTCCACATTAAATTTTCTGGGAGGCTGCTCAAATTGTTCCTATGAACGTTTAAAATGTGAAGTAGTTTCACTTTACATTACTGTAATTCTGGCTGGATCCTTCCATTGTGGAATTGCTGATAAAGAAGGAAAAACAACAGCAAATGGTGCAGTGAAATAAATGGTGCATGTTGTTTTAAAAGTTACATGCACCAGTGCATGCACACAGAAAAAAAGGTATTTTGAGCCCGTTGTATGTCATGCCATTTTGCGCGAATAGAGCTGTCATTCACAGAGTGGATACAGTCTCCACAGAATAACATTGTAAAGAAATGGACAAGAAAAATGGAGATATTCTTTAAACCCAATGTTCAGGTGAAAATCACTATTAATGTTTTGCTATTTGACTCTAAAGGGGTTTTAATCATAAATTGGCATAAGTTGGCATGCTAAAGGTCTTAAAGAATAGTAAAGCATGCTGATTCAGTCATGTCTTGCTATATGTTTAAATTCAAATTCCAAATAAACATTTATCTCTTTTTATCTAGTATGCATATTACAGATAAGATTTCACTTGCTGTCAGTGGTATTTCACATCAATCGTTCAGTATAAGCTTAAACATTTAATACATTCAGTTATTCATTTAGTCCTTGTACATAAAAGTGGTGTCCTTTAAATTCCTGTCATATACATTTAGGATGCTGTGCAAATGTTTGTGGGTGTTTCCTCATTTCTCTTTTCCTCGAAGTATCTCTCTTGTCCTCTCAATCCTCGTCATCTCCCTCTTGTTTCACCCATCTCCTTTCATCAACCGTCAGCTGAGTTTGACAGCACGTCAGTGTTTCAAATGCCAATCCTCCCTTTATTTCAGGAAGACGTGCAATTATCATTTTTTCGCTGTCGGATTTTTCCTCTGTGTTTTGTGTCAAGCTGCATTGATGTTTGTCCTTTTAAAGCTGCTTTGCATAAATTGACACACTGAAGACTTTGAGGGCTCATGCTTTGATTTCTTTGTACGTCAGATTTACTGTACCGTATCGCCTTTTTTGTGTTTCTTTCTTTTAAGCCTAATCATGTTTCATTCTAGGATTTTGATGGATGTTGTCAGCTGGATGTTTGTATGTTAGCCAAGAAATTTCTCTGACTGTACCTGCACCTTTCTCTATGTACAGCTTATGTGTTTTTCTGATTGTGTGTCGTGCAGGAACCCCAGCTGTGAGGTGCATCAGGAGCCAGTGAGTCTAAATGTGATCGATCCCAGTCTGCATGACACCCTGCCCCAGTGTATCAACACCCGCTGCAGCCAGAGATACACCAGCAGGTATGCACACTAAACACACATTCACAGTACACATTAACAGGTATAATAAATACACCAATGTATGAAGCTTATACCAACACACTCTTTAAAGGCCATATGCAAAGAGATATATTAATCTACCATAAGTTTAAGGGTGTATTTACAATTAAGTTATTGGTTCTTGTTAAACATCAGAAGCACAGTGCCACCCACTGGTAATAAATGGGAAGTATGAACCTCTCTAACCTTCTCAAATCTTAAATTTTCAGTCACTACGGAATCAACTCTCTCTCAAAAACTTTTTATAATAGTTGGTGCATTTTGAGCTCAGAAAAATAACACTGTGAATGTTACAGATAATCTTCCTTGATGCACCGTTAAAGAAATATCAAGCTTTTAACATCAGAGGCTTCTGCCCGTATACATTTAACAGAATGGGGTCAGGGTTATCACTTTAGTCTCTGACAGTTTATTTTTTTATTTTTTATTTTTTTAGTATAAGCAAATAATACACATAAACTCACATGAAAACATGGTGAAATGACAACGTCATCTCACAAAAAAGAATAATATTAATAAAAAATAACAAATAAAAAACAGTCGGACAAATAATTATCAACAAAGTACATTTAACAAATTAAAAATAATAAGAATAAAAAGGGATCACTTCAGTAATTCAGATAATATTAAAAACTGAAATATATTTATGACAAGTATAGGGTATTTAGAGTTCTTTATAAGTCTTCTTTCCACACATTTCTTCCATTTCATGTTGTGTTGTGCTTCTTCGTTATGTTTTGTGGCAATCTTTTTTTCCATAAGAAATTGATTTACACTGTAATAAAAAAACAAAAAAAAATACAGGATTATTTACCAGTTGGCCCATCTCTTTAAACTTCTTTCAAATCTTTCAAATGTTTGCCCTTCAAGAATCTTGTATTTATGTATTTTTTGTTCTATTCCCTGTTTTAGCGACTGTTTTGGCGTGTTGGACTGTGAGTGGTGCATGGTTGACAGCGATGGTAAGACTCATCTCGACAAGCCGTATTGTGCCCTGCAGAAGGAGTGTTTCGGGGGCATCGTCGGTGCTAAGAGTCCCTATGCGGATGGCATGGGACTTCTAGGTGAGTGAAATGTGGATATGACTCTAGATCTGCACAGCTACTCACTCTAAAGACACAACTGCATCATTTATTTTTCAGTTGAGGTGGTTCCACAGTTATGAGACAGTTATCCTAAATGTGCTGTAGTGCACCGCAGAGTAAAGAAACAAACAAGCAACAACAAAAGAGGAAAAAAGTGTTAGTTTATAAATTTTTTAAATTTCGTAGCTCAGGAATCACCAATATTTCAGATTTCTGTAAACTTTTCTGTTGGCTGGTTATTTTTCTTTGGTTCTGTTATCAGTTTTCAAAACGAGAAATGGCCATCTGCCTGCAGTTGAATACTTTTTCTGTGCCATTTCACACTGGTGAGAGAATAGAAGCGAAGTAGAAAATGTCTCAGCATGGCAGCGTGAGCTAGGATCTGAGCCAGAGCTGTTTGGTATTTAATTGTTGTATTTTCTATAGCCATCTGAAATCCTTTATAATTTCTTTAAACAACTCTCTGCCTGTCATTGCTTCTCCTCTCCTCTCTTCTTCTTTCTTTCTTCCACAGATGAGGAGGTGGCATCTTTGAACATGATCAAGAGTGCCCCCGTGGGTCCGGTTGCTGGGGGCATTATGGGGTGCATCATGGTGTTGGTGCTGGCTGTGTATGCGTACAGACACCAGATTCACAGGCGTTCGCACCAGCACATGTCACCGCTGGCAGCACAGGGTAGGAATGATAGTTGGATTCTGTCTCACAAATGCACACATTTAAACAGCTAAAACGAGAACATTTAAACTTCTATGTCAGTGAAGTTTAAACTGGAGTCAAATATGGTTGTTTAACATTTACTTTGCATCAATAATATACATATTGGTGCAATGGACAAAATTAACCCACAGGATCATTTTCAGCATTTTCTGTATCATATATATTCCCACTCATTGGCCTGCAGTACCCCTAAAATTGCAAGACCTACAGTGAAAACAAGTGTCGGTGCTTACTTTAACCTTCACATTTTGTTTTTTTCACATACTGGCATTTCTTTAAATACCAAAGCAGGAAACAAAGTTTTAAAGCAGCCTGATTAGCAAGCAGTGTGACAAGTGCTGCTGGAGCTAAACAGCTGACATTAGCATCACGCAGCAGCAGCTGCTGCAGCATGATTTGTGTAATTACTCAGCGTTATTGACTAAAACATCAAACAAGATTGCAACCTCATTAAAACTCTTGAGTCCAAGTCACTGTCGGTCTGATAGTTTGGTAAACAACTTAGGATAGATGGTGGAGAGTGTGGCTATATGCTATCGTAAGGCATTAGCATGAGGAATTGGCTCGTAAGTCGCAGTTTAATTTGTGTGTGTGTGTGTGTGTGTGTGTGTGTGTGTATGTGTGTGTGTGTGTGTGTGTGTGTGTGTGTGTGTGCTCGTTCAGCTTCCTCTGCAGCTGTAGCTTGTACCAACATCGAAAACTAGCTGGAAAAGAAACCCTGTTATATGCAGCAATCAGCCAAAACATTAAAACCACTGACACATGAAGTAAATAACATTGATCTTTTCATGACAATGCCATGCTCCAGGGCTCCTGGCATTCATGTAGATGCCACTTCACACACACCACCAACCCAAACATCGTTACAGACCAAGTTCCCGTCTAATGGCAGTGGCACACACTGATGTCAGTGGCCCCCAGCAGGACAATACACCATGGTTCAACGCATAAACGGCTCAGGATGTCAACCTGGCCTCCAAATTCCCCAGATCCCAGTCTGATCAGCATCTGTGGGACGTGGCAGTATCCCAGAGGTCCTGTGTCCATGCCTCAACAGATCAGAGGCCCCGTCGTGGACTTGGCTCTGACCTGTGGAGGCATGGACACAGGACCTCTGGGGTGTCCTGAGGTTTCCAGCATTGGCAGCAGATCCTTTAAGTCTTGTGTGCCAGGACCCAAGATTTCTCAGCATAACTTTGCATTGTAACAAGTTGATCAATGTGATTTACTTTACCTGTCAGTGGTTTTAATGCTGTGGCTGATGGGTGTAATTTATACTTGTCATACTTGTAATACTCCAATAATCCACTATATATCTTTTGGAATTATAGCATCTTCTCATCTTGCCACTTTTCTTGTCCTTGTACTTCCATGCTGCTCCAGAAATGTCAGTCAGAATGTCCAACCTGGACAACGAAAGAGATGAGAGGGATGAAGACAGCCACGAGGACAGAGGAATTAGTAAGTATTGTTAAATATAAAAACTGTTATCTTTAATTAACACTAATTATAGTGTTTTTTTATGTGACAGTGCATGTATTGATTATGATTAAACAGGGCGTGCTGACCTGTGTGTTCTTTTTACTTTCAGTCAGTAACACTCGATTCATCGCCGCGGTGATCGAGCGGCATACTCACACTCCTGAGCGGAGACGGAGGTACTGGGGTCGATCTGGGACAGAGAGTGACCACGGTAAGACACTTTATCTCACACTGCTTACACATACTATAGATTAACAGAGGCAGAGAAGCTTACAAAAAAGCACAGACAGTATCACCCTCAAAACCACCAGATGTTTGTGCTGTATTTTGTCATAAGGTACATCAGCATTGATGGAACAAGGAATTCAAAAGGTTGCATATGAAATCTCCGTAATGCTGTGTCAAAGCAAAACTATTTATAGAATTTGTATTCCTTCATTGTGGTTTCACGGTGCTCTGTACGTTGAGAACTGTTGTGACTCATGAGGTTATGAAATCCTTTTAAGCCTGACTGAATATGCAATTAAAAATAAGTACTGTTTTATTTTATTTTAATTAAAATATTTGTACATATGTTCTATATGTGTGTGTGTGTGTGGTGTGAAAGGGCCACAGCTCATCTTTAATTGTCCAACCCTGCACTGTTAAATGACAAAATAATTTGGGCCTGAGCGCCAAATGGTGATAGGACCCTACTGAAAAGCAGTCTTCTTATTCCTCCAAATAAGTTGTATTTTTGAGGGGCTAAAGGTGCTCGATAATGCAAACACACACACAGACATCAGAACAGATGAAAAATTTGATAAAACATCAGATGTGAAAAAATGGCTCAGTGGTGCTCCCTAGAACATTTCCACAAAAAGTAGCCCCTGCATCATGTTTCACCCAGATGTACAAAAAATGGGAGGCACATGTAACATCCCGAGACATATAAAAAAGTCTCTTGGAGCCATACTCTAAACCCAACAGGAAGTCGGTCATTTTGAATTTACTTTGCAGTTAATGTGCATTTTTTGCAATTTAAGCCAATAGACCGCAATTATTTTTGCTTGCCAACTGAGGACCTTAAGACCAGAGTCTGCAGAGTCCGACTTTCACAGAAAACATTAGTAGCGTCTGCCGGCATCCTGCCATTACCCCCGATGTGCACAAAGCTGCAAGGGCCCGTTCGTTGATGCTTGCAACTTTAATTAACCTCAATTAAATGCATGCATGAAGCTGATAATCACTTGATAACTAAGTGAAAACAAGAATCACCAACAGTATCACCAGCCATTCTTTTGTAGTACATAGCCTAATAGTAATTATATAGAAGTATTGATACTGCTTTAAGTTCCTTTCTAAGCTCTAGATGTCAAACATCATCATATTCAGCTTTCCATGGAGGTTATTCTTGACTATGTCCTGTTGTTCTTACACAACAGTTCAGTTTAAAATTATCTCAGTTTCTGGAAAATGAATCATTCATTGGTTACAAAACTGATCCATCCTGCACGAGCTCTGCTGAAATGTTGCCCTAGGCGGCTGAAGCACAGCTCTATAACTGTAAATTTAAAATGATGATGTCAATGTGGGCTCAGTTCTAGACACAACACCAGTTCTAAAACAAAAAAAGAGACCATTAAGGATTAGTCATCTAATCAGGGAGCTTTTTAAGCACACTGTGGAAGAGACCCCCAGGGCAGACCAAAATCATGCTGGAGGGTGGGCTTGGGAAAGCTTTGGAATCCCCCAAAAAGACATGGAAGACATGATTAACTTTCTGCCACAGTGACTCAGGCCCGCAGATGCAACAGAACAGGTATTTAAGTTTATTTTCTCCAAAATTAGGATCTTTTAATATTAGAACTGCCAACATTTCAGTACCCCCTATAACCACAAATGGGTCATTTTGACCCCCTGCTACAAGAGCATCAGTAAGCCCAAATATGTCAATTCTTGAAGTGGGTAAGTTGTTCATTTTCATTTATTTTTAAAATAATAAGTAAGACTTGACAAAATAATAAGATTTAGATTTAGATGCTTAATAATTGTGCAATTGCATTAAATCATTATAGAAAAAAAGAGGCATTTCAATGTAGGTATTTGTTAGGCAAATGAATCACTACAAAAAACAAACAACAAATTTAAACAATTAAATTAGTCTAGAAGAACATTGAGTGCAAGTTAAAAATGAATTTGGGATAATAATAGCCGATGTTACTGGCAATAAATGACATAAAGAACTGGAGCACTGTTTCTATGGAGAGTCAAATCACCCCATGTGGCACTTGGAATAAATGTTTTTTTTCTTTTCTTTTCTTTTTGTCCCTCAGTGCCAAATATTTAGTAGAAGATCAATAACATGATTCTAGGAAAAGTCAAGAAAGGAGTTATGCATTTGAAAACATGAGATAAAATAAAAACGGCAGTTCTAGTGGTAATAACAGAGGTAATAGAACATAAACCATATCAAAATAAAAAGGTAGCAACACTATCAAAAAACACATTTGGGGCTCTGCTATCATCATATTTAAACTAAATGTTACAGCACAGTCCCACATCTACAGCTCGCTCTCAGTTCTTTGGCAGAGGTTCAGCTCCTGGCTTGTTCCTTTCATTATATCACAGCTCAGTACCTTGTTTTCTCTCATCTGCAGCTCTGGGAGAGCTGCTCATGTTTCACTGTAACTGTTTGTAGAACTTGTAAGTCTGACACTGGGTGAGCGTGGATGGACAGTTTTCACCCACATGGGCTCTTACCACCTACATATGGCATCACTCCACTTCCTGGCAATGAGTGTCTCCAATACCTGTTACATAACTGCTGATGACAGAGAGAACAAGGATGAAGTGGAAGAGAGGAGAGTGAGCTAAAGTGAGACAAAGACAGGAATAAGAGCTTGTCAGTCACATGTTACTTAAGTATAGCTGTTAAATCAGAGAGAATAAAGAGATGTGAACGGGGAAAATTGTTTTAATTTGTTAGCAGGATGAGTCCATCTGAGGCGACTCTAGTGTTATTTTCTCTGTACTTCACATCTCTTTTTACAATACAGATCAACTTGAAAGCATCCTTAGTATCAAAGAAATTATTTTATGTAACATTTTAGGACGTCTGAATCCTCGTTCACACGCTGTAAGAGCAGCACCAACAGTGATTCATAAGCGCTAATAAAAAGAGCAGTCTACGTAAATGGACAGGAAGGACTATCACATGTTGCATAACTGAGGACAGGAAAGAAAAAAAAACAGAAAATGGAGGACAAGTGGAAAGATGTAGAGATGCGAAAATGATGAAAAGGGGGGAAATAAGAGTGAAATGTGAAGGCACGAGGACAGGGACAGAGAGGAAGATGAGTTGAAATAATGGAAAGAGGGGGTGTTAGTCCATCAGGGATTAAAACAAATTCATTACTAAGTTGATGCTTCAAAGTTGCTGCTCCTCTCTGCTTGGTCAAAGGTGTCCTCCTACCACAATCCACTCACTCAATACTGCTGAAGGGTATGACAAAACACACATGCACACACACACACACCATGCAGATCACTGGAGGATCAGAGCATTAAATCTGTTAAGTGAGTGACGCACACATACAGAGTGCTGTTTGGCAGAGCTGCAGTATTAGCTTAGAGGCAGGTGTTGGAACCAGCTATCTAATAAAGAATACTGCATACATGCATTTTATCACCAACTTAAATCCCATACGCTTACATTATGAAGTTCATGTTTATTCTTGCAACTGTTCAGTATAATCAATATCTACAGAGAAGAGGAGGCAGATATTATATCCATATTGAGTTTTCTGTGCCTCTGCACCAACTGCAGTCATTGCCAGAGGCATTATGTTTTCTTGTAACTGCAGCATCTTAAGAAGGCCTTAAGGGGAGTGTCTTCAACTTTGACACAAATGTCTGATGTCTGATCTGATCAGATTTTGATGATCATGGGTCAAAGTCACTGTTACCTTGCCTCCATCTCATTCTTGTGAATGCATTATCTCAAGAACAAATTGAGGGAATTTATATAAATTTGGCACAAACGACCACTTGGACTTGGGAATGAACTGCTAAGATTTTGTTGGTCAAAGGTTACTGTGACCTTGTCGGTCTCATTCTTGCAAACACAATATCTCAAATCGGCCATAAGGGAATTTTCTCAAATTTGGCACAAACATCCACTGGGGCACAAGGATGACCTGATTCGATTTTGGTAGTCATATCATGGGACACTGTGACCTCACAAAACATGACCATAACTCAAGAATTCAAATGCTAATCATTTCACACAAATGTCTAACATAATAAAATGACGAAGTGATGACAATTTATAACCAAAATGTCAAGGGTCAGCTTCGCTTTGACATCATAATGTTCTGCAATAATACTTGTCTGGACATTATTCAACACCATAATTAAGAAACAGAAGTGGAGATATTTGGTTAGATACTAAACTCATGATACTAATCTTGGATGTCCATCTTGAAACCGTGCCGATTGTATACATCATCTGCGCTGTCAGGTTGACGATGTGGGTGAAAAGCATCCATGATTTAAAATGTGCCGCTTCTTTGCAGCAACATCCATATTTGATGCATTTTCTACTGTCATGGCTACATGTGAGTCCGGACAGACACAACTTTAACTGTAAATGCAACTTGACTGGTTTACAGAGACATACAACCATAAGGCTTGTGCATAAACATGAAGAATATATTCATTTCCATTTTTAAAATAACTCAGAACACAATGTTTAGGAGTCACATGCTTTTAGACCTGTTAGAAGTCTAGAAGCATGTGACTATGACTTAGAAGTTAATCATGACACAGAATTATTGAATTAATCTGAAATTTATTCGATCATGTAAAAATAAAAGGAAAGAATGAACATATAAACAAACAAATTATGAAAAATAAATGGTATTAAAGATATTTAATTGGACATATTTTTTCTAATTTTTGACTGGGGCACTGTATTAGAAATCCTAAAGATAAAATTGACATCATATTGAAAAATTAAAGCACTACTTTGACATTTTGGGACATGCGATCTTGCCAGAGTCAGATATAAAGATTGATTGGTATTGAAGTTTTCATCCGACTCTTGGCAAGAATAACTGCATGTAAACTGTTAAACGGTTCCTTCAAATGGAGGTGTATTAGTCAACATGCCATTTAGTTTGTTGCAGACTTAATTGCTCGCTTTTAAATGTCAGAAAACTGTCCTGGATGTGTTTCCAGTAGTTAGACTTGTCTCGTCTCTATCTGAAACTAAAAAAAATAGATGGATAAATAAATGAAAATGATGTTTATCTTGTCTCTCCACATTTGTTGACATTCAGAGGGATTTTCTTCCCTCACCTGGTGCAGCTGAAACTTGTCCACAGCACACAGTTAGCTGTAGGCCGTCTAAACTCTGGCTCTTACTTTGGGGAAAAGGGGGATAAACCCAACTGAAGTTGGCATCTTCCAAGTCTGGATCTTCTTTGAAGTCTCCATCCCTCTCTTTCCTTTAAACCCTCCCTTCCTCTCTCCTTCTCTCTGCTTCCCTCTTTGTCACTCCCTCTGCTCATTCCTCTGTCTCTACTTTTCTTTGTCAGCTTTCCTTCTTTTGGTATCAAAGCCCACCTAATCTTCCGAGAATCAGGGAGGAACATTTCTTAGCAAGCTTCTCATTTTGACTCTAATGCAGGATTTTAGGACACCTCGGGGAACAGGACAGGACGTTTACTTCTTTTACATCATGCCATCACAGGACATAGATTAACCTTCTATTATATTAAACTATATCACATGACATACACCACTAAACATGACAGGGAGAACATGAGAAAGGCAAGTTATAGTGGCATGACTAAGAAGACTAAGATGCTGTGTTCTTTTGTTGCCTAAACCAAAGAAAGTAAACTTAGAAAGGAAACGTGTCTTTTATCTTTATTGTAACTTTATTTTGTACAAGACTGTAGGTATTTAACAAGCAGCAACGTACATTGTAACAAGCATAAATTGACTAGCTGTCATTAAATGCCCAAAACTGAAGCAGATGAGTTACCTATCGCGTCATATTTCGATGTGACTGGGCACTGACTAAGCACAGTATTTCACTCTGAGCAGTTTTGGGATATTGGTTTAAATGTGGGTTTTTTTTATTCCAAAAAGCAACCATTATATGAATGTTTTTGTTTTCTGAATAAAAATGCACATAACTTAAAAAAACACCTCACATAATAATAAAAATTTTTCACAGAATAAGGGTTTTAGAATACAAATACCTGGGCATTTGGGTGGATTAGAAAAGTACATTTAAATTTCATATTGACACACTTGCAAATTAACTTGAAACAAAATTCTGGATACTTATACAGAAACAAAACTTGTTTTTTTCTGTTTTTTCAGAAACAAATTTCCCTTTGTTTTGTAGGAAACAGATAATTGAGACTGACTTTTTATCAGTCCTGGATTATTGTGACGTTATCTATCGACATACTTCTGCCTCAACTCTCACTTCACTGGACTCAGTTTATTACTCTGCACTCAAAATTCATAACTGGTAACAGTTACTCCACCCATCATTGCATTTTATATGATAAGGCGGGATGGGTACCTTTATCTGTCAGAGGAGATATGCATTATTTTTTTTTATTTATAAAGTCTTAAAAGGCAACATGCCACCATACCTCAGAACTTAATTAAACTGGTCACACAGTAATTATTCTGCACGTACAAGTGATTGCTTAATGCACAATTTTCCCCAGACAAGTACTGACTTTGGAAAAACTGCTTTTAGTTTTTCTGCAGCATCTACTCTGGAACATCTTAAAATGTACATTCAAACTCAACACAGTAGTTTCTATGGGCCACTTTAAAGCTGTGATTACCAATTACTCTATGCTGTTCGGCCTGATGTTGTTTGTACTTTCTTTGTGTCTCGCGATTTCTTTGAAAATGAACGCTTGCCCTCAATAATTCGTCGAGATTTAAATAAAGGTTGAATGAATGAATGAATAACTCAATTTCAACCAATATGTCAGATAGAAATTTATAATTCTAATGTGACGATTGAATGAGTTGTGAGTGAGGATTTGTTGGTCATGATCGGGCTGTGTTGCCATGAATCCATCCCAGCTCTCGCCTCTCATTAATGAGGAGAAATGTTACACAATGTATAAATGTAATACAGTCTATCTTTAATATAAGGCATATGGCAATGATGCTGATTGAGGATGATTATGATGATGGTGTAACCCTATGACAGTTTTTTAACTGTGGTAAACATTCAGTTAGGGGGAGGCGCGTGTCGAAGATTGTGTGTTACCACATTAAAAAGACTTAGTTGACCGAAGCTTGGAATAAATGTTTTAATATTGATTTTTCATCTTTTCTTTTACAGTGGTTGTAAATGGGCTCTGGCCCAACACCACTGCCATGGTTCAGGCTCGGGTCAAGCTTAAAAGAGAAATAATGTATGTTCATGCGGGGTTGAGCCTGATTTTGTGGGCCCTGATCATAGCTCTGCAGAGCATAACAACAACCTCAAAGCTGCTAGCATGGCTGTAGACTTGTTTATGAATAGTTCGGCTCTGTTCTGCTTGCGGATAGGAAATACAAAACAATGTTTCTGCTTGATATTATGAACTCCCAAACTCCCCGGAGACGAATGCTGAGGGATCGGATGTGTTTACTTGACGGTTTTGGTGTTTAACTGTTAGATGTTGGGAGATAAATTTGGCCATGAGGCCACACAAACGTACACGCATACTTCAACCCACCTCCTTCTCCCTACACGCCACAGAGATATGAACCCCCACTGACACACACACACACACACACACACACACACACAGGCTCGCAAATAACTTAGTTTAGAATCTCTGGAGGTTTGATGTTTCATCATCCAAAATGGCAGTAATTTTTCTATAAATATAATCATTGAGTACGCAGGCTTTAATGGTTATTTGCTCGACTGTAGTAACAGATTGATGTTCCCATCATGCAGCATGTTAGTTTCACTTTCGAACTGAAAAAAACCCCCAAAAAACGGCACTAAAGAAATTAAGGGAAATGGGTTAGTTTCAAGATCAACTCCCAAATTTAATTTTTTTTTATAGTCAGACCATGTGTTTCAGATGGATTTCATGGTACTGAAAGAGATGAAACCCACTCAGCAGATGGAGGCTCATGACAAATTTGAGTTCAAGTGAAGAAAACACTGAATAAAGCCGGAGCCTGCAAGGTTTAATGAAAATGAACTGCTGCAAGAGTACATGTGCAGTGATTTCAGTCATCACACACTTGGGATTGTGACAACCTAAATTGTCACTTATCAATAGAATGTGAAACAATCAGACATTGCTCTCTTTATGTTAAATCTGTTTACTTATTTTCTGACCCAGTAATCCCTTTTTTTATATGACAGCAGTACCTCCCTCCCACTGCTCCACTTACCAATGTATCCTAACTGCCATGTTGGCTTATGTCTCCATCTCCTCGGGCTAAACGTATGCTCAATACATGTAGGCAAGCAGTCATAAATATGTATGCTTCTTTTTTTTCCCGATCGTATGAGAAAGCTAAAATGCCCAGTGGGGATATTTAGTTGTCGATGCTCCATCAAACAGCTTGTACTGCTTTCAGAAACATTGTTATGTTACTGTGTACTCACATGAATGTTTCTGTGTTGAATGTCTATGACTGGAACGCATCATTTGCTGAGTAGTTTCTTGTATCGTGTCCTCTCTTTTTTTCCCAATATTCAGCAGCTACTCTAAACTCGTACATGTACAGTAACTGTTAGGTGCTTTTTAATTGCTTTACCCTTCACCATTGTGTTTAAACTTGTGTGGGTTCTGAGATATTGTCTAAAAATCAAGTGTGTAATTGTCCCCACAGACAAATGTAAGTGTAAGAGTTTCCTCTAAGCGTTTCAGGTGGTTCATGGTTTCATCACCATTTTTGGCTCATGACCCCAACTTTCATGCTTGGAAGTTTTTGTGACCCCAGATGTCAAGTCAGCTGACCAAATAATTTCTTGATAAAATTTTTAATAATTGCTTGATTGTTAAAGTCACTTATTGAGCAGATGATATGGAGTTTTTCTGTTTGTTTGTTTGTTTTTTTATTGTTATCTTTTACTCTTTTTTGCCTCTGCCCTGATGATAGCTGTGGCCATAGGCTTTATGTTTTTGGGTTATCCCTTCATCTTTTTTTCTCAAATGCAATATCTCAGGACTGCCTAAAATCAATTTCTTCAAATTTGGCACAAACGTCACTTGGATTCAGCGATGAACTGATTAAATTTTGGTTGGTCAAAGGTTAAAGGTTAAGGTCACACTGACTTTGCCTCCATCTAATCTTGTGAACACAAAATCTCAAGAACGCCTTGAGGGATTTTTCTCAAATTTAGCACAAACGTCCACTTGGGCTTGACAATGAACTGATGAGATTTTGGTATTCAAGGGTCAGGTTCACTGTGACCTGACAAAACATGATTTTGGCAATAACTGAAGACTTTATGGGCTAATAATGACAAAATCCCACTGAAATTTCTAATGGAAAGTTTGGAAAATTCTCCATAGAGGTCACCTAGCATATCAAACCTGAACAAAAGTTTGAAACCCTGGCTACAACAATGTTGGTGCAAACTGAAAAGATTTTGTCAGTTAAAGGCTTTATTTTGTGAAACGAGTTATTGCTAGTCCAGTAATACCGACATTTGCGTGTTTTTTTGTCTCCAGGTTACAGCACCATGAGTCCACAGGAGGACAGTGAGAATCCACCGGGAAACAACGACCCACTCTCGGCAGGTGTCGACGTCGGCAACCATGACGACGACCTCGACCTGGACACGCCTCCTCAGACGGCAGCGCTGCTCAGCCACAAGTTTCACCCATACCGGCACACGCATACGCACCACCACCCACTGCACACGCACCACCTGCAGGCGGCGGTCACCGTGCACAGTGTGGATGCGGAGTGCTGATCTTCGGCGCGGCACCTCTTTTTTTTCTTTTGTGAAAGACTATTTTTAAAAACATCTGTGCTTGACTAGACAGCACACAGTAGGTACTGTCAGGATGGACAGAGGGAGAGACAAACTGGACTCAGTGTCACTGGGCCGCTGGGATCTCCACCATGAATGGATGTTTAGCTTCATATGGGTATTAGCCTCGTGGTCTCATTGTGCCAACATCTCCATCTCAACACTTTTTTATTTCCAACCCACTGTAAAACTGGCAAATGTACACAGTTTTACACCCAGTGAGAGTGATCAGACCAGTAAAAATAACCAAATGGGATTTTTTTTGTTTGTTTTCTGAAGGAATTTGGCATTTGGGACTCTTAAAGAGCACAGAAAAATGCTGTTTAAGCCCATTCATTGCGGAGAAGACACATCTGGAACCCGAAAAGTCTCGAGGGAATGGCAGAGGCTTTGGAAGGCCAGAACAAACACTTTATAGGACCAGAGGATAATCACATTTAACATAGAAATCTAGATGCTGATTGGACCCTTTCTGCTCCAGGGCTCCACCCCGGGCTCCCCGTGAAGCTCACTCGTGTTGAGGGGCAGGAACGGGAACAGAGCAGTCTTTACACTTGTGAAAACGAGTACTGCGTTTTCACACAGACTGGAATCTAATGTTGGATTCCGTCACGGATTCTTTTGCAGCTTTACCCCCTTTGTGTCTGCAGATAGACACTCCACGGTTTGTTTTCTTTAAAAGTGGCTTGGGATGATATTTGGACATTTTCGTGAGTGTCTGTGAACTTCAAAGAGCAAAAACAAAACTTCAATGGTTCACATAAATACAGGAAGAAACACTTAAAAAAGAGGAAAAGATTATTTTTCTACTATTTATTGAAGAGGTAGATTTTGGGGGACAGATGATTGAGCAGCTGCCGCTAACACAAACGAGACAGGATATTAATCCACTTTCTGTAACAATGCATCACATTTAGGGCTCATTATTTTCAGTGTAAAAATCTGTTTCAGTCTAAAAAATCTGTGACTGATCATGTTAATTTTGCATTTTGAGAATATCATTAATACGACAGACTGTTTTCTTTTTATTTTTCAACATACTGAGGGACTCTGGTGCATAATCTGCAGCTCGTTTGGATTTTATCTCCATTTCTCACCTCTTTTTTTTTTTTACCAGAAATATATTCTGAGCTATCATCTGCATCAGAGGAACCTATTTACTGTATAGTACAGTAAACAGTGTCTTCTTTAGGGACAAGCAGGGACCTAAAAAGAAAAAAAAACAAGCCTTAAATCATATCCTGTCTCAGAGTATTTAGGAAGAAATGATCTTTGACATTTAGCAGATTTTTCTGTCTGTATTCGCAGTTCTGAATCATCAAGGTCTTTGTATTATTGTAAGAAAAGACCTACTGTGCCGAACATCCTCATTCTGCACATGTCCTCTGTGTCAGGAGGCAGAACTTCCACGCTCGCTGGCCTTTGTAAGCCTCCTGGGGACGGAGGAGGAAAGAGAGAGAAACTAACACCAGCAAAACATTCCTGGCTTTAGTCACTGTTGGAGATTTGGTGTGTGAAGATAATTGGGGATCCTCACAGAAGCGAAGTGCTGTCCCCTCTATCTACCGGAGTGAAATAACCAGTACAAAAAGCTGCCCCCGCTCCCGTTTCACCACAACTTTTTTTTTTTTTTTTTATCCTCCAAGGCCAAGCTGATAACTGTGGGGATGTTTGCTGGTTTTGGTGCAAAGCAAGTTCCAGTGATGCTCAAGATGGAGTCTCCTTCTCATCAAAGAGAGCGAAAGAGGGAGAGATGCTGCTGTTGTTGTACAGAGGTTACACCCATCTGTCGGCTCCTCTGTGGTTAACCACTCAAAATGTGTTTTCTACACGTCTCTGGTTTAACTGTTGTGTATAAGAGAGAGAGAGAGTTTGTGTGTGTGTGAGAGAGAGAATGATTATTCACCCAGAATATTTTTATTGAATGCGTTATTGTTTTTTTTTTCAACATAGTATTAGAGAATTATAGGTGAAATTATTATGATTGAGAAATCCACTTATTTTTATTCCGATGAAGAGTCACTCGACCCGATCTGCGCTTCGTGGGTTTGATTGTCCAACTGGTCAGAAAAAAAAAAATCCTGTCAGTGTGGCATCCGTTTATTTCTGGGTGCCAAAAAAAATGTCTATTGTTTTTCAGAGTCATTATGAAGTGTAAATACAAAATCACAAATAGCTATTATTAATGTCCTGTACACTCCATTTTTTTATGTTGGTAAAACATGATTTATGCTTCAAATGATGCCCAGATATTCGGGTTTGATATCTTGTATGTTCATGGCGTTTCACTATATTTTTGATGCCTTGGATATCTTTTTTTGTTTTATTTTTTAGAGTTATTTTTCTTTAGGTCCATATTGGATGAAAGTCAGTACTTGGAAAAAATAATACACACACTTTTTTTTGTTACATTTTAGAGACTTTTAGTTTTCAAAGTTTTTATCATGTGTCTTGTTAAAGAAAACTCATCTCTCTGTGAGCTCATTTAGATTTGAAAAACCACAATGGTACTACATCTTCTCACTGAGTCATGACCAGAACGACACATTGTAGTACTTTGGTTCTGTTGCTACTTAAGACTGTCAGCCATGTTTATTTACGGTTATTTTAGTGTTTCACTTTAGCGAAATATTTACAACTCGTAGCAGCAAGAGTGCAAAATAATCTGACGCCTCTGGTAGAGCAGAGACATTAAAACAAAGTTATATTTCCATTCATGTCAATGTAGCCGTCTGCTGTTCTCATTAGATGAATAGTGGCTTTAATGTTTCTCTCCAGATTTGTATTACAGAAAGGTTAATCATCACGGTTATTCCATTCAGACCATAAACAGTTTTTTTTTACCTGCAGTCATTTGTAACAAAAAAAAATCTAAATTGTCCAGTTTTGACCACTTCACATTGCACACAATTTTGCTTCAGTCCGTCATCGAAGCAGTCTCGTAGCATTTCAGGGCAATTTTTGGATCAAACTTAGTCTTGCAAGTATATTTCAATGTATATGTGTCGGGGCGAATTCCTTTTTTTAAAAATGAGTTGTCAAAAGTGTTTCTTCTCTGGAGAACTTTAAACAGTATTTACCAGCTGTTGTAAACAAATATATGTGTGTATGTGTGTATGTGTGTGTGTGTGTGTGTGTGTGTGTGTGCCTGCGTGTGTGTGTGTGCGTGCAGAACACTCTGAATCGCATTGATAAATGTACTGAAGGAACATGTGTACATCACTCCCCCTCATGTATCATATAAAGTTATCAAATTGAGATTTATTGCAATGTGAATGTGATAAAAGTCCATTTTACACTTAAATCATCTGTCTTTGTTTTTTTTCTTTATCCTTACTCAGTTTTAAAGATCCGATGTCCAGGCTTTGGGGGGATATTTTGGCAGAAATTAAAGATTATATAAGTAATATGTTTTCTTTAGTGTTTAATCACCTGAAAATAAGAATTTTGTGTTTTTGTTTCCTTAGAATGAGTCGTTATTGTCTACATAGAAATCGCAATGTTGCTACAGTAGCCCAGAATGGACAAACCAAACACTGGCTCTAGATAGGGCAGTCAAACAATTAGATGTAACCATTGGATTTGGACAGTCTTGAGTGATATTGGGTGAAGAGACTTGTAAGATGCAATCTTCTTATGAAATGACACCTTTTTGAAATCTCTTTATCGCATGGATCATTTCCAGCAGAATGAGTTCTGCAGTTGATAATTTAATTGGCTTTAGCTTTCAAATGGGAAATTCCCATTTTGGTGGAAAATTAAATGTCATATTCTGGCTTCACTTGATTTTTAACAAAGTTTTAGTTGACTTTGTTTCTTTTTGCTCACAGTATCTCCACATATATTTTGTAATATGTATGTGTAAATATATGTATATAGAGTATATATGTAGGTAACTCTTGCTAGCCAGCCAGCAGTCAAAACAACTGCACTTTTGCATGTCTGGGTTTAATGTCTTGCTCTGTCAACAATTCCAGGTGCATTTTTAACCATCTTAAAAGAAATGCACAAAAACAAAAAACAAACCAAGATCCTTTTCACAGCAGACATTCTGACATATATTAGGAGTGTGAGCTAATATACTACAGGCAGGATAAGGACGTGATTTTTTACCCCCTCTTTTATAGCTTTTACGGTCCGACACAGCAGGGGGCGGTATGCACCCCCACGAGTTTGTTTGCACTCCGCCAATAAACACAACAGAAGAAGAAGCAGCGGGAGCCGTTACACCTGTGTTTGAATCTGCCAGCGACGAAAAGTCAAAACAAACCGCCATGAAAGTGATGTAGCCAACCCAATGCAGGTTCAAAATGATTCACGTTTAGCTACTTTTTTAAAAGTGTGAACTTAACAACAGCCCCGGAGACTAGCTTGCTTTTAACACATTACTTTAGGCCGTCGTTTATGAAGTTGCTACGACTCGCAAACATGTTAGCTAACATTGCCGATTTGCACATCCAGGAGACACGACTATCACCGGCGGCGCGTTTCTGCCCACTTAATGATTGTAAGTACAACATTACTCTCACTTTAACTTTTTCTATGTCAGCTCATGCCTCTTTCGCTTCCTCTGTGCACAAATTACGCGCTAAAGTGTGCATACTTGCAGAGCAGCCGGTGTCGTGCCACAAAGTGATCAGTCATAGCATGTAAATACACATAAGTTGATGTGCGCGGTAAGAGCATAGGTATGTCTCTGTGGAACTTTAGTGTTTCTTCAGCGATTTATAGTTTGACCAGACATGACATTAACGCGATTATAGACAATATTGTCTTTCCCGTTGTTTGTATGTGTTTACGATGTCTAAAACCTTTTTTTTTAACCTCCTTTTACCTGTTGAAATACATTTTGAAGAGCCAATACAGCGCATAAAAACCTGCCAAAAAGTGATTGCAGCTCCTATCTTGTCACTAAAAGGTTGCTGGTACTCAAGCCTGCTTCTCAGTATTTGTGGCATGCTGTCTTTAATACACTGACCATGGAAAAGTGCCCCATACAACCCCTTCTTAAAGAACAATCCCTTTAAATCAGTAGGTAATGTAAAATATAAACGTTTTTGAACTAAAATGTAACAACATGCAGCAGGGGTCACTATTTATATTATATCTGACTACACAGTGAAACATACATTTAAGCTTAAAATGTTGAATTATGCTGACCTGTAACAAAGTTGACGGAAACTGACACAGATTCAGTCCTACAAGTAGAAGTCTTCTCAGAAGTTTTTGCTGTGATTTAGCTTTTCTTGCAACTTATCTCACTTCATACCAGCATTAAAGTCAAAACAGAATTCGCTTTGTAGTTATTAAGGGCTCAAATGTTGCTAATTGTGTTTTTGTAATGGCAGTAGGGGCTATTTTGTTCTTAGCATAGGAGGTCATGGGACAGGTCATCCACAAACTGCACACAGTAAGCCAGGAGGATTATCTGCAGGGGCTTTTGTGTGTGTTGTTTCAAAACCTGTCCCAGTATTCACACTCACAGACAGCAGAATAATGTTGTAGGATGCCCCTCCAGCCTGTATTCACTCTCTAGTTCAGGCAGGGACATTTAGGACACCTACACTGGAAAAACGCTGCTCTTCAGAGGCTTTTTGGCCTTGTTTGGAAGGGTGTATTTTTAATGACGTAGAACTGGGATATCTGTCTGACCCAGTAGTTGGAGAGACAGTTTTTCAGCACTAAAATCCATTGGAAGTGTATTTGATAAGTAAAAATTAGGGGTCAACCGATATCGGTTTTTCAGAGCTGATGCCGATTATTAATAGTTAATGAGACCGATAACTAATATTTGGAACAGATATGCATTTACATGCATTCATTTAAAAATGAAAATCTTTCTGTCAGTAATTAGAATTATAACAAATTCCAACACAAAACTTTGTTTAAATGCCTTTAGCAACAGTTTAATCAAAACTGAAACTTTCGTCATCAAATAGTAAGTTCCAAGCAACTTAATTTTTTTATTTTTATAAAATCCTGTTGAAATTTAAATAAAAATGTAGCAAATATAAATAGCTCCCTGGGGTTTTACAAAAATAAAACTTTCTCCCATGCTGACACTTTCTTTGTACTTTTTAAATTAATTAAATTTATCTGGGATCATTAAAATAAAGCACCGATACGGATAATCAGCAAAACGCCATACATCAGCCCCAATAATCTGCTAGGCTGCTAATCTGTCCACCCGTAGTAAAAATAAATGAAATTGTTCTTCAAATAACTTCTTATAACAGTCTCAAAAATTATGTATTGATATTATAGAATGTTTTATGTTTATGTTTATGTTTATGTTTTATAATTTATTTCTCATTTATTTATTTTTTTTGTATTGAGTCACGGAAAAGTATGATTTTCATAAATCTAAATGTCTTTTGTTGCTACCCCACCGCCATCCGGTTCATTTTATCTCTTGACCCGTACTTCAAGAAATAGGGCATTTCAGTCACAATCTGCTCTTGGCTAAACAAGAGGAGTGTGTTTTCCAACGTGTTTCAAGCTGTTGGCCGTAGGTCATGCCGTTTGTGGGTGAATAGTGGTACATACTGCCTGGAAGACACCATCAGTTATTCATGAGGCCTCTCTGTACATACGGTGTTTCCTCCCAGGGGACCTGGGAGACGACCACAGATGGAAAGACAACATGGTCGCAGTAATATAATAGTGAGGGCAGAAGAGGTCCCCTTTATGAATCACAGTATATGTTTACAACCTGTTTTTAAAGATTTACGCTAATAAGCAAGCTTAGGCTGAAGTGCTGAGGAAAGGTAGGGAATTAGTGGTAAAGTATTAATAGAGGGATTAACACATTATTGCTTTGTCTTTTCAGGAAATGTGTCAGCAAAGAGGAAAACATAAAACAACACTAGCCTCGTCATTTTAAAGATCATTACCTTTTTCTGTAGTATTCCAAGCAGTTATTTGCATATGTTTCATTTTATTGTCCAATTTGAGAAAAAGAACTACTTTTGCTGCAGATTTGTGAGAGATGTGATATTAGGTTTACTCTGGAAGTGAGGTTGTATGAGGTACTCATTCATGGTCGGTGTATTACATACAGTAGAAGCCAGTCGGCATGCCCTTAGTTTGGAGATGTAGGCTGGAGTCTGACATGCAAGCTAAGCAATGTGCTGCTGTAGACGGGGGCGCATTTTATCCACCTAAAAATAGTCCCACTTAAGAAACATTAAAATATAATTTTAAGTGTACGTTTTGAAATATTTCACCACTTTCCTTTACTTTCAGACAGTGATTTTCAGCGGGGAAATGAAGCCACTCTCTTCAAAGTCAGATTTTTACTGAGAAAATCACTGATTTATAGGGCTGTGACAGTAACTGCATTACCTCAATACTGCGGTTATGTGATGCCTACTGAGGGAATAAGCTCATTACCGTCATTACTGCTTTTTTTTTTTGGCTGGTGAAACTTGGAGGAAAGCATATGGTGTGTGATATAAAATATAAACATAAAAATCATTGTGTCGTTATCATCATTAACTTTCTTCCGTATGTTCAATGTCATCTGAAGAAACAAAACTTTTTCCACTTTTTTCTCCTTCAGCTTGTGCAAGGGGCAGCGACAGTCCATCATGGGTGATTTCTGTCTTGTGTGTCTTATTATTTCTCTTCTGTGGTATCTATAAACAAAGAGTGAAACTCCACACAAAGTCCTGCTGACATATTTATTGAATGAATAAAACAATGTTTCGTTACAACAGACCTTCATCAGGTATATCAGTAAACTGCCAAACTGCAGTAATACGTTGCTCTAACACCGCAGTGACAAAAAATCCATACAGTCATAGCTCTACTGATTTAACGTTGCTTAACACAGGAGCTGTCGGTCTACTGCTGCCTCAAACAGTTTGTTTGTGCGATTGTGTGACTATGGCGTTTTAAAAAGTTAGCTCTGATTCAGCAAAGTCACACAATAACACAAACTAACAGATCGAGGCAGCAGTAGACCGACAGCTCGCTTTTTGTCAGTGGAGTGGTGGCTTTGACGAGAGCATAGATGGGGAACTGAGGCTGTAACTGCTTTCCTGTCTGAAAGGGTGGTCTGATGGAAAGGTAGAGCACTGAAAATACTGTTTGCACTTGTAAACTGTTAGATTTTTTTTAGGTGGTGAGAATACATTTTGCCACTGCTCCCAGTCCACAGCAGGACATTGCTTAGCTTCTGTGTCAACACAGCTGCTGCTTCTCCAAACTGGTGGCATGCTTACAGACATCCACTGACTACAGATAAATACCCAATACAATCCCACTTTAAAGAATGAAAGCTATTCCTTTAACATAGGGCGCACTCACATGCTACAACTTGGTCGACTGCAGTTTTGTTTAATATTTTATTCAAAATGGTAAAAAGTTGTGGATCTCCTGCTCTCTCTGCGTCAGTATGTCGTTCAGTGTAGTTTATAAGTGTATTATTCTAATATTAAAAGAGACACTTAATTGTAAATGGAAAGGATTTAGTTTGAGAATACTTTCACGCAGAGCACCTGTGAATTTGCAAGGTCAGCCTTACATACTTCTGCGTGGTCTCATCTTTTGAGATATCACATTTATTTGAATTAAGTATAGACTAGAACACGTAATGTGTCTTTGTCTTTTTCAAGATCAGGTCAAAGAGTGCAGCTAAGTAAATTGTTTCTCCTTGAGATGGGAAGTGAAAGTAGAGAGGGCCGTGCTGAGCTCTCAGTTTCCTGAACATCAGCAGGGAAGTAGTTCAGCACTGCTGAGAGCTGAGGGAGAGAAGGAGCTCTTCCCACATGTGCCTGTCAGACCTCCTGACGCCATGTCCCATAAACCTTATCAGTTTGTTGGCATTCATTCATACCTCCCTGACATGGCCCTGTCTTTGTCTCTTTTTTGCTGTCACTCTATCTCCTCAACTCAACCTCTTACTCCTGAGCTGTCTGCTGCTCCCTGCCAGGGAAACGCTGTGAATTAGAGCACCGAGCTCGGTGTCCAAGCGCCCTCAGGTCATTTCAGTCAGTCTTCGCTCTGCCAACTAGTACAGCAGACATGCACTAGCAGCATATTTTGTGCGGTCTAGAGTCCTAGTTTCCCAAATGCATCTTAGCAGTGTGACCATCTTAAGTCTTGCATGCAAGCAATTTAAAATCTCTTTGATGGAGAGTGCTTTCTAACGTGTCATGTAGGGTTTGCTTAAAATATGTGGAAAAGCTGTGCAAAACTTAAACCGTACAGCAACACTGAAGGATTTCATGTACAGTACAACTTAACAGTGTTAATACCATGCTAACAAAATTAACCTTTAGAGAGATCAAGCCCGTAAAGAAAAGCACACACTAGGCTCATACACTCACAAGATGTGAACAAAAGGTAATGTTCTTACACTCATTTCCTTATAATCTTTTAGCAAAAGTAAGACTGGATGCAAAACATCCTCAATACAGCCTCTCCAGGATGAGGTTAATAGGAAGATGAAGGTCTGTATTTTTGACAGTGTTTAAAATAGCGCTGTCTGGATTTCTAAATACCAGGGTGTACCGTAATACCATGATACCACCCATGTTTAGTACACACTCGCTTTGGTTGAAAACAAGGAGCATTCAGGGTAAAATACATGCAACTTTTCATTATACACTTGCTGGCCACGTAAGAGTAGCTTTCCTGAAGAGGTATGCTTATGACCACTGTAATTAGGACATGAATTGGGCAGGGACTTCTTGTGCATATTGTCCCTGTGGGTTCAGGTCAGCTGTTTTTAGTAGGTCACATGTCTCTGAATCTCTTCTATGCTATAAAAGAAAGGAAGCCCCGCCATCAGACTGCACCTATGATCGTTTATGAGAGCAGAGCTCCAGGAGGCAGAGAGAGCCCACAGTTGATTTATACATCTTGTAGAGTGAGATGTTCATAATCACACTGCGTTATCATACAGAATATCCACACACGTGTATATGCTTGCCGTCGACTCCCACGTGCAATGTACCACTTTGCCATTTAGGGTTCACCCCCCCTCCCCTCCCGTCCTCACGCCTACTAAGCTCATCCCAGGTGCCTGCTTTGCCCGTTCAGCCACTCTGCCCACCCACGCCCTCACACACTCAGTCCCAGCGAGCAGCGGCGAACGTTTTCCCCGCTTTCTTCTTCTCCTCTCTACTCCCACCCACTCCAAAAGGCTGTGAATCACTGGCTGACACGCTGAAGCACCAGCAGGGCTCTTGTGTTTTTAGATGGAGAGGGACTTACATCTCTCTTTCTCTTGGTTTGTGAAGCAAAGCCCATTATTACAGGGTTTGACTTGCACTCAGGTACAACGCTGTGCAGCTGTAGGCTTACATGGGTTAATGCATGTGCGCATATGTGTGTGTTAGAGTGTGTCTGTTAGTGTAATACGGCGTGCGTTTGTGCCAGTGGGACTGAGAGAACAAATTAATTGTTCTCTCATGGAAACGTTGTTTAGCACTTAGTGGAGTGATTCATGCATCTCCAAGATCAGCCTGTGCAAGTGACAGGCAAGTCCTTGCTGTCTTTTCAGAGAACCACTGCTCAATGATTCATGTCCCCCAATCTGTCAGCACTCACCGACTATTGTACGAGCTGCAGTTAGATCAAAAACGGACTTGTCCTGAATGCCTTTCAGATTAAAAAACAAAAAAGTCTTTGTTTATGCTGATTTGCAATCGGACATAAAAGATATCTTGCATATTTATAGGGTGAATGTGTGTCAGGTGCATTTCTCTCCTTCTGATTGCAGGGGGACGTCGGTTTTTGATTTGTAGTGCATGTCTTTATGTGAGGACGTGATAGAGTCTTTACAGAAACAGCCTGTTGCTGATCAGAAGATGTAGCCTGATGTACCAGGAACAGGATTAAATCCTGATTTTTTTTGTGTCTGGGTTAAACAAGTAATAGTTTTTTATAACATATCAGACAATGGTGCCCATTTAAACCTCTCAGATCCTAAGAGGATGTCCTCATGTGTGTTTCTTAAAATCTCTTTGTGGTCATTTTGTGTCTTAATGTGGTCTTTTTGTGGTCAATTTGTGTCTCTTTTTTCACTTTTTGGTCTTTTTGTTTTTCTTTGTGGTTATGTTATGTCTCTTTGTGGTCATGTGTCTCTTAGTGATCATTTGTGTCTTTTTGTGGTCATTTCGATACTCTTTGTGGTCATTATGAAACTCTTTGTGGTCATTTTGAGTGGCATTTTGCAGGTGCCTGTGCCCAGTAGGCTTGTAATTAATCCATTCATGGTTTGACCAACAGCACAAAACTGGAAGATACAGAATTCAGTTTGACTCTGGCTTAATAAAGTTTCGAGCCCTCACTAGAGGATGTTTGGCTTGAAAATGACTGGAATGATTGACTGATTATCAGGATATATAAAGATATATTTTCTGTTGATTTTCTTGAGCTCAAGAAGAAGTCACTTCTGTTAGCATGGCATCCTGCAATACTCTTTCTCCTTGAAATGATAAAAGCTGATATCATTGCCTTTTGGAGGTTAAGTCATTCGTACTGTGGGTTTCATCATGGCGAGGGAGCGTTTGTCACCCTTTGATTTGCAGGAGGGAATATGTCTGTGACTTGGATTTTTAGAGCTTATGACTTAGAATCAAACTGACACATAAAGATGTGTTGAGTCTTACACGAAAAAAAATGCTGTTCTTCCTCTGTTCTTTCTGTCTAAAATGACTTTGAATGTCCTTGTCGTTGGTCTTTTGCACTCTGGAGTGAGCGTAAGCCTGATTGAAGCGTTCTTACAATCGGTGTGTGTCAGTTACACTGGTTCAGCCACTTGGCAAAGTGAGATCATTTTCACCCACTGACAACTGTGATTGTCTGGACTCCGATCTGCCAAGAAATGCTTCACACAGATGGCGAGAGAGAGAACACGGAGGTTGGATGATGGAGGTTGATTTCTCCGTCTTCTTACAGGCCTCGGCATAATCGCACCCTGAATATTTCCTTTTTGTGGGTTGATGTGTGCTTGCTGACATGTTTGTGGGCCTACACAAGTGTGAATGCATCTTTTGGGTGTGAGTATACAGTGTGTGTGAGTGTGTGTGAGCGACTCATGCAGCCTGCGGAAGCTACATAGGCATTGTGAGGACTCGGCAGGGAGCTCTGTTCCCTTTGTGTTTGCCAGGAGCAGCTTTCCACCCACGGTGGGCAGGCAGGCAGGCTTGGTTGGCTGCTGGTTTGGCATTCACTGGATGACTTGGGTAGAAAGGAGGGAGGGCACGCAGCCATTCATGGCCACATTATGCACATGGGGAACAGGAAAGCTATGATGGTTGAGAGATATTCTCCAGTGAATACCTCTCTCTCTCTCTCTCTCTCTTTCTATCTTTGACCAAAAGAATAAATGTGTTAATTGGGCTTCAGAACAAAAATAAAAACTGAGTTTCTCATGTGCTTCAGTGTGAGCACATATTTACTAAACTGCTGTCTACAGTGTACTAGTTTACAGAGCATAAAACACTTGGCAGACTCAACATATAGGTGATGATATCTTCACTCACAGGATCAGAAGATTACAGTATTAAAGAGGTAAGGGACTGTACTTTAGTTATCAGAGTAGGGGGTGGCTGGGGTGTGACTTTTTTTTAAATCTCACGACCCTCCCTGGAGCTAAGTCATTTTGGCTGAATGCCGATACTGATATATGCACCTTTGTTTTTTCACCGTATTGCAGAGAACATCAAGTCTCTCCTGCTACTGCTTTAACCTAGGTTGTGTGTAAAACACGCCATATGTATTCTTTTGTAAGACATTTTAAACAAAAAGTTCAGAATTCATCACACTTTAACAGACTCTGATAATGCTCTCCCTCAGACAATCCTAATGATAGCCAAAAAACAGGGAGAATTTGACCTTTTACAACTAATTTAAGCTGCATAATTCAAGGGCCATCTTACTGCCTGTCATACTGGCAGAAATGTTCATGTCTGGCCAAGGCTAATATTTAATTTTAAAGCTGTTATCTGCGGATATAGATAATGTGTTGATATTGTGCATCCCTTGTTCCTGGCTATTGATAAATGGTTATTTTGTATGTTTTTTTAAAGCATGCCTTTTAACCTTTTAAAACCTGGTGCCACTTTTCTTGTGCTGCTTTCAGATGCCTTTTGCAAGTATTTGAACCTTTGAACCTTGAGCAAATTGGTGTGATTTCTTTCAAAAAGATGGGGAAAAAGGCAAGAGTAACTTGACAAGAAATGTCCCACAAATTACAAGAAATTGGTAGATCAAAATTTTGTTTACCTGTATTTATATATTTATAATTAAAATTATTTAAAAAACTTATTTCAATCAGTTTTTAAGTTTTTTTTTTAACTTTTCCGTTTTTCATTTTTATTTATTTGCCCATTTTAAACAGGAAATCCGCTTTTTTCCCCTTTGTTTTTGACAGAAATAAAGCCAATTTGTTCAGGTTTCAAAGAGTTAAACTTACTTGCAGGTTTGAAGGTTCTGATATTTAAAACACACGCAAGAAAAAAATAATTATTTGAAGTGTAATGTCACTCTCTATGCCAAATCCAAAAACATAACTCCCTCCTCAGCGTTTAAAAAATAGCCTTTTTAAAGTGTCCCCCCCGTTTGGCACCACCCCGCTCATAAATAACGAACAGTCCCTTAAAAACATCAGGCACTCACTAAAAACTGCCTCCGTGCGCACTACACTACATGATGGTGTTATTAGCTGATTTATTTGGCTCCTTTACATTCAGCAGACGGTTGGGGTCGCCAGGAGTCCGCGAGGTGAAGTGACCATGGAGAGACCATGCGAGCCGCAAACTGCACATTTAAACTCACAACTACTGGCTACCGCCTCCCACCAGTTTTACCCTAAAATAAGTGAATAACGCACATAATGACATAAAATCATCCATCATGTTTTCAGTTTTACTGTTTTCTTGAAGCAGCTGAATGTCTTATGACCAGCAACAAAAACAAGAATAAATACACAAGTTAAAATGTGATAAATAGGCAAATATATAGATAAAGGAAGTATATAAATAAATGTTTGATTCTAATAATAATGCATAGAAACACATCACTTGTCCAAACTGAAATAGTCTCTTTTTGGCATGACATTCGGGATATGTTTCTCTCGCTCTTTCTCTCTTTAACTCACAGACACACCTCCCACCTGCTCTCTCTCTTTCCTCTCTCTCTCTCTTTCCTCTCTCTCTCTCTCCCTCACACTTTTCATTCAGCTACCCAAGATGGCGGCAGCCTCATCCATCCAGCCGCCGAGCCTTCACTCTTCTCTAGCCGGGGAGAGCGCACTTTCCCCGGAGATGGACAGTCCCGAGAGCCGACAGCAGGAGGATGAGGAGCCGGCGGCCGCGCAGCCCTCCGACTCGGAGATTAGCCTCCGCGACCTGCCGGACCTGGAGCCGGAGGAGATCGAGAGGAGGCTGGCCAAAACTCGCCAGGAGCTGAGCAACAGGAGGAAAATCCTCATCAAGAACCTGCCGCCCGACACCACCAACCAGGTACGCGTTAGAAAAACTAAAGCAAAAGTAGCGCGGCTCACTTAGTTTCCAGTTTTTACGCACAGTGAGGCTCATTGTGCGTTCGTGGCGCTAGTTAATGTAGTTTGCACTGACCATCGCACTTTTAAAATGCACCTTATTGTGCGGTGATAATACAGACCTCGCATCTGATGCTCTATAGTGACCTTAATGTACCCCATGATCTGCTATTATTTAAAACTCATACCACTCAAAAGCCACGTCTTTATAAGGAACTTTTGTTTTAAAGTTTATTTGAGTAGATCCCAAATTTACTATTGCATCTGTCTAACAGGCTGTTGGATTTTTCTCTTGTGTAGTTAAAACAAGACTGCCTGTCATATGTGTAAGTCTGCATACTGTCCAATGTATGTGAGGAAAGAAATCCCCAACTGATAACAATATTGCAAAACTTGCACTAAATATTGATTTACTTTTATATTTACATTTGTGACGTAGACAGACCTTAAGTCATTTTATAGATGTTTTGCACTCATTTGACTCGACCTATAAATGTCCCTTTGAACTCCGAAACAGTGATGGTTAATGAGTGTTTTTTAAGTTGCTTCTTTGAAAAGCTGTATGGGGCTTTGAAGATTTGCTGCTTTTTCTTGCAACATGAGTAGATACTGTGGATGAAGTCCCCTGCCTCTTTCATTCAGGTTTACCTATCACTGTAATTTTCCACCAATATTAAAAACTAGCCAGTTATATGGGATTGGTCAAGTGAGAAAAGCAGGAATGGTTTTGTTGACGTGGGTGGTGGTGTTCTTGCGAGCAGCTTGGCATTACAGATTGACACCACTACTTTGCTGGATTTTTTTTTTAATTTATGAAGCAGTGCATTGATACAAACATAAGTTTTTGCCACTGACAGGTAGCATCTGTTGTGATTCGACTTTTTCCTCGTAACATTTTGCAGCATAAATTTTTACATGTACAATGATAATCAACAGTGCAGTCAGCTCCCCTCTACAGGCGATATTGTATGGTTAAAATCCTCACCTGTGCCACTTGTAATACATAAATACTGTTTTGAGCAATGTAAACAAGAGTTACATCTACTTCAGCTTGCTCTGATTATGTTTTTGAAGACATGATTGATAAAATCCACAATTTCTAACTTAACATATTTACACAGTTTGCTGAGATCAGATTTCGGTAAAGCAGAGGAGTCAGTTTATTGTGTTCGTTTAATTTCCATGGAAGAACTTTGCATCCGTGCCTCTCGTCAAAGACCACAGTGACATCACTGTTTATAATTTAAAGACCTTTTTGGCTTCTTCTGCTCCGAAGTGCCATTCATCACTTGTGTCAGCATACAAAGGCTCCATAAGGGGCTGATGGTGTGTTCCTTCAAGCACCAAACATTCTTAGAGAGAGGCACACTGCCAAGGAGAGCCAGCACTCTCCCTGGTGTTTGTGTGTTTGGAGTGTGTGTTTAAGGAGACAGGGAGAGAGAGGGAGTGTGAAAGAGTGCGGCTGCATGGTGTTTGTGAGAAATGAGAAACAGGGGAGAGAGGGGAAAAGACATTTGGAACAGGTGAAGCTACAGAAGTGGAATTTCTCTCTCTCGCTCTCGCTGTATTTTCCACATTATTCATGTGTCAGAACGAGGGTGATATGTTTAGTGAGCCTGAGCAGAGCAGTCGGGAGAGCAGAGCTGCGTGAAGCGTGCCCTGCTGAACGTGCCACATGAATTTATCTGTTTAAAGGAGTAGTTCTAGACTCTTTCTCTCGGGGTCTAAGTCGCTGACTGGTGGTGATACTGTTGAAGTTCAGGCCGCGTGTCTGCATGTGTGGAGATTTCTCTGCGATCCAGCAGCTTGTCAGAAATGTTAACGAAAACGTCTTAAACCACATAGCAGCATACACTCCCAACACAATCAATTTAATGGTGTGTTTAAAATGCTCAAGTTGCTGCATTCATTTTCTTTGAAAGGCTGTGATGTTCCATCACAGAATCTGTAGCCTGAGTTAATGTCCGTTTATCAGCAATAGTGCTTCACTAATTTGTTGATTAATGGGATTGCAAGTGAAATACAAAAAAAATTATAATAAATTATCTTATCACCCAACAATAAGAAACATTTTCTAATTCCAGCTTCTCAAATTGAGTAATTTGCTGATTTTCTCTGTTCTATGTAATATGAATAATTTGAATGAATATTCTTGGTGTTTAAACTGTTTGTTTGATGAGAAAAAGCTGTGAAAATATCTCTTGGGGCTTCTGGGAAGTTGCTCGGTCCCGTACAGTAATCCAGTGATATTGAGCTGAAGAGATTGTGTTGACATTACAGTATCTTCCATAAGGTTATAGATTTATGGCGAAGGAAAGACGTCGGCAGTCTTACATGACCTGTCTGATGGACTCAACAACGCCTTGCAGACTCCATCTCCCATTCCACTCATAGCCGTTGCCCCATTAGAGAACACTATATCGTAGATTGGATACACTGTATGTGTGTGTGAGTGTGAGGAGCCCATGGTGCACTGTGTCAAATATATGGCCCTGCTGACAGTCCGCGTTGCAAAGAGAAGTGGGGGGATGGGAACAACGGAGAGAAGAGTGCAGTGAGAAAGGAGAGATGCGGAGACGGGAGAGTTGGCTGAGAGGAGAGGAAAGGAATTAGGGGTGAAAGAAGAATGTAAAGGAAGGAGAGTAGAAAGAGGTGGTTGAGGGACAAGCAGGTCCTAGCATTTTACTGATTAAAAGTCCACTATTTAATCAAATTCCTTTTTGAATCAGTTATTGGGTATAATTAGGTGTGAGTTTAACATTTTAAAGGTATAGATAACTAAAAACTCAAAGATTCAACTCATTTGAAATCAGCTTTTCTTGAGAGAAGCAGTTATATATATATATATATATATATATATATATATATATATATATATATATATATATATATATATATATATATATATATATATATATAAAATACAAAATTATTAAATGAAGCACAGTTACAATAAAGTTACAAAAAGTAGTTACTTACATAATGATAATAAATACACTACTTATATAATAATATTTAATAAAATATGGTTATCAGGAAGTTAAATAAAGTACATCTATAATGAAATTTTAAAGATTATTGTTATAATTAAACAAATCAGAGCAGGACCCATGGTGCTTTAATTTTGAAGGACCTGGTTTGTTCTTCTGGAAGTGTCGATGTTTTTGTTGTGGTGATCTGGTCAGCAAGTGCATGTTTGTGTTAGCAGACAGTTAAAGCGTGAGCAGGCAACAAACAAACCTTTCTGCAGGTCAAATATTACTAATATTTGCCAGTCGCACTGGTGCTCCACGGTCACAAAACGTGACTAAATAGTCATGAACGGAGCTCTGCAAATACAAACACATGCCTCTGCTGCTCACACTACGGCCACTATCAATCACTAGGTTAGACTGTTACTGCAGCACCTTTAAACATGATGATCAATTCACTGTAAGCTGGAAACACACTCACAGCTCTCCAGTTCATACATTAATAGTATTTGCAAGTCTTTGTGGTGCTTCATGGTCGCAAAATGTGACTAAATAGTCAACGTCTGGTGCCCTGCAAAAGCCCTGCTTTGTGTGTGTGTGTCTGTGAGAGGCAGACAGCCATAGAAGAAAGCGAGAGAACCAAAATGCTGGTGGCTTATAAAAACAATGTGACAATTAATACTCGATGTTCACAATATAGTAATTTTATATACTGCATATGGAACGAGTAAACCAGCTGTAACCTGTAAATGAGATGAACAGCTGAAAATATGAAACTGTGGTGACCCACATTATAGAGATGTTATAGACATTCACCAGAGACTGCTGCTCTTTTAAGAAGCAGAGTTCAGAGTTGAGAGAAGGGAGTTCTGGGAAATGCAGTTTCAGGGTTGTTATTGACGCGGCTTAGCCTTACAGGCTTGTTTACTGCGAGTTTGTCATGAGCTTGTGTTGTTGCAGTTTTGAAGTGAGAGTAAACGGACTGGACTGGACTCGTTTTGTAATTCCTGCACTCCCACAAAACGTTAATATGTATCTGAAATATTATTTACCTTATTCCTGATGGCGCTACTGTAGAAATGATTATGGGTTCAACTTCCGGTGGAATAGCGGAAGTTACAGCAAGCTAGTTCATCGCATTGACTTCTATGGATGCTAATCTTGGTGGCTAACCACTAACGGCAGTTCTTTAATAAAGTAACAGCAAATGCAGCTTTAGTATATATTTTGATATTGATTCATCCAAATGTGTGGTTAAGGACGAAATTTATTTATTTTTTTTTAAAGATTATTTTTTTGGGCTTTTATTGCCTTTAATCAACAGGACAGTGCGAGTGTGAAAGGGATAGAGAGAGAGGGGGAGACATGCAGCAAAGGGCCAAGGCCGGACTCGAATCTGCGGCTGCTGCGGCGAGGACACTGCCTCTGCACATGGGGCGCCGCACTATCCACTGAGCCACCAGCGCCCTAAGGGCAAATTTTAAAATTGAAAATTGAGATTTTCGCCTCCACTATTAGTTCCCAAAAAAGACAGTTGTCATTCATTTGGAAGTAGTTTCATTTTTGAGGCGTCAGATCTCAAACAGACCACAGTCCTGCAAAGGTTATTTAAAGGCTGTTGCAACTAAAGGACCACTTTGTCTCAACATCTCAAAGAGAGGCAGCAGCCGAAGGGGAAATGCGTCTCACTCTGACATGCACGAGACCGCGTTAGCCCACAAACAGCTGGTAAAAAGCAGCCGACATTAGTGGAAGCATTTTCCCCCTGTGTCCTGTAAGGCAGGACAGTGACCTGCAGCATATCTGCAGTGTTTCCCTACAATGTTAACAAGACTAGAGACCCCTCGCCATGCCGAAACGTTAGCAGGGTTTTGAGTAGGACTGCAAAGTACACTGTATCTTTTCCCTCAGGAGGTAGAAACAAACTTGCCAAACCCTCCCGATTTTCTCTCCCAGTGTCCTCCCGACGTTCCATCTCTCCCCGTATTTCTCCCGATTTAGAGCCCGCGACCACGTGCGCAATCTCCACTCTCTTTGTCTCCATCTCTCCGTCATGTCTGCTCCTATATACGAAAGAGGGAAATTTGACAGAACATCCAACAGCAGCTGGTTAGAGAGTAAATACTGAAAATGCACAAAAATAGTTATTGTTTTGTTTTTATGAAGCGTGTCTGTATACAGAGGTGCACCAGGTGTGTGTGCGCATTTGGATACTAGAGCGCAGCTCGTGTGACATATTCCTGTCCGAACCAAAGTAACTAAGCCCAAGAGATTTGTTTTACTAATTTCAAATACTGACAAAAAGTGGGTCTAATAAAAACATCACACAGCTGATCGAGAGATCCATCAGAGCAGACTGAGAGCAGCGCAGTAACAGACCTCTCGTCCAGCTGCTCTCTGCTGCACTCCTTGTTATCAGGGGGGGATTTAGTGATTTGGGGGCCTGGTGCCCCAGCCCAACTGCCTTGCTTTGATTTCCCTCATTCTCTAACTCTGAGTGATGGTGGGCTGTTGGCAGCTGTAGAAGTCATGCTGCTCTCTAAACCCTCAGTGTAACTAATATAGATGAGTGCAAGTGATGTAGAAACACTGAAAGCTGTTTCTGATACAGTTGCACTGCATATTGCCAAAGATAAAATTCATGTAAATATGTTTTGTGAAATTACTGCAGCCTTCAGTGTTAAAGACAAGTTTGCAGCTTGCACTTAAACCACAAAAGGGAAATTCAGTTTACTATATTAACAGAAGCCGTTAATTTTTACTGCTAAAATCAAAAGCAAAACTTGAGAAATTTCTTGTAATTTGAAGGAAAAAAATTTGACTAAAATCATAAATTGCGTTCAGTGTGAAAAAAACAGAGATTTTACTTTTAGGCCATATCGCCCAGCCCTAGTTTGGTACTGCAACTACTGGAAACCCTGACTTCCGGCTCAGCACCGGAATTCTCGCCCATATTTCCCAAGTCATCCTGGGGGCTAGGAATAAGGTGACTAGGATTACAGGTGTAGCATACCCTTTACCCTTTACATTAAAATATTGATACTGTGCACTAGGGCTTACCCAGATGCTGTTAAGCCTCAAAGCTTCAGCCACTGCCATGGTCATCAATGTCCAAATTGGTAATCGAAGCTTCGATTTCTGTTTTGTTTTTCCACTACTAAAATGGTGGAAAGGAGGTGGCAAGACACAAATGTCAGACACAAATGATACCAGTGTTCACAGTGCAATCATCAATCCCTACTTGGAGCATGAAATTGGCAGTCTGCTAAGGAAAATGAACAGGTGAGATGGTTATTGGCTATTGCAAACTTTCTTGAGGCATTTTGTGCCCCTTAATATCATTCTCTGTCCTCCTGTGGTTTTTGTAGGTTTGTAAATGCAGCGCAGACGAACTCTTCATGAGTTTTTCCCCCTTAGCTGCACTTTGTGGAGTTTGAGTCACAGGGTTTATAACTTAGAAGTCGATGCCATCAGAGCAGATCAGATAGATGGATGAGAGGAGCAGCTGCTGCAGAGGCAAGTGAAAGCAGATTTTTAGAAGGAGGATAATGAACAGTCAAGTTTCACTTTCACTGCACCTGACGTTCTGCTGCTCCGTCTGTGCCCAGAGTACGGTCTGTGGCTACAGACTGTGGTCCAGTGAATAATTGAACAGTATATATATTCCAACAGTGCTCCTAATGAATAGTCCAGGTCTAAAAATAAAAAAAAGACAATATATGGGGGCAGATGTTAATATTTTAGGGGGCTTACACAAATAAATTAATGTGTGGGACACCCTGGAAACCCTTCAACACCCTGTAAACTTGGAGAAACTGCTTGCAGTAGTCCACCTTTTCTTCCCTTTCTCTAACACTTTTCTTTCACACACATGCAGCAGCACTACATCTTACATCAGCTTGGGTGTGGATGGTTGATTCGAGTGTAGGGTAGAAATATGATTGAACGCTCTAATCTTTCTCTCCCATTTGTTCAGTAAACAAAGGTCAATGCAGCAGAACCAGAGATGTCATACTCTTCCTTGTCAAAAGCTGATGCACACATCAGCATCACGATGCAAGTCATAGCTGCTACTAAAAACTTAGGCTGCTAGCTTCAAGCAGAGATAAGAAGTGTGCTGCAGAGGTCTGGTAACCTCACTTTCTAACTCCACACCTCCAGAGTTTTCTTTTTCAAACTTATAGACTTTAGCCCCAGACAATCCTGACTCAACTGATACTTGGGGCAGTTTATCAGACTTTGCACAGCTCGGTCTGGAGCCACAGAAGACTTGTAAAACTTTTTCACATATGTAGTAGTACTTCCCAACTAATAAACAGAACTTGATGTGTCGAATCGGTGCACTGTTTGGCATTTTACCAAGGGATAATAGACATTCAGCACTGGCTATAAATGAGAAGCTGCCACATGAATGTTTTGTACATTTTGTTTAAGCAAAAAGAGAGAAATGTTTCACAGATTAGAGTCAGAGTGTAGTGGATCAGGGAATTTTTGCCACCTGGAGTATCAATTGAAAATTGAATTTGCTGTCAACTAGACATTTGTTGGTATTATCCCTCACCTATTTCCCACATGCTAAGTGAAGTTGGGCGTAGCTCTAGTGAGAGCTAAAACCAAGTATTGAGCATGAATTTTGCCCCTACCCCAACTGTGCACCCCAGACTCCACTTGAATTTCAAAAAGAATAAAAATGATATTTAATCAAATCCAAGCACGTAGTGTAAAAACATTTGCAGATTCACCGGAGGGTAAAATAAATGTGGGTTGTGTGTGTGCATGGGGAGGAGGTTAGCCTTCTAAGGACTTCTGTTAAGTTCTTGAATTATTCAGTTTTTCAGAAACACACAAAACTTCTGCAAGATGTGCATGTGAACATATTTCTGTTCTTTGAACACCAGGCTGAGAGTGTGTGTGTATGCGGTTGTGTTTGCATATGTACAGGTAAACACAAATACATGTAAATGTCACAAAGCAGCGTGCGCTTGAGCTGTTCTCTTTCCACCCACTCCCTCCTCTCGCTTAACATGCTGTGATGTGTGTGTGTGTTTGCATGTGTGTGTCAGTAGCAGATGTTCATGAAATCTGCCCCTGCGGACAGTGGGCAGCCTTCATCACCTTCATCATGTAGGAGCCAGCGTATGTAGCTGTTTACTCTGGCATTAGTCACCTCAAAGTTTTGCAGTTGTTTGTACCACAGTTTTCCTGCAGGCATTCAATAAACACCTGTTTGACTAACAACTGTTAGTAAAACCAAAACAAACCATTTTTATTTTTACTTTTTTATTGAGACGTGTAGGTGAGCTTAATACAGGTGAGATAATGAATCTTCCGCCGAGCCAGTTGAAATAATTGACAGTAGTGGAGAGGGGGCAGTGTTGTGGGTGATTTGGTTAAAATCAGTGTCAGGATATTAATATGGGCAAGATTTTAGATTGAGTAAATAATATATGCACTTAGTCAGATATAAAATAACCAGACTAACATCCAGTACAATCAGCTGTTCCACTGTTGTGCATTAAATCAAATACACATTATAAAAACTTCAGGTACCAATATTGTTTTTTTTAATTTTTTTTTTATTTTGTTTTTTTTTTTTTTACAGTTTTGCTGAAAACAATGAACAATATAGTTAATATAGTCTGGAGTGTAAGAATTAGGGGATTTAGTGGTATCTAGTGATGAGGATTGCAGATTGCAACCAGCTGAAAACATAGAATAATGCAGTTTCACGTTACAAATCAGTGATTGGCACATCAGAAATAGCGCCAGCCTAGCACCTGCCAATGTGTGTGGATTTTTTCTCTGACAACTTAATATCTAGACGTTCAGGAGGTTATTATCAGGAGCCAAATTAACCACAGAAGTCTCTTCCTCTCCAAAACAAATGGAGCTGGTGATTTAAACCACTAAATACACAGAATAAAGCTGTATTTAAAAAAAAGTGTCTTTCCAAAGCTTTCCTCGCAGAGAGGGTGCAAACTATGGTGGCCTACATGAAAATGCAAATTGACCTATCTAGAGCCAATGTTTGCTTTTTCATTTTGCGATACTATAGAAACATGGCGTTGCAGTTTGGTGATCTCCGTTGACAAAGATGCGTTCCATATGTAGATAGAAACATCTCATTGTAAGGAAACAATAACACTCTGATTCTTATTTTCAGGTGATTATACACTAAAGAAAACATACTTATTATATTACGTTGTATTTCTGCCAATACATCCCCCTAAATCCTACACACTGAATATTTAACACGATATGTTCATATCATGATGTGATTCCAAGATCATTTTGACAATTTGATGATAATTTCATATGGGCACCTGAAAGACAGTAATTGTTACTGCATGTATTTGACAAGAAGTTCATTGCTGTGTGTTAGTGTGAGATAGAGCAGGTGGAGGGGCGTTTGACCCTGAGCCTGCTGGTTCCCCTGTTAACTAGAGTTTTGGATCCTTGACGGTTATTCAACAGCAGTTGCTCAGATGACTGGAGTTTGATGCTTTCGATACACAAATCCCATGGACCTCATGATTGCGCAGATGACACACATTGTAATCGTCTTTTGACAATGGGACATTATTGTCAGAAGTGCAGGTTCTGTCAAATTGGAAACACCTGACCTCATCCACCACAGAGTCAACAGCATAAAATCCAGTCAGTTGCAGCTCTGTGGGGGCAAACACCTCAGTAATGAGAGAGGCCAAACCAAAATGACAAGAGGAAGTCATGCCAAGCTCCCAATTTTGTTACCCAAGAACAAAAAAGCAAATGGCAAATCCAGTAAGTGATGACTGGAGTGTAAATACTGCTCATCGCTCGGTCTGATGGATTTCAATTTCTCTTGTGAGATGCTGGTGGCAGAGTCAGAGTTATCAGCGTGAACCCATCCATCCTCTGTCGTGTCAAAGGTTTATTTTCATAAATCACTTCCAGGTTGTTGGATTTTTTTTCCACCCACGGGAAACAATAGGATCTGTCATTCTGTCAGATAAAAAAGAAAAAAGAGACAACAATGTCAGTATTGTAAACCTTTATAGAATACGAAAAGAGAACTTTTTGCCCAAAATGTCTTTTTTAATCGTCCACCTGTCGAAATGCAAAATGCCTCTAGTAGTTTGCAGGATCGCCTTTAGCAGAATCAGAGATTGTCCACACATAGCAGAGTATTATTGTAATTACTGCTTTTTGAATTATTTATGTCCGATCTAGCCGTGTAAAATTCAATTTCTAGTGAAAATTGCTTAGTGTGACGTTTTGATGACATGTAATGTGTGCAAACCACCGTGCGAGTATTAAAAAGTAACTGCTAGTTAGCGGATGACTCAAAGAACAGATGCTGAAAATGTTCAGATTTGAGAGCTCCTAGAGAGCAGAGGACAACGTCAGTCACCATACAACAAGCACAGTAAATGCCATGTCATGGCTTTGTAATTGTTTATTAAGTGCTGCCGACGCATATTCTATGTGTCACTCTAGAGGCCGACGCTGTGATGTTAAACATCACACCCGTCACGCCTCTTTTGCTTCTGTGAGGCCGGCATTCTGTCCAAAATTGGTTCTGTGTAACAATGCAAAGGCAGCATAAAGAAGGGACTTCGTAGTGGCTCTATAGCAAAAAGTAGAAAACGGCAAATATTTTCAATGGATGGTTTAGCATCATTTGGTCACCAACAATGCAGCTTCAATAAGTGGCCACGTATTTACCAAGATGAATGAGAACACAGATAGAGGCTCAGACATTAAGAAAATGGTGACCGTTGGATGTTTTTATTATTTTTTGACATTTTTTTTTGTTTATTTCTGTGATTTCGACACATTTGTTATAGTGCATGTCCCTTTGACTTGTCAATAGTGAGTTTATTGCGTCTACGTAGTGACATCGCTGATCACCTTAGAAATATTCTTAACAAAACTATTAGAACGGTAATATTTTTTCATTATATTTCAAATCTGTGTATATGCGATACAATTTTTTTCAAGCCACAACATTTGACCAAATATTTAGGTTAAGTCCAGTAATGTGAGGTGTATTTTGTTTAAAGCCAGTGAAGAAACCAAACTGTGTGTAATGCGAGTTCAGAGGAAGACATTAACCTTTCCACATCCAGCCTGGTGACGTGCATTGTGCTTTCACTGGCGCCTACGAGTACAAATGACTACAAGAGGCCATTTAGCTTTTATGTCTGAGAGCTTCTCTGCCACTCTCCACATATCTCTGCAGTGGCAGAGCTGCAGTAAAGTATAGTTTTCTGACATTAATGCGTAGCCACACTGTGGATAAAGTGCTGAAACATGCTGAAAATAGATGATAATGGAGAGATTTCAGCAGTGTTCAACACCCAGGTACAATAATAATCTTAGGTTGTTTTGTCTTATAATTAGTTTACCTGGAGGCTAGGATTCAGCACATATCAAGTGTGCACTGCTGATAAATGAAACTCAAATACCTCTCTGTTATTGTGTAGAGACTTGCACACATTCTAAAATGTATTATGTGGAAACTCCACACTTTGGCTATTGCAAGCAAACAAATATAACAAATATTCTCGCATGATGTTTTGACTCAATATCAGCAGGACTTTGTTGATATGTGAGGAGTGACTGCCGCCTCAGTGGGGGAAATAACCTCCAATCTAAGCCCTGTGGCTTCAGGGCCAGAGCCAAGCAGAGATGGGTGGGTGTGGATCGGGGGAGGGAGGTGGGGGTCACACTGGGTGACATCAGAATCAGTCCTGTCTCAGGGCAAGCCACCTGCTTCCCCCAGCCCGCTGGTTTTGTCCTTTATAAGATTAGATTAACCAGCTTCTCTATAAAATAAGTGAATTTGAGAAATGGACAAATAGAAGCAACAGAAAGGGTTCGACCAGGCAGCAGCCGCTAAGATGCAGTCATTTAATTGCCAGTATTTCTGACAAGATGGAAGTGACATGGAAAACGTCCTTCCCACATGAAATACAAAGATGGCATCTTTCCCCCATAACAAATAAAATCTTTATAGGTAATTTCACTTCCTCCAATGGGTGTTTTGAGGATATTGTTCTGTTGAGGTGTTATTAAGGCATAAACTGAAGTCTATTTTGAGACCTGTTTAGTCTGATTGAGTCAATCACACACGATGATAATAACTGCTTATAGCTTTGTGCTACAGCAGCCACCCTCCCACTTGTTTTCAGGAATTTTAGATTTTTTTTATTCTAGTATCTATCTCAGAAAGGTGGTAGCGAATGGTACACTGAGCTCTAGGCTTCAGAATATTTCACAAAAAATTCATGAATAATGGCAGAGATGCTAAGGCTCCATTGGGAAAGCATTTGACAGTCACAGAAAAGTGGAACTGCTGTCATGTATTTTATAGCAGATAAATGTTGTATATGTTGGTTGAGTATTTATATGGCCCAAGCTAGGAGCAGGTTTCTACATACCAGGACCAGTGCTTCTGCCCCGATTTATGCTATCTGAAAGGTGCTTAGATTAGCTGCCGATCACAGTCCTTATGTTATTATCCTTTAAGGAACAGTGAAGATTTAGTGGCATCAAGCGGTGAGGACTGCTGATTACAACCAGCTGAAATTATTCCTGATTAAAATTCCTTCATCGTTTATTCTTCAAACAAACACACCCAGTAATTAAAACAGGTAAAAACCCTGACAAGCACTTTTAATGTTACAAATCAGTCTTTGTTGGATGCATTTTGGCATGTCTGAAATGGGTGCTTGCCCTGCAACCGCATTGTATGCTCATCTTTTTTTTTCTGATAACTTAAGATCCAGACATTCAGGAGGTTTTTCTACTGGGAGCCAAATTTTCCTCAAAGATCTCTTGCTCACAACAGTCATTTTTAGATGAGTATACACTTAAGAAAATATGCTTATTATATTATATTTTATCTCTGCCAAAACATTCCCCTAAATTGTAAACACTGGACCTTTGAATAAGTGCATGTTCAGGTATAGCACAGCCAGGTTAAATCATTCCTAGACTTAGCATCCTTCCCCACTTACTGTACTTGAAAGGTGGACGACATTACGCAGCATTAGTGAGTAAGGAAACATAGGGCATTGCAATGGCAGTTCTTTTCTGTACATGCTAAGCTAATTGCAGGGAATCTTCATGTACAGATGATTCTTGTACAGTCAGGGAGTTCATTCAAATTAGCTGGCATTAATTTATCAAGGTTTCACAACCTTTCCATTTACCCAGTAGAAACAATATAAACAGGAAAGATGTGGCTAAGCGTATGTAAATGTGTAACTACCTGTATGGAATGTCGACTTTTTACACACAATGATGCACTGTGGGGGTGTGAATACTGCACAAAAATGTCAACAGGTTTCAAGGTGAGATGCATTGTGCACCATGTGACTGCTGAGGATGAGTATGAGTTTCCCTTTTCCTAGTGTGCTACTTCACCGCATTTCTACTCTGCTGGAAATGAACTAAACTTAGGAAAAGAAAAAAAATATGACTTAAGATGTAGTGATAGAGAACTTTGTGTCACTGTTTTAAGTCAGAAAAAAAGAGTGTAACAGATCTAACTGTTCTCATGTGTATTCTCTGTCCCCTTGTAGGGGGGACATGAAAATGGAACCAGACAGCCAGTGCTTAGTCGAGCAATGCAAAAGAGCAAGGGCAGGAGGAAGCAGGAGTGAGGGAGAGGAGTTTAAGGGAAGGCACAAGGACAGGCAGAGAGAAAGAGACAGAGACGGGAGAGAGCATGGACGAAGCGAAGGATGAAAAGAACAGAAGAGGAGCGGAAAACAAAACAAAGTTGTTAAAAGGAGGAATTCCATGAGTGCCAGTGCAGAGCGAGAGTGTGAAACTAACATATAAGGTGTGAAAAGAATGTGTTTGAGAGCGAAAGAAGGAGAGAAAGGGGTAAAAAAAAACGATGTGTGCACTTGTGCATATTTATGCTTGTCTGCTCTCAATATGTGAGTGTGCACGTTTTCGAAGAAGCTCTCCTGGCAGGCGTTTGATAGGCCAGTGATCTGTGCTGTGCATGGTTTGAGCCACCTGTCACACACAAATGCGCAAGCACACAAACATGCACACACTCAAAGCTTGGCTCAGAGGGAGTATGTAAAACAGTGTTTTGGGATCTATTAGGGATGCATTGTTGTAATTCCAATGAATAAGTAGCAAATTGTTAAACTATGTGTTATAACTGAATGCGGCTGTTAGACGATTTAGATGTTTTATGTTCGTTTGAAAGCGGGAACATTTTGCACCGCCTGACTGATTCCATTCATGCATTCATTATCAACGTTAGCTGTTTTCCAACAAAGTTGTTGCTTGATTCCTGAGGGGAAACTTGGAAATGGAATCAGAGCGAAAAAATGAAAAGAAGTAGATTTTGTTTGTTTTTGAGTATATAAAAATACAGGACCACATCACTTTAATGAGGCAGTGGAGTGCTAGAAATACTGCTTGATACATGTAAATAATATTTCGTATTTCAGTTATACACAATTGGGCTGTTTAACATGAGGTTGAGTATCAAAATTACAATATAACTTCAATTTAAAAAACAAAACAAAAAAGTACTCAGTTCTGCATTTATGCTGCTTCCAGTTTGCTGAAATACCAGAAATTGCTGGTTGAATTAAAAAAATTAAAGGACATTGTTTACAACATTCTTTTATAGGACAAATTAAATGTTTAACTGAAGACAAAGGGCACCAATAAAAACACGATGGTGACTTTTTTTTAAAGTACAATGTTTTAATGGCGCTCTCTTTCAACCAAGGCTAAAAAAATGAAGTCAATGAGGAAGTTCCAAAAACTGCATTTCATCAAAAGGCCACTTGAGGCTGACCGTCATGCCTTGAGTTTGGCATTTTGGCCATTGCCATGTTGGTTTTTTGGAGCCAGAAATGCTCGTATATTGACGGGAGGGCGGAGCTGTGGAGGACTGAGAAGCTCAGGACACTAACAGCAGACAGACTGTCACTCAAAGCCCTTAATTATGCATAAATTAATAAAACATGAACAACCGTAAAATTACTTTTTTTTTTTTTTACCAGGCTGTAAGCATGTTTATTTTTCTGTGATAAAGTTGTGCATTTGAAAATGGGGTTCTATGGGGATAAGCTGGCTACCAGAGCCAACCTTTAAGTGGCCATTAGAGGAGCTGCACTTTGTAGCACTCAAGTGTTGGCTTCATTTTTCAGCCCCAGAGGGGCCCAACTGCCCAACTTTACTTCAGAATCAAACATAGTTACAGCCTGGTACAAAAAAAAAAACGTTTTCATCTCTACAGCTAATTAACATTCATTACAACTGTATATTGGCTTAATTTTTATATAACTTCATTGTTTACATTTTATTAAGGCACAAAGTTCTGCATATTTAAGAGCGGGGCTGCTTGAGTGACTGGCTGCAGTCTTTGAGTCAGATCCACACCTGGCTCCTCCACAGCTCCAACCTCTTATCCAAATATGGTCACTTCTGGCTCAACCAGAGATGGCAATGGCCAAATGCCAAAATGGCAGTCCACAAACCAATGGCAGATGTTGCAGTTGCTGTGTCCATTATGTATACAGTCTGTTCTTTCAACTAACTCAAAAACTTTCGTGATCTGGTAATCACATAAGCTGACATTGAGATTATGATAAAAAGTTGTTTGTTTTTTAAATTATGCATTTCACGGCTGAAGGCACAGCACTTAGAGTGGAGCAGTCATTGAAAGTGAAATTCATGTTCTCAAGCTCCCTCCGACAATGCCGATACAAAAGTTTTAGGAAAATGACAACAGAAGTAGTATGAAGGTAAATTACCAGTACAGTGAGTTGCATCATAGTGATGATCTCAAAAGTTCAACAGTGGAACAATAACAATGGAGCTATTGTAATGCTAATCATTTGAAACTGCAGCGGTAGAGTGTGTGTGTGTGTGTGTGTGTGTGTGTGTGCGTGTGCGTGTGCGTGTGCATGTGTGTGTGTGTGTGTAGGAGTAGCTCTCTGTTTGCTGGCAGACGTGGGCTTCATCCTGTTCTCTCTCTGTAGCATCTATCACTCCATCAGTAGGTCAAGGACACAGTTACTGCTGGTAAGGAGGCCATGCAGTGTGTTTGTCCCCTAATCCCCCCCATACTTCCGTCTCTCCAACCCCTCTCTCACCTCTCACACACACACAGACACACACACTCACAGTGCTGAAATGATAGCCTACTGTTTCACTTTCCCCCAGTGGCCCTGTTTGTGTTTGTAAGCCACCTCATTTATGACTGCGGGACGAAAGGAGAGTATGTGTGTGTGTCTCTCTCTCTCTCTCTCTCTCTCTCTCTCTCTCTCTCTCTCTCTCTCTCTCTCTCTCTCTCTCTCTCTCTCTGTGTGTGTGTGTGTAAGTAATGGATGAACAGGTGTCAGAGTAAACACATTTCCTGCCCACACTTGGCTCTTTGGCTGGTGGCTTTCTCACCTTACATTACATCACCTTGTACACTTTCCACTGCAAAAAAAAAAAAATAACTAAAACTAGCCAAGGAAAATTCTTTCTCTGATTTGATCTCTATGGGATGCTTGGAATACTTTGTGCTGCTAAGCATTCAGCATCTTGTGTGAAGACACTAAGGCAGGGTGGTTGCTAAGTGGATGTCCTCTGTTTCAGTAGAATTCTATTTAAATCAACCAAACATCTCCAGAAAACTGCATTGTTCCGTCATCTGACACCTACAGCACCTAGCAAATGTGGAAGTTATAGAATTGCTGCATCTCAGTAGCACTGACTTGAACAAATACTGGGAAATAGAATGAAGCTGTATCTTTGTGTGTTTTTGTTGATAAGATAAAGGACAAGACAAAAACAAACACACCTCCCACTCTACATTTTGACTGCATGACTGAAAAAGAATTGATTCCAAGGTAAAGTGTGTAGTGTTTTAGCTAGTAGATGCTTCTTGAGGCTGCATGTGCTTGGAGGTGTTTCATGACTATTTTCTTTTGTAGTTGAATCCTTCATCCAACAGAAAGCTGGAGTGCACTGACATTACATTTATTCATGTGGCAGATGCTTTTGTCCAAAGCGCCAAACAAATGAGGCACAAAAGAATAAGTGCTTTTGCTCCATGTTCCACCTGACACTGGTGCCACAAGGCTGCATGTGATAAGTGCATTGCAAAAGACAATTGTTTTTGTTTTGAGAGATGTAGAGAGAAAGTAGGATTGAGAGATGTAGAGAAAGACCAGATTATGGGAGTAAATACTCTTCAAGAGGTAGGTCTTCAAGTGATTTTTGAAAACAGAGGGGGATCTGCACTGCTGACAGAATCAAGTTCAGTAACTGAGTAATGCAGTAAATCAGTAATGCAGAGATCACGCTATTTTAGTCCTAAATTTTCACATGCCAAAAGTTGTTGGCGAACGCCAACAAAAGCCCCAGATCAGAGGCAAATCGGTCACAAATCACTGTATGTATATTTCCAAAAATGCAGATGCCCAAGAGATATATAGCAGGTTTAATATCTTGACCTGTCTATGAGTCCAAGTCCTGTAGTGTGATTAGTTATGACGAGCACTGACAGCTGTGATGATCGAAAGTAAACCCCTCCAAGATGTTGCAATGTTGTGGTCCCAACAGTTAAAGCAAATTTTGCCAATCTCCATGAAGTCTGAGATTTTTCTTTTGTGTTGTGTTTTATTTTTTTTTTCCTGTGTTTTTTGTGATTGTATGTGTAAAGCACTGAAAGCAGTGAAAGCAGTAGGAGACGGCCTTTCAGCGATACCTTAAATAATAGCAACAGCTGATTGACTGCAGTGTTGTTGTCCTTCCACAGTAACAAACAGCTTCAAACTTTGAGGGAAACACTGAATACTCATAATAGGCTCTGAATCCAAGACAGCATTGCAAAGTTTTTTACAATTTTTATCCGTCCCCAAAATTTCACTGCAACTTCTACTGTGGTTTTGCATCTCGTCTCATGTTTTTTTTGTTGTTGTTGACATTATGTAGATTGGGATTCTTCCTAGTGAAGTGTCATGTAATATGGGGACTCCTGTTGCCGATCACTCGTGTAATGTTAAAAACACAACTTCAAGGAACCTCAGTATAAAACAAGAAAGTGGTGTTATGTGAGCAGCACAGCAATTTACAACTTTGGAGGTGGTATAATGTGTAACCAGTTGCACCACACATTCATTGAGAATATGTGAGATTTGGGTAGTTTTTGCATTGGTTCCTTTAAAAGCCTCTATGGCCTGTAGTTACTTGTAGAACCCTTTCCCCCCTGATTTTATGTTCCCTTATGAACCTACACTCCAGCTCCATGGAGTGTTACCAGGTGTCAGGCAGGGCTGCTATCACATTCCTTATCAAGTTCCTTCTCTCAGGGCAGTTTGCTTTAGTACCACACCAAATGTGTGTGTGTGTGCGTGTGCACGCGCAGAAATTGGCTTAGGGCTGGTGCTGGGGTTCTGACTGGACCTGCTGGAGAGTTACTTAGAGCGTTCAAACACACAGAGAGACCATTGCAGCTCAGCATGGAAAAGAATGACATGCTTAGTTATACTATAGAGCAGCTTGACATACAGGAACATACAGGCTTGAACAGGAAACAGCTTGTCCTGCTGCTTCTGCCCACATACTGTCCAGGTTCTACATCTAATCACAGTCATGAAGACTTGTAATGGGGGCAGGAGAGGTGTCTTTTTAAATGTGTAATGGTTAAAAGTCTGTCAAGGTTTATGGTTACTATGTCCATCTCTGCAGCAGCAAGGGGGATAAAATGTAGCTCTATTTGACTCAAAATATAAAATCGGGGTCAGTTTTATAGTGTGAATGTTTGCTCACACTGTCTCTGTACTGAGCCCAGTGGCTGTTTTGAAACACTCGTGATTGTCGCTTAGCTATTACGGCAGTGTTAATTAGGAAGCTGTTGAAATACCATAGTGAGAATCTCAATGAAACAAAGTGGAACATTGTAGAACAGCGTGAAGGGATGTTGTGAAAGTAAAAGATCATTAAAACATGGAATGTAAAAAGGAAATAGTGCGAAACAAACTGGAATATCATAAAAACGTCCAGCATGGTGTGCTCAGCTGGTAAATTGTTTGGCTGAGAAGAGAGGCAAGATTGTTTGGACTCCTAAAAATAGTCTTTAAGTGTCTGGTAATGTGCCAGTGCTGCGAGAGAAACTTTCAGCTCGATTTAAGTACAGAATAGCACAGGGATGAGGGATAAAATGCCACCAGAGAGAGAATGAACAGTGAGTGGCATAATTCAACCTTGTCTGACTGTCACTAAGTACTCTGCAATGTTATTGTTTTGGGGTTAAAAAAAAAGATGAAAGCAGGGGCTATTTGTACAGCTTTTCTTCATTAGAATTTCTTTCATTTTTATGCCTCCTCGCTGGTGACAGCCATTGCTGGAAGGCTTTATGTTTTTGGGTTGTCCATCCATCTGTCCCATTCTCGTGAACGTGATGTCTTAAAAACGCTTTGAGAGAATTTCTTCAATGTGGCACAAACATCCGTTTGGACTCAACAGTGAACTGATTAGATTTTGGTGGTCAAAGGTCAAGGTCCCTGTGACCTCATTGGACTCTTTTTGTGAGCAAGAATGCCTTGAGATAATTTTTTTGAATATGGCACAAATGTCCACTTGGACTCAACAAAGAACTGAGTAGAATGTAGTCTGGACAGACATGGATGTGAATTGTATCTGTAACTTGACAGGTTTGCAGAGGCTCACAGTTTTGCACACCACTTCAATCGATTTCTTATGTAAATTCTCATGCTTTTGCTCATCTTCTTCTCTCATTATTTCTTGCATATAGGAAATCAGGTTTTCTGTCTCTTACCTTTTAATGTCAGAATTCTAGTTAATACAAGATCCTGAGGGGGAAAAGAAAACATGAGATTTGATAAAGTAGAAACACTGTACATTAAGAGAATAGAAATATGTTAGCACTGAAACAGAAGTATAAGCAGGTATAAAAGAAGGTTTGCAATTACAGTTTAAAGCACTTTGCTTTAATCCTCACACATTTTTTACAGGCATGGTGTGATCTAAATAGATTAATCCAATATTATTCCTATTGTATTTGCCTTGTTAATTTGTGTACAGTCCTGCGTTATAATGTGTTGATTTGACACACGTCGTGTTTGAAAAAACTTTGAAAACTTACTAATAATTCAATAATATTCAAAGTCATTTTTTACTATAATTGAGTGCTATGAATTTCCACTACAAAGGTGGTGATCACTGCCTGTGTAACGTTTTCAAGATAATTCAGCTTAATTTATGTGTTTTCTAAAATGAGGCTTCATTTGTTTTGTAGTGTAGAAACCTTCCTTGTTTCATCAAGTGAACTGATCTTTTTAAAAGATCGGAAATTAGTTGAAATGTTTGCAGTGCACGAGCAGCCTGTTCACTTGTTTTTAAGAGAATACGGTATGGACTCACTTACAAACAAGTAATGTTATAAAATGAAGATTTATTTTGCACTGTTTTGGTGTTGGGTGGTTTCTTTTCTCCCCTCAGATGATTGTTGATATGGAGTAAAAACAAATCCAAAACATAAAAACCCTTTTTCCTTCTCTTCTCTTCTCTTCTCTTCTCTTCTCTTCTCTTCTCTTCTCTTCTCTTCTCTTCTCTTCTCTTCTCTTCTCTTCTCTTCTCTTCTCTTCTCTTCTCTTCTCTTCTCTTCTCTTCTCTTCTCTTCTCTTCTCTTCTCTTCTCTTCTCTTCTCTCCTCTTTGCTCTCCCTCCCTCCCCTCTCAGCTCTTTCAGCTCGCTCTGCTCTGATTTTAAGGGCGAGTGAGCTTGACCCTCTGCGTGGGCTGCCTTGCATGGCCCTCACTGGTATGGAACATGCCTGCTCAGTGCGTACATGAGTGGGCCAGGTGGTGGTTAGAGAGACAGGAAAAGAGAAAAAATGTTCATATTGGAAATCCTCATCACTTCAATTGTTGTATGACCACTTTTATGTTAATGTGATAAATGGAAATGCTAATGTTTTCTGTTCATGAGACATCCCAGATATGTCAAACCTGCTTGTGTGAAAGGTGATCATTGTATCACCACTGGTTGGCACATTACAAAAATGAAGGTCATTTCTTTGTTTTCATCTTTGAATGGAAGCATAAAACATGGCCAGCGTTAAGCTGACAGTAAAGTAAAGCACAGGATTCGGGCAAAATTAGCTGACATTACAGGAAAGCCACATCAGTTTATTATTTTAAAACCTATTTATTTGCTTTAAACCCGCTCTTGAATATGCACCTAATACACATTTATTTACTCAATTTCAAAAGTTTTGATCAAATTGGATTGGATAATAATAAGAGAAAGAGTGAGGCTAAGTGCTAAAGAAGTAGTACGGAAGGGCAGAATGTCACCACATCAGACAGACATGATCATAGTGAACTCAGTGTGTCTGCTTTGGAGATAAGAGTTTGAAAGTCTTGCCGGATGTGCATCATACTGCTTCAGACTGGCCATTACGTCTCGTCTCTGCTGGCACTTAACAATAATTGCTTTATGCTGAAGTGACCTTCAGTGCCACAGAGTTTAGATGGCTGCTCGCAGGTTGCTTTAGCTCTGCGGTTGTTGATTTATTCTTGTTATGTTTTCTTTTGTTGCTCACTGCTCAGTCCTTGCACCTACACTGTGCTCCTGTGGGATCTGGAACTGTTGGACAGGTTTATGACTGTGACTGGATCCATGAGGTTGTTCATATCGCAGGAGCATTTCTTAAAAAAAAAATGTTGCCAAGCTGTGAGCAGTTTGTGCTGTCAGTTAGTTAGTACTGTGTGCAGTAGAGTCTCTGCGTGGCTGAGTAACAGTGAAAGCCATCAGGAAGGTACCGAGGCTCACAGTTAGCAGTGGAGTTCATGACACACACAGACAGGGTGTGAGGATCTCTATTGCACCTTTC